>NC_051095.1:7627955-7949955 GCF_901709675.1 Syngnathus acus | reverse complement strand
GATTCATCGTATTGACACTCACTCACAGTGTATACATGCAGACGGTGGAAAAAAAGTCAGCAAAGAGAATCAAATAAGAAACCGTGACACGTTTTAAAAGTATATCTTAATATAAACCTTTAATTTAGTGCATTTTTTGTGTATACAACAAATAATAAACAACTGGAAGTCATCAGGCAGCATGGATGTCTGCCTGCATAATGTTGTTTAAGTTTATCCTGGTAGCTTGGAACAAATGATCCAACATGGGTTAATTACATTTAGCCTACATCATGCAGCTCTAGACCAGATGTCCCCTGCGTTCTCCCATGCAACAGATAGATTCACCCAAAACAAACCACCTGGAGGGAACCGAGAACAGGAAGTCCTGCAAAAAGCATGGATCAGAAAGAAGTCATACGTAGCTTCGACGGACACAAAAAGGTCCTTTTTTTGTACATCATTAAGTTTGTACATGCCCTGTGCAAGAGAGGGAAGAAGTCAATTTAAGAAGCCCATCCCACCCATTTTTTTCATACTTTTACAAATATGACATCCCTATAAAATGTTAAGCCACCTAAAAGTCCACAGTATTTTTTTTTTTTAATTATAGAAAATATCATCACCACAACAAGTTACTCAAACATAGAACGAGCATTCTGGGGAGCCATATTTCAATGGTCAAGCCAGAAGACGTTGAGCAAAAAGGATGACGAGGAGTTATGACACGAGCACGGAGGAAACAAACCACGAGGACAAGAGACAGACTTTGTGACAGAACAAGAAGAGAAACGGGGGCAGGGATGGAGGAGGGGGGGGCACTGAATACTCATTTCGTACCTCGATCGTAGAGCGGATCCTCTCATAAAAAATCAAACACTCCAGTGTGACTGACATCATCATTTCCTGTTGCCATGTTTGCACTAGTCCCCCCCAAAATGTACATTGGGGTGAAAAACAAAAAACAAAACAAAACAATCCAGTTTTGCCTTCGTACTGGCTTTGTCGGCTTAAAGGGACACTCTTTCGCTCAGTCTTTGGTTTGCCGGAATCCTTTCAACGGTGTGACCAAAAATACTGAACAACGGCGAGGGTGGGACAACAAGAGGGGACAAACAAAAAAAAAAAATGGTGGATCAAATCAATGAAACGTTCTTGGCTAGTTGTGGGATTAGCAGAAAGAAGGGCAGCTGCGGCGTCTCCACGCCGGGACCTGGCGTGTCAGGTCAGCCGAGCGTAGGCTGGGCTTCCCCATGCTAGAGAGCTCGCTCTCTGAGCATGTGCACGAGGACGCAAGGAGAGCTACTGTCTGGCCGGAGCCTCGGGTCACCGGCAGAACCGGGTCGGGCCAGGTTTATAGGCTTTGTATTCACAGAAGCATGGATGGGACACCGATCGGGGCTTGTACTGTACGCCCGCAGCCTCCGAGACCCGCGCCCGGTTGCCCCGAATGCCCGCTCACCGCCGGTCCCTGTCTGACGGACGGACAAGTGCCTGCAGCCGAGCGAGGTGAGCTCCGAGATGTTGTTGCGTGCGGTGAAATAAGAACAAATAGATGAGCTAAGTGGTGAGTAAATAGATCATAAATCAGCCCCAAAGTGACTGGATCTGTGTTCAGAATGGGTAATGTGCCATGACGTCTTGCTATTAATGCGCTTGTGTTGGAAACCGTGATAAATGCTTCTAAGTGTGCGTGTGCCTTTTTGTAATTATAGTTATTGATGTTTTCTAGCTGTTAATGTGTGGTATGTGGCAGCGAGTGCTGAACCGCTTATACAAGAGAGAGGGTCTGCTTGGATTCACGCTCTGCTGGAGGTAAGGTTTCAAGGTGGAGTCCGGCGGGCGGCGCTACGTCGACTCGTTCTGGCTCACAGCTTTGCCGCCGTTCAGCATGGCCGAGGCACTCCGACTCTTGGTGGGCGTGCCGCTACCGGAGCGGGAGAATTCCGTTAGGTCGTGGAGGGACGGCTCTCGGTACATCGCCACTGTGGGAAGTGGGGGGGGGGAAGAAAAGTCCATTTGAATTCATGCATGGCGACTGGCTGCAAAGTGCTGAATCAAGACGTCACAACAGATCAAGTTGGTGCTGCACTTAAAAACAAATCCGATATTCACAGCCCGGCATTATAAATTCAGCACTCGCATGTGCTTCGCCTCTGCTGTGTGTGCAGCATTCGCCCAATTTGCATCTCAGCAGCCACAAAAATCGCTGGAATCTTGCGGACCTTCCGCGGTATTTGGTTTCAGGATGCCGTCAACATCCTCCTGCCTAGAATGCTACTCCACGTTCATCCCAAAGGGAGGCTTCGGCGGAAACAGCAGACGCGTTCCTTCGCTCGCTTCACTGAGCCCAGCATTTTGGGGTGAGAGCAGAGATCTTGACAACATTACGTAATCACATCACTCAATGTGTACAAGCCACCGGGAGAATACTGATGACGGCGACGTGTCTCGTTACCCGTGCCGACTCAGCTCGCCACACTAGCGGCTCTTCATTTCAAAAGATGTTTCAAGATCCTAGCACCAATTTGAATCTTATTTTATTGTGCAGGTTAGGCTCAGGAGATCCGTAACATGATTATTTTGATACAGGACAAACTAATAAGAGCTGCACAAAATGCCTTTTTTTTTATTTTTTATACATAACCAGAAATAAATATTAGCTTGTAGTAATGAAGATAGCAGACATTTTTTGTCCTTGTGCATTTCCCGCATATGACACTTCCGTGCCTTCATCTCATCTCAGTGTTTTCTGTTCTTTTCCTGAAGTTGCCCTCTCGCGGTATAAGGAAAGGCAAACATTTCATGGCCATTAATCCTTAAATGTATTTGAGACCCCCTGGATGGCCGGTTAAATGAAAGCGAAAGGCTCTTACAGCCGTATCAAGGGGCGCGCACATTGACTCCTAATGAGAGGCCGACCAGAAGAGACGAGGACGAGGACGCGGCATCACAAAATAATCTCGTACATTCATAGAGTGGTTTATGTAGTATGTCAAAACAGGATGTTGTGTTGGATTTATGACTTCCCGGTTGATTTATAACCCCTTGTAAAACAAAAAAAAACTGTCATTTTACAAAAGCGTTAACTCCTTTTGTGAATAAGAAAAAGTACGTTTAAATTTTAGAATTCAACGTTGAACCAAAATGAAGTAGGAAAATCGATAGAAAATCCAATCGCGATCATGACGTTAGACAAGATGTCGAACGAGAAGGTTTTGTCACCTTTTAGAGGTTTTGGAAGGAAGTGGGCCGCCGGCTTGTTCTTCTTGACGTGATTGCCCTTCATGATTTCTCCCTCCTTGTTCAGACCAAGGTACCAGCCCCTGCCTGACTGCTGCTGGCGGTAGATCATGGAGGAGTACGTCACATAGTAGTTCTCAAACACAGACTCCTTGAATTTGCATTCCGGCGTGAAGTGTTCCTAGAAGGGGAAGGGGGGAGAAGCGGCACAATTTAATAGCCTGTATAAGCACAAAGAGCCGAAAAGCAATCAATTGAATTGCATTGAATTGTGCTACGTCATACAATACATGGACACATTTGCATTCAAGCCATTGCCTCTTGAGAATCTATATTCAGCGCATTTACCGTAGAGAATAATGCGGCACGTTACTGCACAGATAACACAAATGACAGATACAGATGCGCATTAATAAAACAGAGTAGCGATAATGACCACATTCTTATTTTGCTCCGAGCTGTTAATTATGCATGGCTACTTCATTATGATCCAGGCTCAATGAATTTTTGATTTCACAGGACACTATCATTTATCTTCATATGACATTTCCCAAAAACTAAACATTACTGGATATGTAATTTTGCAGTTGCCGTTAGTCATTATTTTGCTTGACGTAAACACATCCTGGACTGATAAATTATGGAAGACAAAACCTTTCCCTCAAAAAAATAAATATAAAAATAAGATTTATTTTATTTTTATATTTATGTAATTTTATTTTTTAAGTGTTATTTAAGACAAAGACAAACATTCAAAATCTCTTGTCTAATCGCGTTTTAGCACACTCTCGGGAAGAGAGACACTTTTGCCCGCCAAAATCCAGCGCGAGAGTACCTTGCGGCAACAAAACAACTTTTTTTTTTTTGTTTTAGGCTGATGCATCCACTTATTTAGCGTTGCCAAGCTTCAGCACCAGCGGTATTACACTCCACAAAAAAAGATCACTTCAAAATTTACAAGCAGGGTAGTATAGAAGAGGCCCGACCCGATACATATGGTAAGAACAGCACCATCGTTATATTGTGCCCTCGAAAGGCTCCGGTGAGAGGAGCAAAACACACCAATTTGCCACAGTAAATTTCGGATTTTGAACGGAGTGATGGAGCAAATTAAATTTGTGAACACACGTTCCACTCCATTTATAATTCCATTCCTATAGATTTAGACTCAACTTTAATTATCCCTTGGGATAACTCCCTCCAACTTGACTCCTTGTTTTTTTTCTTTACAGTATTGCCAGTCATCACTCAATCAAGTTTTTGGGTTGTTTGATACCTTCCTCAAAGTCCTCCACTGTATCCTTTCAAAAATCTACCATGCGTCGCCGCTCTCGGAGATGTTCGCCATGCACGAGTGGAGGTTGGAAACGCAGCAAAAAGATCCTCAGTTCTCAAGCCAGTCGTGCTGCTCTACCTCTGGTAATTAGCTTATGTGGATTTGGCTGCTTCCATTCAACGTGGCCAAAGAAAAAAAAAAGAAACAGATCCATATCCAGGCTCGATTGGTGCCAAGACGAGCTGCGTCTTTTTGGACAGGCTTAGGGTGACACACTTGCTCTGACTGACAAGGAGGGGACAAAATGGCGGGGATCCCCATTTCTATTCTGAGATGCACCGTGGTAGCCAGAAACAGTGAAATTCTTTGGAACACAAGCCAGCAGAGTCACCGTTTGCCAGTGGAGGCAAAAAAATAAATCAAATCACGTACATCAGTGGCAGATGGAGCAAGGGCAAATTATTTAAAGGAGGACAGAACAATATAGTCAATGTAATAATATTAGCCAAGTGCTTTCCCTCCCTCTCAAGTTTGTCTGCTTTGTTGAGATGGATTTTTAATGAGCCCCATTACATCAACTAGATGCGTAAATAAAAAGTCTTGCAGGGCCGCAGCCAAATGGTGAAATGCTGCTAAACCTAACATCAAGGCCTGGATATCATTTTACTTATTATGTCGATGAGCTGCATTTGAAAAATGAGAGTAGAATGTTACAGTGGTGCTTTAAGAGCCAATTTGTTCTGTGGCTTTAATCATATGACAAATCTTTCCCCAATGAAATGAACAGAACACGATTGTTCCATTTCAGCCATCCATAAATGAATTAATAAAAAAGCAGTCAGTAATAAAAATAAAAAAATATTTTATTAAAAAAAAAAAAACAGACCTAGTATTTACTTAATTGAAAAAAATGTCAAGAACTTAAACAGTTCTTGCTTCAGTTCAATAGAAATTGTTTTACTACGTCTTGGTCACAGCTGCTCTTCACAGAGGATAAATAATACATGCCTGTGATTAATGAAATATATTTCCCATCTGTTCAAATATGGATTTCTTTTGTAATAGACAGCCTATAATAGTTTAAACGACATGGCTCACTTTCAGCCTTTTCTGTCCTACTTGTGATTTTGGCGGCTGCAGCAGCTTGTTTTCTCCCCCTCTGTACTAGCTTGTTGTTATCAACACCCAGCGGCATTTCTCCAACACTCGAGTCTTTTTGGGCCAGTACAGGCGCATCAATGTAGGCTTACAGTATGACTCACTCCAAGTCAATTACAATCTCACTTCCTGTTTCTTTTGCATTGCCTGTGCTGCTCTAACACGCAATTAGCATTTAGCAGGCGACTGTTAAGTGGATGCTGTGGTATCAATTATAATCCACTCTTAAGCCGCGTTATGTTGCCTTCTGGGGAGTAATCACTGCCCAGTAATATTTTCCTGATCCAATCAGAGGCAGGAGAAATACCTGGATTTGATCGCCTCGAAGGAGATAACGGCCGCTCGGCTAATCTTCCACAACATTGGCCAAATCGATGCCCAGCGTGGCCCCGTGTGTATTCGGCTGCCATATCCGAGATGAAATGATACCCATCGCGCCATTGGAACCAGCTCGGTGTGCAATTCCAGACAAACAATGAAAGATAAACCTTGCCAAGTCTGTTTTTTTTAATTCCCTGTCTGCAATGTAGTGGATTAGAATGTAACTTGAGTGAGCTTTTAAAAATAAAAATCCACACTCCTCATTCCAGCCAATACACATGAATGACATAGATCACTGGAGTGGAACGTGACAGCGATGCTTATTTACCAAACCTTGCACGGTTGAAAAGGCATGGATGTGAGCAAAGTACATATTTAACAAGATGGGAAAACAAGGCCAGAGCACAATGACGGGCGCTTTGTTTTGGAAGGAAGTCGGGATGCTGTATTGATACAGCTCTACATACACGGTATGTATCATGAAAGGGGGAAGTTCAAGCACACCGATAGAACCATTTTCGGTCTAAAAACGATATTAAAAATGAAAATTTGCATATTTATTGAAGATATTGCAATGTTTAACGCAAGATGTCTTCATTGGTGCTGTTGATAAAGCTAATTTGGGTAATTTTTCTGTTTTGTTTGTGTGTTATTGATTTTGTTAGTTGAGTGTCTTTAGAAAATGCTTTTGGAGATGACTAAATGTATTTAAAACTAGTTGTGGGGAACTTTTGTTTAACGTATTATGTTATCATTCAATAAATGTGTTGTCATTTTGTTCACAAGATGATATTTACATTTTTAATTTCATTTTACAAAAACTATCAGTAGTTATTTTTCATCACAGTTACGTTGATGTTTAGCCTGTGCATTAAAGGTTTTAGGAATTCAATAAATGCACATTTTCAATTGCTTTGTTGCAATTAAGTTTTAACAACTGTGGCTGAGCAAAAAAAAAAAAAAAAGTTCCTTTCTTACTCAAACCTTGCGACTCAGCCGAATGTTTTTGTCTATATTTACTTACTGGATTAAACTCAAAAGTAGTCTTAGCCAAATAGTGAGCATGCATCAGTCACACTGACCCACGTAACCTCATAAAGATCTCCTTCCAGAAGGCCTTCACTCTCATTTTTTCATTCGGTTCAGACGAAACGGGAGCATCGGTGAGTCAGTGTAATTGAAAAATGACAAGAACTTAATAACACCATGTGAAACGTGGGCGCTAAGCACCACTTAGCTCATAATTGAACAAAACTACATATTAAGCCTAATCAGCTTGCATTTCTACATTGAGTGCATTTGAATTCTTTTCTACTTGTTGCAAAAGTCCACGGTAGAGAATGCAGTAGTAAAGTGAAATACATATTAATTGCCGTTTTTTTTCTCCCACACATTGACGCTGGTGGATGAATATATTTTCACTGGTACATTCTGCCTCTCCCACACATGCTCTCTTCTCACGGCTCATGCTCTCTCACGCTCTTGCTCTTTTTACTTCATGTATGCTTCTACAGCATATGTGCAAAAAACTTACATATAGCATAGCAAGCTCACATATAACAGCAAAATAAATTTGAAATGGCCGAAAGAAAATCATGGGAATTATTCATTTTGGAAATTTCTAATTACAATCCAAGCAACTCACTCCCTGAAATATTGGCCACATTAATGCGTGGTTTCAAGAGAGCATTTATATTCTCCTGCACCGCATATATGACGAGCATAATCGGTGCCACCCATTACACCCAAGACTTAGCATGGAACCTTGCAGAACTCCAAAATGTGTTCTTGAGTAGGATCAAGCTAATTAATACTCTCAAGACTTCTCTGTTTTATTCTTTGTATGACAGGAATGGCATGAAACAGCTTGATGCTAGCATGTAAAAAAAACAAAAGAAAAACAATCAGCCAAACGACAGCTCATATCCTAAGGCACCTTGTAAAACGACTTCATCGTAAAACAAATTAAACAAAACCAGTGTTGCACATCGCTGCTCGCCATATGGATTTTTATCTCGTAAATCTTATATTATGCAGCATACTTTTTTTTTTTTTATATACACACTCAGCACACATTACTGAATCTCACTCACTGGGATTCGTGGACTCCTGTAGTGCTAAAATATAAATAATGTGTAAATGTGTGGGAGGGGCTTCAGATGTAGTCTATCGCAATTAGTGTGATATTTTGCCCATAGGGGAGCTAATTTGTCAGGCAATTGCTCACTACTGTCAATAATCATACATTTGATTTATTTTCTTGTAAAACATTTAACTTTTAAATTGAAGTCACTCAAATCGAATGAGTGCCAGAAGCCAAATTAAATTAGGGTGTATATAAATCCATTTAAACATAAATGAAAAGGTCATGGGCGTGGGAATCCCTGAAGGCAACTATTTCCTGGAAAAGAATATAAACAAAACAAACTTTGTTAAACTTGTGTGCTTCAACAGAAGATTGACGCAGCCAATTGCGACCTTTAGTGGAGCAGAACAATCTTTACTAATTTGACTACAAGGATTGTCTGTCAAGTGCATGTTTGTGTCTCGTCTACACGCTTGTTTAGCCAAACACAAACCCGTTACATATGGCAGAAATGAAAGATACTTTTTTGCTCTTTTTTTTCCCTTTGCAGTCATGCTGACAGCTGCATACAAATGAATTGTAGCATCTGAGCATTTCCCAATAAAAGACAACCCAAAAGAAATCTACATGCAATACTCCACTTTGGCCTCTATAACATTGTTTACGATAACACACAGCAGCTGCCATGTTGTTCGAGGCATAAACGCCAACACAGTGTGAGCATGAACCGTCTGATCTCATTAGCATGACTGTGCTAAGAACGGCAGATGACATTTAACAGCCCGACACACAAGAAAGTCCATCTGTTAGTCCTTTGTGATGTACAGTATGTTAGTTTGTAAAACGGTTTGAATGCAAGTACAGTTGACGCCAAGCAGCAGATGTCCTCGAACGCAACATGTTTTCAAATCCAACAGTTATTTGTCAACACACGCAAACTCGGGTGCACGTGGCCCGACACTCACCGACGTGTAAAGGTAGCCTTCACTGTTCATAGCCAGGTAGAGTTTGGTCTGCACCCCCTGGATGGCCACCACTCGCAGACCCACCGGAATAAGGTTGAACATGGCTGGAGGGAAACACACAAGAGAAGCAAATGTAGAGGCAATTGTAAAAGGACTTAGTACAGAACCCTGCGGAACACCACCAAAAAATAAAATATGATATGAATAAATAATATCAATAAACCAATGACCGAGTTTATGTATTAATCCAAAAAAAAAAGCTTATGCAAAACTAAAAACGAATTTTGTTGAATATGATCCTCTAGAAAATGGTTCAGGTGTCATTTGATGGGGAAAAACTGGAGAAGAAAAAGTCATTTAAAAGATTTAATAGAATGAGAATCGAGAATAGAGCTCAAACATTAGATTGGAGAATGTTTATTTCAAGACTCGCGACCTTGACATTTGTAAACAATTGGGTTATGGCCAGCAAGTAAACGGAGTATGTCTTTCCCCATAAAAACAACTTTTTTTGTGGTTTAGTAGCGAGTGGGTATCAAACGAATTTCAACAAACATGCAATCACTGCAGTCAATCCATATTTATAATAGCAGTATAAAATCAAATTACACCTCACAGCCCCAAGGCTAACACAAATACAACTATTGCTTACTCGTGCTTTAAAAGGCACCATTAAAGGCTTTAGTACATGTTGCTAGTTTATGACCCTGAATGCAAATGTGGCTACAAAAGCTCAACAGTGTCATGCATGCATGTAATAATCTCTTTTTTTATATATATCTATATAATTGTGTGTAATTAATCTGTTAGCTTTGTTTTGTTAGGTTTTGTGTGCATAGTCACAAAACGATTACCAACTTGCAAACGCATTGTGTGTGAGTTCTGTACGTGTCATCGAGAGCGCAACGCGTGCGGCTGAGAGCAGCAACAGCATCCTCGCCAGTCAATGAGGTACATCTAATTAATATCGGTCGGCCTTGTGTTGTATAAGAGCGTCTGTGCTCCATAAAATGCTGGCAGGGAACCTGCAAGCTGAATAAAGGCAACAAAACACAACCAACAAAGAGTGAATCTTCACTGCTGTGGGTTCTTTTCTGGATACGCTCCCAAACAGTGCTGCTTTCAAAAATGATGATGAGAACAGTCGCATTGTGAGTTGGATTGAGTTTTTCTAAAAAAAAAAAAAAATTATAAAAAAAACAGCAGCAAAGAAAAATGCTAATTTGCAACCAGAACAATATCTTGTGGCTTTAAAATCTGACTTGAATAATTACTATTATTTTTATTTTCAAGTTTAGCATTGAAGTAAACATGCCACAATATACGTGTTCTGTTCCGCTTCTCATATCAGTTGAGCCATAGGTCATGGCGTGTCCTTGCAATGGTGTGTGTCTTTGGATATCTCAGAGCAAAGTGGCCCCTAGAAGCTTTTAGATGGGCCATTACATTCATCCTTATCGCTTGAACGGCGCAGACACCCACAAACTGCAAAGGCTCGTCAACGGTCAACTCTTGGTGGGCCGAGAGGCTCGATAGCCGTCACACGGCCCTTCCACTCTCTCGGCTCCACATGTCTGCACGTCCAGCTGGAATGGAGCATGACACGAAGCCCTGATTGCTCCGGAGGGGCGGCACTGCGACAGTCGCCGACACAGCACAATCGTGAGGAAAAGGGGATAGAGGGCAAACCGGGAAAAGTAACCAGACAAAAGTATTGGGAGACACTTTTCTGAAACAGGAAAAGAATTATAATTTCATTTGATGTCATTTATGTAATTTCGGGTTGGCATCGATCCTTTCAGTAAGTTTCCGTTGGGCGAACTTGTTGCGTAAGAAGTCGACCTTCCCGTAAGAATGGAAGTATGTTGTTCTCCATTTTCTCTTCCTTGATAACATGTCAACATCTCTCAACGAGGAGTCTTTTTATAAATGCCCTCCTCCTCACTGAGGTGACTGCGCTCATGTTGCAACACACGCACGCACACCATCGGTCCTCTTCAGTTCACATGGATTACCAGCCGCTCAATCTCAAGACGGGGGAGCCCAATTAGTTCCTGGCTCCGGGAAAACACCTGAAAACCCTGAAGGAGGGGAGCCGGTGCTGGCCTCTAACTAAACACTGACCTTTGCAGGTGCAGATATTGCTGAGGGGGGTGCTAGAGGACACATAGATAGGTTGATTGCGCAAAAAGTCCATCTCACACTCCGGACTTGAGCAACTTCCGTTCAGTGGAACATTAAACTCATGAAGTACCGATGTAGGTACCAGATCTACTCGGGTGGTCAGCTCAGCTCAGCTCAGCTCAGGGGGGCTTGTGTCTGTTGATGATGTCACGCTAAATTGTTAGAGTCTGTAGCTAATTTTATTCATGATGTTGAGTCTGTGATTATTTATTGGACCAAATATCAGTTGCAATATTTATGTTTGGAAAAAAAATACATTGTTATTGTGATATTGTTATCAATCAAAGGCCCTTGAAGACCCTTGGCAAGGGTTTTCAACTGGTTTTGGCGGAATATTATTTTATTTTGCACCGAAGGAGTATACATCTATACAGGCTATTTATTTGCTTCTTGGGGTCTATTTTGGGAATCTCAGCTACATTTGACACCATTTGGATGGGTAAATGATTCACAAAATTAGCTGGGATAAAAATCAAATCTAAATAATAAATCAATTTTATTTTTTGAAAATGTTAAAATTGTTTTCCATTTCCAATTTCGCGGACCACCTGCAATACTACCACTGGTGGACAATCATTCTCTTTTTGGGCTCCATTATTCTGGAACGGAGTATCTCTATCAAAATCTCGATTTGAGACGTCTTTCTCCTCTCTCACATTTAGAATGCAGCGAGTCCTTCTTCCTGCCTTCCCGGCAGACATGTAGAATTTCACCCTGTCTAATTGCCACTTCTCCAGACGCCTGCCACTCCAAAATAGTTTGTTTGAACTAAATTGATGGGCTATGTTGGAATCTAATTTGCTCCTTCTGACTTTGTTCTAGCGACGGGAAGTGCGCCACGCTAGCGAGGATCAAACCCTTGTTCTTACTTGTATGTGCGTGTGCGTTTGAGTAGGTCCTCTCCCACCATCACAAGACACCAATAGCTCCAAGAGGACTGCGCTCCCCGTCACCATGGAGACAAGCGCACCCAGCACCCAACAACGCTATTTTTGGAGTCCTGCAAAGTCTTCACTCTTCCTCCTTTTTCCAATTCAAGCAGTACTCTTTCATTTGATCCTCACAACTATCGCAAGGTCACTTTTTACAATGCAGGTGTAGTGTAGTATAATTGTATGTCTTTTTTTTTTTCTTTTCATTGGCACTCCCGCTGCTTGCTGTTTAGTAAACGTTGCTGCCATTTCATTTAGGCAGAAGATTGGACAAAGTGTTATTGCAGTGCGGATTGCCGATCTTTTCCTCGGCAATCTCGCACGGCGGCCAAAGTGAATGTATCAGACAGGTTCATTAAACAGTGTGCTGGTGGAAGAGCACAGCTAATTACGAGTGGCCCATTGCTGCTGCATTATGGCCACAGCAGACAAGTGGCTACGCTGTTGCTTTTCCATTGATCTGCTTTTTAATCTGTTTATTGGAAAACAACGAGTAGGTGGGTGGAGAGGCAGTCATCGGGACGTATTGGTTTACACAAGAGTGTGGCACACAAAAGAACTTTCTCACGGCAGTAGAAAACACACAAACAAACACACAAGTTTCAAAGATAAAGAAATAAGAACGTGGAAAATGAAAAATTACATGATGTGAGATCAGGTGAACGGTAAACCCATTGGAGTGACCCACTAACTTGGGTCAATTCGACCCAACTGTTCAAAACAACCCAATTCCTTTGCAAGCAAAAACAACCCAAAGTTGGGTTGACCCAAGTTAGTCGCTCGGTCCAAGTTTGAAAAAGTGTAAAAACTGTTGGGTCAAAAATAACCTTAATGAGACCAAAATGGGACAGATTCCATTTATCAGTTTTTTTATTTAACGCAAACAGTTGGGTCAAATGAATAACCCAAAACAGCAGAAAATGTTGGGCTGTTTCTGGGGTGAGTCATCTGCCCCAACGTTTTAGATTAAATGAATAGCCCCCAAAATTAGTTTAGTCTTTTTTTTGTTTAACTTTTCTTTGAACCCAACTCTTTATGAAATCTGTGTGCCAAGACTGTCAGCTGTAGCATTTCCCAACAAGCTGATGAGGTGAGCTTCCTGTTTAGTCCTCATCAACTGAGCAGCCACCACTGTTTTTGTATTTGTGTTGTTTTCTCACAAATGAAAATGAAAAGTAAATAAAATATAATTTAAGAGACATTTGCATAGCGGGTGTTCCTCGGAGACTTACTGTAGCCGTTGTCTTCCTCCTTGGTTCCATCAATGGTTCCGTCTGCCTGCAGCTGCAGGTGGAAACCTTGTCGACTGTACAGCTTGGTCACGATCCCCTTCAGCTGGGGCTCTGTGGAAGCAATGGAAGATGGGGCTTTAGGTTTGTATCGCCAATTGGCTTTATGTGAGAACACTCTGTTGTGACGACTCTTCATTTTTACCTTCATAGTCACCAAAGCAACAACATTTCATTTGCCAGGGCATGAGTGCTAAAGACAAGAAGCCGCCCGACTGTTTTCCATCAGCATGTTGTCTGATAAGAACCAAATGCTCTCTACGCTTTTGTTAGTGTCCCAAGTGTAGGTGCGGTTAACCAGGCCTTTCATCTTACTGATACTCCCGTTTGACTTTCACTCAAAGCTTTCTTGCCATTCCATCTCGGTGGCGGGTGAAACTGTAAATATTCTATTAGATGCAAATGAAAGAAGTACTCGTGTTGGAGGATGTTCTCAAACAAACTTGGAGTGATTAGTCAGCAATTTGTTGAGTATATTTCAACACAAACTACAAGTAATGCGGCGGTTCAATATTAACATATGTAAAGTGGATCTGCTTCAAGTCTTGTGTGTGGGTTCACCAGTGAAGTGGACCAGAAATGGATTTGGATTCGCTTCCCAGAGCAATGTAAATGCACATGGTCACATTTCTTCTGGTTCTCGTGTTGAGGATTGAGTTCTATGGGATCAGTGTTTGAGGACAGTGCATATAAAAAGTCAACACACCCTTGTTCAAATGCCAGGGTAAAGTGAGATTTCAAAACTTTTTCCATTATTATTGTGACCTGTGACCGACCGGTACAGTGTTTTAAAATCTTTGAGAGGAAGTAAAGTATAAACTGGAGTAATGTGGTTGCACAAGTGTGCACACCCGCTTCGAACTGGCATGTTTCTGAGAATGAACCAGTCACGTTCAAATTGTCAATCTCAAATGCTTCATGTTACACAAGAAAGAAATGAAAGTAAATTAAACTTGAACCGATCTTTGTGAGTAACTTAATTATTTTTAACAGTTATTCTACTTACATTATTATTTATTTTTGCTGATAACTTACATTACTCATCATGAAGGTTACACACTGAATAAGGATTTTCTCAGTAAACTGAGACCAGATTATCTTGATTTTGCTCTACAAAGTATATATAATGTGATGGTGAGCCGAGAGACTTTTATTAAATTAAATTTATATCTTGACCCAATAAAAGTTGGTAAACACCGAGTATGGTGAGTATAAAGCAACTGCAATGTCTTAAATGAGAATCCTCTTGTTTCCAACTAAAGTAAACAATTAAATGTTTTCCAAAATAAAGGCAACAAATTCAGCATCAAGTATATGAGCAGGCTGTATCTAGGGTGATTTTTTTTTTTTTTTTTGATGACGCAGGTTGACTTCTCAGTGGACCCTTAACACCAGGCGGGATTCCTTTGACTCCAGCCCCAACTTTGTCAGATGATTAACAGTTTCACTCACGGATATAAATGAGTCCTATATTTCACATTTCTCCCGATAGTCGAAGAGAATGTTACGCAACAGACCTGGCCGTCTCCTGCGCCTCTTCTTGGATCCGAAGAGTTTGACCCGGGAGAATACATTGAGCCGGCCGGGCTTGTCGCAGCTTCCTTTGCTCTTACTGGGGCTGCTGACGCAGCGGCAGGCGTTGGACTTTTCCCGCTCCCTCGCCTGCCTTTTCTGCCTGATGAGGGAGCTGGCGATGGCTGCCGCCATGGCCACTTTGGCAGCTGGAAGATTGTCTTGAGTCCAAGTCACAAGCTGAGATGGAGGTCCCGCTGCTTGCTAACTAAATCTCAGTGAAGCAGCTTCAGTCAGTCAAATGAAATCCGGATCCCAAGTCGGGAATTGACTTCACCTAGAAGGTGTTCCATCGTGGACCAAGACTTTCTCCCTCCAGCCGCATCATTTTCTCCGCAAATGTTCTCTGAAGCTCTTTTGCATCATCCTGCGGCTGCACACGCTCTCCTTCCCAGCGAGGCTCCACCGTGCCGCCGCACCGGCAAACACCTGTTTGCAACGTGCTTGTCTTCACGAGTTGATGAAGATGAAGATCAAAGCGGGAGCGAGGCTCAACCTATAAGCGACATGGCTTTTTGGTTGCTCTCTCGAAAGGAGGCGAGGCCAAGTAGCAGCGGTGCGCGCCTCATGTTGGAGGCGAAGCGCAGACTGCCGAGCGCTGCCTGAGAGCATCCCACCTCCAACTCGCACAATGAGCAGCAAGAGGGGAGGGGGGGGGGGGGGGGGGGGGGGGGGGGGGGGTATGTGAGAGCACACTCAGATGCAGCCGGCACGTGTGCGAGGAATGATCATGATAAGGCATATCTGATTTGATCCTTTTGGAAATGAGCAGAAAGGTGGCTAGGTAGCATATTGATCAGAAATCCTAAATTATGTGGACTGCATTTATGTTTTTTTTTTGAGAAACAGGGGGGTGGGTGGGGGTGTAATATTTAAAATGTACATGCCTTCTCATAACAGAAGATTCTTGGAACCGCCCCGAGAACTGTCTGTATTCCCACCACGATTGCGCTGGCTCCCGAAGTAGCATGCGCATGTTCGTCTTTGAGAAGTCATGATTAATCTTAAAATAATAAAAATGTATGAAGAAGATCGAACACACACAAAATACTACAAAATATTGACAGTTTTCTTTTCAAAATAAGTGTGGAGTAAAACTATACGTTCCCTTTTCAAATTTGATCATTCAAATGTGTTAATTGATTGAAGACATGCTATTAGTACGGTTTGAAAACATCCACAGTTACTAAGTTGAGGCACACTGTGATGTTGGATTCACTCATTTTTCTTCATCACGTAGTTTTATGATTTTTTTTATTTATGTAAACCATTAGATCATTTATTATATGTAAGTAGCTGTATTGTCTACTTTAAAACATATCTGGAATCAGATGATTTTATCTCAGAGAATCTGTGCTAACCACTACGTCACAATGTTGCCCATGTATTAAGAAAAAACATACAAAATTCGAAAATTGTAACCAATGACCATTCTCATCAAATATCACTAGCCACTGAAAAATGTTACGTGCAAATTGTGGTAGTTTTGTTCCTTGAAATAAAGAATAATCATTCTGAAAATGATTACAAAGTGATTCTACCGCACTCACTCGCTGAGACTGACACTCAGAGCTTGACTAACTGACGGATGGCTCCCTCTGGTGTCCATAGGTAGAACTGGAGTAATTGACCCTCCACACCCCGACTACCAGCAATAGGCAAAAAGGGTTCCATTTCAATTTCCAAGCATAGGGGTTGTCTTAATGTGTTAAAATTACTAAAATGACTGAACCGATTTGAACCCTAATCCATGATCAAGCGATCCACTCACTGAGAAATCCAGCCAGCATTCCAAAAACGTTTGGGATATATATTCATCAAATAAATATCAAATAACACAATTTTAGGCGAAGGATTTTGGGTCAAGTGAGGAATTTGGGCTAAACAAGGTTATTGTGTAAAAACAATTTGGAGGTTGTTTTTTTTTTTTGTACAAAATGACCTTTGGGGTTGCTTGATGCAAAATTTGGGTCAAATTCTTGATTCCTTCTTGACCCAAACCGGTTTCTTTTTTTTTTTTTGACCAACTGTTTTTTTGCGTGTATAACATGTCCTGCAAACTTTGTCTTTATTTTACTCCAACTTGACTACACAGCAAAAGTGTCAAAAATGGCGACCAGCTTCAGGCCATCCAAATCCAATCTTCAGCTTATTTTGATGCGTCAACATTAACCCAATCTGCTCAAAATCTACAGCAACCCAGCAAGTGGGTTAGGAAACAAGCATGAACATTTTCTGTACTATTTCTGGGCAATTACCACTCACATTCGTAACTAAGAACAATTAAGAGTCGGACCCAACATTCAAATTTTTGCTAGGTTTAAGGAGGCCAAAGTATCCGGAGAAACCCCATTCTAAAATGTAAACCCACACAGTGAGGTCAAAGTCGAGATTCAAATCCTCAAGTTGAAAACCACTAAATTCACCATGCTGCCTAAATCGCAGTGTCTCATAAAGCAACCAATATTTGATTCATTTCACAGAGGTTTATTTATGCTCAATCTGTAAAAATTAAGAGCCAAGTATACCTTAAAAGCAGCATTGACCTAGAAAAGCAACGCACGTTGGGCGTGAAACACAATAAACGTAAACACAAAGTTTAACCAGCCACAATGAGCCATAGATTCTCAGTTCAGCACCAAGGACAGCGCACACACATTTCGAAAGACACTCCGATTTGCAGCGCTAAAAATACAACACTAAAAAACATAATCAAGGATGCTAAAAATATACACCCCGCAGCCTACCTGAGACTGTTTTTCTTAAAGGGAAACTCATGGTCTGAAGATTTGTGGCGGATTGCAGTCGGCAGGCGTCGGGCGGAATGGAGCAGTAAAGTTGGAGCGGGCAGCCGACAACAACTATCAGAAGATGCGCGTGAGAAAGGAGCGAGCGTCGGTCGAGGCGTGGCCACCGACAGGAAGATCATTAAGCGACATTAGGACTTAAAGGCTCATTAAACATTCATTTGGAGGGCTGATGCGGGCGTGTGTGCGCGGGCACGGGCGGGGTGTTCAGGTTGAGAGTGAAAGTGGTCGAAAAATGGACACTTTTTGTCACGCGGGGGAGCAGACAAGACTTTGCTCTCACGTTACACAGACACTGTAAAGTGATCCGATAATGCGCCGACTAAACCGGTTATTGTGGGCCTTTCCACTCTGGACCGAACAAATATCGACGCAATCGAGTGAGACAACAATAGGGCGGCGTGTACCTTCCTCAAAGAGCGTTTACAAGGACATTTATCTCCTCTGGCAAAGCTGCAATGAGGACCTAACAAAACGCAGCCTGCTTCTGTAAACTTTGACAAATTGATGACAAGCAACTATTACACTCCAATCCATCATGTGCCGTACTGGCTTTATTGCATCCCATAAAAGTACTTATTGGTAGTTATAATCGTCACTGTGATGTTTTCTATTTATAGACTTATAAAGGTGACAAGAACTTTTAAATCTTCAGATTTTTTTTTTTAAGCTTCATGCGCATTGGGTTGGGGATTTGACCTAGTAATTCACGATTTTGATCCAACACGGGGTCTGAAAATATGCAGAGGTTGACTGTATTTTGGTTATCTCTGTCTGTGTTGCAGTTTGTCATGTTTTTGCTTTGCCAATCTCCCAGGCGAGTGGGGATGGGCGGGGCTTCCTTGCATACACTAGCTGACAATAACAACCAGCTCGGTTCACTATAGCGCCGGAGAAACTGAAGGATGATGCCAGATTATTGCATTACTTGACACCATTTGTCATTTCTTGCTTCTTATGCTTAGTTATGTTTGCGTCTGGCTTGGTTACAAGCTGTGCTTTAATGTGGGTTTAGTTACTTTCTATCTTTCTGTTGTTGCCACCTTTTAGTTTAGTTTTGTACTGTTACACCTATTTGGGTTCGGGTTTGTTTGGGGAACAGGCATTTATTACTTATTAAATGGGTTTCTCAATTTGTTTTGATATGTGAGGTTTTATGCTTGCATTTATGTTATTTTGCTTTATTTATGCTCTCCTGTTCTGTCAAAGCGCTTCATGATCATGTATTTAAGGTGGTACATTATTATTATTATTATTATACTTCTCGCCGAGCCATTTACCACTGCGAATAGATTGATCGGCACCGACAGTTATTACAGCTTAACCCTTGTGACCACTAGATGGCAGAAGACAACTGTTTACCGAGAGTTCATCTTGCAGCGAGCACACTGGCCACTTTAGGTTGTTCTCTTTCCTTTTTTTTATTAAATTTTAACAGGACTTATTCTCATTCGGGAGACGTTGTGAATGTGACATTGGTACACCAAAGACTGGTCGCCACTCAGGGCACACTTGAGATTCACACCGATGGACGAAAGCATTCAATGAAGCTGTCGTGCTGGATTACGGCAATGAAGTGAACTTTACGACTAATTAATTGCAAGCAGACATCAGGCCAAAATCTATCCCTGAACGGGAGAGGGAAAGAAATTCTACTGCCAAAGAAACGAGACTGTTTCCGCTATTATTTGCTCTGCGTGTTTTTCAACCCATCAAAACACCGAAAGCTTTGCCTTCTCTCATTCTTGCTGCAAGCTCTGTTTTGAAATAAAATATGCCAAGCTATATTTGTCTCGTTTGAATTCTCTACTACAAACACCCAGACCGACGCGTCTTCATCTGCAGGTTGTCTGCCATCAAATAAATAAATACAAAACATGGGCTCAGCTGTCACATAAAGTCAAACGATCAAGCCTGAAAACTATTCATTTAAATGCAAATAACATTAGAACAGAGACAGTCAGGAAGGAGTGATGACCACTCAGTGACATTTCTGGAAGACTTCAAGTCATCATTTCAATCAATGAGATCACAGACTGCTCTGTGTTTGCGTAAATTCCTAAGAATTACGGTCCATCTGCTGTAAGAGTCTGGACTTAACTTAAACTACAACATTCCTCACTTCTACATACAGTAGTGATTTAACACCAAGATGCCACAATATGGCAGCAAAGCACTACTTTTATCTAAACAACACTCCCCAACTCGCCTCAACGTGGTTCTTTGGGACAAAGATACCACAAGATGGCATCAAATCATACCTTTTGTCCAGATGATGCTTCTGCACTTGATTCAACATAGTACCAATATGGTACAAGATCACAGCAAAGTGCTACTTTTGTCTAAAGGAAGCTCCTCAATTGACCATAACACGGACCCTTTGTTCCACAATGGTGCCTTGTCCTTCTTGAGTGTTTCCAAATTATTGTGGCATTTAAATTTCAACTGAAATATTAATTGTACAATGCTGCTTTTTTTTCATGAATCCAAAATAAGTTTGTTTTTTTTGCTTTCATTTTGCGGGTCATTTTATTGCTGTATTTTAAAATGTTCCTGATTTTATGCTGGGACTCATCCCGATTTTAATCTTGCAATTTTATTTTTTGCTTTCTGGCACTACAGATTAGCCTTGGTTATGAATGGTGCTCCAAAGATAAAGCTGCCTTGCCTTAAATATTCACCTTCGTTGGCCTCCGATGTCAAACCTACATTCCAAGTCAACCTAACGTGAAGGACAACACACCGGCTCCAAGCACGCTTTAGACTAAGGTTCCGCTTCCGTGTGCTTACAGGTGCAAGACAAGACGCTGCACCGCTGTGCACTACCGCGTGATACGCGTTACCATGGAGACTGCACATGCATAAGAGGGTGTGTGAGACATGGGCGGAGGGGCGAGGCAACATAACGTTGGAAGGATGGTGGTTGGGTATTACCATGGAGAGCACCAGTCACTTAAGGTTCCACTGGAGGAGACGGGTGGCGGGGACTGTTATACACACTCAAGCTGACTGGGAGGTTCCTAGTAATCATGTCAACGCATGACCCGAAAACACACAAGAGCAGCAAGGTTACATCAAAAAAGCAGTAACTGCGTTTTGTATATCAAACACATGAGTCATTTTATGCCCATCTCTTCTGCATATATTTTGCTAGCGCCACTGAAGAAAAAAAAAAAAAAAAAACTCAAAATTAACATGAACTAAGATTTATGTATACATAGTGAATTTATTCACTTTAACGGACCATATCTCCTTCATTATTCAGTGGTTTTGTGCCACGGGGCAAAGCCATGTCTAATGCGAAAAATATTGCTTTGGCACCATCTTCTGGCAACAAGCATCCATGTTGAAGTTTGGGGAGGAGCATCGTTTTGTCAAGCCAGAGCTTTGTCTAACTAAAAAAGTGCTTTGCTGCCCTTTTGTGGCATTTAAAAGGGTGTGCTTCAATTAGACAGACAGACAGCTACACTGCAGCTAATTAGGGTCCGACAGAATTCATGGCATCCGTCACGTAACTTCTAAACTTTAGTTCAGCGCTGACTTCAAAGTGCTCATGATCAGGACCGCTTGCTTTTTTTCCCCTCCGGCACAAAAACAACCAAAATATTTTTCACAGATCATCAATGGAGGCTAAATATGGCAGCGAGACAAAGAGCTGGCTGGAGCGGTTTCAGGATGCATGGCCGCTGCCAGACATTTGTTTTCAGCGAGTTTGCCTCATCATCGCACAAATTGTGGACGAGGTATGAAATAAATAGTAGTCTGGACCTTTACTGACCACAAGCAAGGCAAACACAATCACATCTAACACTATCCACATGAACGAGATATATGACATTGTTCATGCGTGTGGCAATTTGCTGACCTTGCATTTATGGACAGAGATATACTTTATTAATCCCATGAGCGAAATTAAGGGATTGACGCAATAGGTAATGGGTGCCCGGAGGTTTTGTGGGTGACTGACTGATAGTTTCTGCTGGCATGCTCCCAGTACAATTGCATGTAGAGAGACAGATGAATTAAAGCATGCACACACACGCGCGCGCACACACACACACAGCTAAAATAGTTGTGATATAAAATAGTAAATTCGCTTACCTAGCAATAGACTGCATACACGTAAGCTACACTGAGGGATGGATCCATAAAATGTTTGTACACATGCAGGCAATTGGACAACAGGCACAATCGAAACACACACAGTCTACCTTCCAAAAAGAACACACGTCTCTAAATGAGTGTTGTCAGAAGCGTGTCCAGTCTGGCTCTTGCCAGCAACACAACAGGAGCTAGCTGGAGGAGGGACATCAATAGCAGGAGATGGTCACTTGCCAAAAAGTGAGCAATAATAAGTGTGAATTATAGCTGGTGAGTCAAATGAGGGCCTTTGGCAAAGCCGGGCGGATTTTTTAAGATAGTTGAAAAGATAGTTGAAATAGCCCAGTCACTTTTATTCCCTTTTTCTTCTTCCATTAATTGCTAAGAAACGGGCTCTCGGCTCGGCACAGTGAACGGGACAAAACGATAAAATGAAGGAATCTCAGGGGGCTGCTGTCAAAGAGGCTTGTATTAATAAAACGGTGCTAATTTTACCTCAGTAATGGCCCAAAAATACAGCGAGTGAGATGATGCTGACCTATATGTGTTCCACTATTGTGCTACATCACAGAGAAGATAAAAGATATCATCTCAGACGCAAACCTGGTGTAAATGTTCTACTTAGGGCTCAATACACCAAGGGATGGTGTTCGTAGACTATTTTAGAGAACTTTTTAAACTCGATCAAGCTTTTTTCAGCAAATCATACCTGACACGTCCCACATAGGAACATGATAAAAATATATATATTGCACGAAAAGACAGAGTCGTGCCTTCGTTCAGTGACCAAATGACTTGTACTTCTCAAATCATCTTTCCCAATTTGAATGAATGGAAACATCCTTAAACTGTTCCAGCCTCGACCCTCCCCCCAAAAAATTTAAAGCTGTTTTTTAAATAAAAGTGTAGCACACTGTTAAAACATATAGTGACAGTTAAATAATCGTGCGTCGATAATAATTCATTGCTGCTCCTTCTGGTGTGCGTGACTTGGCTTAATTTTTTTATTTATAAATAATGCAAACTTGGCAGTGATGTTCACAACTTTTCTCAGTGGATTGTCTCACTGAGAAGATGTTTATTTTCACTTCACGAGGACTTTGAATGCTGAGTTTAATGAAAAAATGTTCACCCCGGTCATCAACAGCAAATCTTCATAAAAAGTGTGGGAACATGACCCATATGCTTATTAACAGCATATCCTCTACGTAATACAATTAATATGAAGTTCAGCACATAAAAGAATCAACTTTTCAGTGGCACCTTCTGGTGATATTATCATCCCGCCATGCTTGCTGATGACGTCAGCCTGGAGAGCAATCAATAGAAGCGTAATGGTGATGGATGGCGCGAGATGAGTGTTTGGGAGGAGCAGTGCAGCACTGATAGAGAACCATCCAGAGCGGAGGAATAAAAAGTAGGGCAAAACGCAGCAGTGAGGCAAAAGTGGGTCTCTGTCTGCACATGGTGTGAAACGCCGCTAAAAAACACAGTCAGGCCTCAGATTGGCGATATTGCAACTCGGGCTTAAATCCCAACACATTGTTCCAATCTAATCCCTTTGTCTACGTTACACGGCGATGGGATCTTAACAAGCCGCCTGCAGCGAGATGCTGGAAAAACAGGTCATTTTGAGGCCAACTGTTCCGTACTCAAACGGTACCAGTGCAAGACCAGGCGCAAACTGGATGTGATATTGTTCGACACGTTGCGAGGACCTGCGTGCAAGCAGAAAGAGCGAGAGGCCGCTGCGGATGGTGACATCAGTAATCCGTTGACGCTCTCACGCAGCATCTTAATCGACTGCGTCAACGGTTAAATAGGAACAAACCCTGTTTAATGCTTCCTTCGGTCCCGCTCTGCTAATGTTGTCATCAAATAGCGAGAAAGACAAGCCAAATGATCCGATGGTCCAAGAGTGCGTTATTACTATTTAGTTTGTTTCTCAACGTGTTAGTGTGTGTTGTATTTTGCCTCATTCACAAGTCTCTTTTTTTTCCCATCTTCACATCTGCTACTCAGCTAACCCTAAACCACTCAGTGCAATCCTCGCTTTGTCTTTCGCTCACGCTGGTGTCCATTTGCACTAATGGGAGAGTCCAACCCGCCCCATCAGAAAACACCACTTTATTTTGCCACGAGCAGCAATTCTGAAAACCTAGTCAAGAACACAGAGCAGAAAGCACTTTTGGAAAATTTAAGGGGGGTTGCAAAATCCAAGGAATTTTAATGGCTGTCAATTATATGCTGATTTTTGTGATTTGCAGGCCGGTCGCTGTCCCCTGCAGATAGCAAATTTCCTCTGTATAGATCTAACTTGTTATAACATCATTCACCACTAGATGGCAGACATGGTTAATTGCTTTTGCAATTACTATACTGCCCTATACTACAATGTGAACGTACAATATGATGGATTTGGTCCATATTTGAAATGCGATGTTTGTCATGCAGCTGGTTAGGACGTATATGTGGGGCCCCCAGTAACACTGACAAAAACTGGTGCCCGCCCCCCTCATTCCTGAACCAATCTTCTTGCGCTGCGTGCAGAGGTCTCCGTGGCAATGGCACAGATACTACAGTATTCTCTTTAGTACCATTCAGTCTAGCGTAATTATTAAGGCTGTTATTTTAGTCGACGTGTTGTTGCCTTACAAGAAGAAAGCTCCGCGAGCACAATGTAGGATTACAATCAAATACGTGTCCTCCGCTGGGGCCTTCATAACAGTAGGCTCCATATCTTTGTTTGACCAGAGGGGGAGTAATTACACGATGTCGCCTGTTCCCTCCGGGCCCCTCCCATCTAAAGCCAGCTCCGTAAATTGTTCGGGGTAACGATCTGCGGGTAAAGAGAGTTGCTGCCGTGTATATTTACAAAGTCACGGTACCTCGTAAGGCAGGGACGTCAAACTCATTTTTATCGTGGGCTGCATCGTAGTCATAGCTGTGAGGGCCATTATGACAGACTAGTAAAAACTGTTCAAATATTTTCAAAATATGAATGCACAACTTGTATTTGCGGGCCACATAAAATGATGCGGCGGGCCGTATCTGACCCCCGCGCCTTGTGTTTGACACCTATGTCATAGGGTAAGAAAACGGGGAAGTTCCTGGATCTCCAGGCTTGACCTGCGATCTGCACCGTCATCGTGCTGGGTCAAAGAGATTAGGACGTAATCAGCAACACGCTGGCATTCAAGAGCAGATTAGAGATGGTGGCTTTGTGATAATAATGATGATGAGGAAGAGGAGGATGATGAGGATGATTTGCATGCGAACATCGGCACGCCCACTTGGCACATTACATCACATTCCTCGCAAACACGCAACTGAAGCCCACCGGATCACACGTGTCCATGCACGCCCGGAGCCTTTTTGGTGGCATTTCCATGATTACACTGAAGAGCCTCTGTTTCTCATCAAAACCCGCATGTTGCCCTTTTCCCTTCACATTATTAGCACATGACAGAATCCTACGCTAAGAGTTTATATTAATTTTCCTGTCGGAAAATATGTGTGCAAACACAAGCAAAAAAAGTGCGAGTTTTAAAAAACAGTTTACGTCGGTCGATATGACAGGCTGTGATTAGATGTGTGATTAAAGTGGTCCAACTTTAGTCATTTTTAAGTTAGGGGCCGAAATGAATCGAGACACACACAAGGTTTTAATTTAGAACCACACAGGGCACTCAGTTATTGCACTCAGTATTTTTTCTTGATTTATCAGTGTAACACTGGCCCAATTCCAATTTCCAAGATGGCAGAAAAAAAATCCCAGAGAGGGACAGAGATGAACAGAAAACTCATAAATTAAATATTATTAAATATATATTTAATATATTGAATATTAGCTTGGGTGCAATGTCATCTACATGTCACTATAAGTGGATTTTTAATCACCTTTTGCGAAATATTGATTTGACAAATGTTTGGATTTAGACCACTATTGCATTCAATTTTTTCATTGGTATCTCAGCTATCTTTCTAGCGAATACAGTCAAAACACTATTAGCATTTGTTTTTCTTTCATGCAAACGTGATGATACCCAAACCAGGGTTGAATCTATAAAATCAATCGACTGCGAAATAACAACAAAAAACATCGGTAGGCATATCTCACTGACACAAATATATGGGCACCTCTAAAGTCAAACAATCTGGATCTGGGATTTAGAATACTTATTTGCAGTTTAGCATTTAGCTCTAGCTCGATCGTTTACCTGCCGGTTGAAGCCAAGCTGTGTCAGGGTTTCTATGTTCTGGACCTGCATTTGACCCCTCTGACAATTTTAAATGATTAGCTTGTCAACTTTACCCAACAAAAGCGGCAGAACATTCCGCTGGGACTTGGCGTCACGGGTGAAGGGCACGTCACGCGACCCAAATGAGTAACTCGCATCGGGGCTCATTTGCCAAACACCTGCGGAGGCAAATAACGTAGCGCTGCGGGCCCGGGTGAAGCTCGCCGCATGCGACACGCAGCTGGTTGGCAGACTTGCCACTTGAAGAATGAGCCTTTCATTAACACTATGCAGTATTTATATCTAACCTCTCCATTGTCTTGGCGCAGGCATTTAAAATGACCTTGATCACAGCGGGCTCTTAATGATGCTGTGAAAGGGAATGAATATTTGACAAGACCACTCCACGTGAGCTTTGTTGGAGTATTTTCACTCGTAAAGTTATCGAAGCGGCTAATTTACAGGACACATCTTTGTACATCATCTTAATGGTATCATAAATCGCTTGTATGCTTCTGTTATTCCCTACGAAGCTACAAGAGTATAGAAGGGAAAATAGATTCTCCCACAGATCACTTGAGTCGACAGAATTGGCAAAAGCAAGCGTGGAACACCCTGGATACGCTCCAGACAATTAAGCACCATTATCAAGCAAGTAAACAAACAATCAGTGTCAAGGCCAGCACGTTAAAAGGAAATGGGCCGAAGTTGCAGGCAGATCGCTATGGACTGATGAACCCAACATTAAGACTCGCTAGCCAAATTCAAATGAGGCCCATTACAAAAGCTGAGATATCAATGGTCAAAATGATATCATTGGTGACTTGTAATACAACTTCAAATATGAATTGGAACTTTGTATATTTCTCCTTGAGTCTGTAAATAAAGCAGAGTCGTTTTTTTCAAGGATGTGATCAAATTTTCCATTTTTACTGGCTTTTTTAAATACATTGTTTTAGATCAGGGGTGTGAAACTCCTTTTTTTCGCGGGCCGCATTGTAGTCATAGCTTCTTTCGGAGGGCCATTATGACTGTCAACCCAAATAAATGTATGAGCACCTCATATTATATACAGTAAAAGCTACAAAACAAACTGACAAATAACTCGTTTTCAAATAAGACGAGTAAAAACTGGTCAAATATTTTAAAAAAAAAGATATTAAAAGTGAAGACAATTTGCAATTCTAGTAATGTCACACGAATATGATGCACAATTTGTCTTCGCAGAAAGATGATGTGGTGTGCCGTATCTGGCCCCCGGGCCTTGACTTTGACACCTGTGTCTTAGATTATTTGGAACAAGACGTCTGAATTTTTAATGTTTAAAAACGTAGGTAACCTTCAACATGAGGAAAAAGGCCCGAGTAAGCTTTGAGATGGTCCCCTAAAAAGGTCAGAGTAGCGCTGCCAGACTGCAGATGTGACATTGACACTTTTCTGCCAAGCTAGCCGAGCTTCTCCAGGCACCAAATCACATTAACGCGCACATTATTTATTCATCAATACGTAGACTTTGACAAACAAGAGTCGGCGCTGAGAGACAAAGGTCAACGGAAAAACGAAGCAAGTTATTATGCGCCTGTGCTAAGTTCCGAGGCCCGCGGTTGCCATGCGGGACCGGATCCGACAGTCCTGCAGCAGCCGTGGGAAATGAATAGAGATGGGCCTCACTTGCGGCGTACGACTGCTTACATTGTCGCGGCTGAGTGAGCAGCCAATGAGCTAGTTTTCTCGGTACGGATGAGACTAATTGCTGTGGACTGTGAACTGAATACGAAGCAGAGCAGATGCTTAACTACATTCGGCCTTTGGGAAAATAACTTATAGCTTTGATTTAGATTAACAAAATAATAATAATAAAAAGTTTAGCACTCACTTGAGTCACTTGATTTAATATTATAAGATTTTGACGATTATGTAACAATTGCTATATTGGAAGAATACTGGCAAGGATAAGTCAGGGAGAAAAACTTCAAACTTCACTTCAAAACTGGTTTCTTTTTTTTTTTTTATTCAGAATGTGAACCATGATGAAACAATCACCGATGACGTTATATGGTCTGCCATGTGTCTGTACCGTGCACATCAAACAATCACAAAGACAGAGCAAAACGCCAGCCAAATTTTAAATTACAATTGAATTTTCAATTTGGCAAATGTGTTGTTTAGCTAAAGAAATTAGGGGGGAGGGGTAAAGATCAAGAATATATATATATTTTTTTTCAAACATAAGCTATAGCTTACACAAATACCAATAGGTGAATTTGGGAATCGATAGGGCTTCACTCTGAATGTTAACAAAAGCTTGCGAAAAGTAATGGAGTTCCACAGGGCTGTGTACTCGGACCAATGAGGATTGAGTTGTTAATCAAAGTGGCAAAAGATTAGGGCTACTAAGTACAGCCATGGTTGGAGATCACCATTTAAAACGAATGACCTTATAGAATGAGCATGGCAGGCTTGTTCCTAGCTTGCAGTGTTTGACGGCGGGAACTACTCATCCCATATGCTTCCGTGTTTACACGTCAATGTGGATATTTGTCGAACTATAAATCACAGAGCTTGCACATTGAAACACAGTCTCTCAGTCTCCTGCATTATGAATGCGCTATTTACACAAATCTGCCCCCTCAGGCGTGCTGTTTTGTTTCAGATGTGGAGAGACGGCGCATCGTAAAAGAGTGACACGCACCGATTCTCGAAGAAAGCTGACGAATCCAGAGGTGGTGAAGATAAAATTCAAGAGAATGATGCAGAGCTGATTGATCGCAGGGGAGTCTGGTTGACTCTCAGATTTGTGTCCCTGCATTTCTTTGCAGCTTCGATGCTGCTGTGACTCATCTATGGCGCCACAGGTTCAAACCTGATTCACTCATTTGGGCACCATAATGGAGGCACAGAGTCGAGCAACCGTATTAGCTCTTGGATCCAATTGCCTCCTGCAGGGAAACTTGATTACGCAAACTCCAAAACAGTACAGCCTGTATCTGTTTTTTCCGATGATATAGTTTCACGTATGACTTGATTTTTGCCACAGTCACTTACTTGAAACTTAAAAGTTCAGCTTTTCAGTATGTCTGCAGTTACATCTCCAAAACACTAGTTAGCAGCGTGATTTTACCAAAATCAGTAAATTATAGCAAGTGTGACAATTCATTGACAAGGAACTTCCATCTGAACGGGCATATAAAAGGACGGGTGGAATTTGAAAGTGAAAATGGAACAATGGAGTGAGCAAACTAACGTATAGATTTTGGGAACAACACACTAAAAGCGTTAATATAAACAAATGGGTTAAATGCATCTTAAAGGGTATATTTGATGATTGACATGGATACGGAACATCTAGATAAACATTATGGCAGAAGCCCTTTACTTCCTGATCGTAAAACAGCCACACGTTGGTATCTGTGACTGGTATCGGCTGCCATTGCAACAACCCGCTACGTTGAAATATTATCCCGATACATCTATCGGTATTTGCCCACCCATGCTCCAAAACATCATTTTCACACCAAACCACATTTTGTTTTGCCCCCATCTGTTTTCACTTAAAAATGGTGTCCCCCTGCAGGCTCTCTGCAAGGAATCATCAGCTAAACATTGACATACACGCATATTTGAAAACAAACACACTAGGAAGAGGACAGCAGTTTCTCTCTACAAAATGGGGCAGGAATTAGAGTCTGGAGGAGAGTGAGCTATCAGTTCACACAGAATACGAGAGAGAGGTTGGTGGTGGGAAGAGGGGGAGGGGGCAGGACGGATACGGGCGAGGGGGGGGAGCATCAGCAAATTAAAACAAGGAGGGGGTGCGAACAAACCTTCGGGCTCAGCGTTCTCTTTGTGGACGGCTTGCTTCAGCGGGCAGCAGAAGATTTCGTGACACTTAGCACGAAACGGGGACCCTTTACTCCTTATATCCGCAGAGTGGATGGAGTCCTGCCGTAACATAATGTACTCCTGGGTACCTGGGGCGGCATCATCCTGGACTGCGGCGGTGCCATAACAGAATGAACTGAAGTTAGAAAACTCACCACACACATAGAAAGAAAAACAAAACAACAACAACGGAAAATGTACTGGAAAAAAAAACAAAGGCTAAGAAAGAGTTCAACCAATGCAGTTTTAAATAAAGCAATGCAGGGGTTATTCATCGATCCCAGCTTGCCTTCATTTTAATATTTGAGCAGATCTTTCAAGGACTACAGGTGGCCAGCCATTGGTTCCCTGGCAGCGAACCTATAAATTGAAACCTGCTCATTAGCAGGTACCTTTGTTGATGGGCACGTTTTTATTTCATTTCCACAGGCTTGGGCACCACTTTTAGTTTGCTGCACGGACCCACTGCCTGTTGATTTTAGCAAAGCATCCTTGCTAATGCTAATGGAAAAACGCATGATCGCTAATGCTTCAAATTTAGGATGTCTCTTTTTTAACTACTTGAGTTGTGTTAATGCTAAATGTATTGGCACTTCCTAAGGGATGTTTAGTCAGATATGGGCATTTCCAACTTCACCTGTATACATCAATAATATATATTGTTTACATCAAAATCTAATTTTGACCAATTGAAACCAATTAAAAAAAATACTTTTTTATATAGTGGATTGAATCTTACAAGAAGTGGAATCTCCCCTGCAGCAGTATTCAAAATGTCACACTGAGAATACATTACACAATAATTTTGAGAGTTGTTTAACAACCCAACTGGAATTTGAAAGGTTTAAAATAAACTAGTAATAGATACTTTATATTGGTGATAAAACTTGTTAGTTAAGAACTTTAGGCAGTAAAATAATCTAAAATGTCCGGACGTGGAACCTAGAAGGATAGTAAATTCAATCAAGGCCTGACAGTTTATAAAAATAAAAAATAAAATAAAAAAAATCACATCTAAAATGAAGGGACATAAACAGCAAAATATCGTACTTGAATGTTCATGTTACGGCAGGCATTGAAAACAGGGCTGCAGCAAAAGTTGCAACAAGCTGCAAGGCAAGCGTGCAAACTGCAAGGTCAAGTCATTAGTAAGTCGCTAGTTCTCCCCACTTGGACTTCCACACGCATCCAATTCGCAAGCAGGCAGGCAGGTGCGAAAGCATGCACGGGACCCCCAGGTCACACCAGGCAACGATGTCATGCTCACCCCGAGTGATGCTAAGCTCTTATTGTACACGCAACATATATGAACCTATGTGTCTAATCCTCTCCAGGGATGCTGTGAAAAGCCCTGCGTGCTTGTGTGTGTGCGTGTGTTACATCTGTCCTCTTGTAGGCACAGGCCCAGCTTGGCGCCAATCACTGACCCATTTTTGAGCTGTTGGTGGATTAGCAACTAACAAAATCAGGGCAAATAAATGTGGTCTTCTCTTTCTCTAATGGGTTTAAGTGGGCCTCCCTCTGAATGGAAATGACCACTGAGCAACTAAAGAGTCGCCATAACCAACAACAATGCCACATTTCACCTCCATTTACAACACGTATGAATAATGCATATATTTTCATACTTGGGAGAGAAAGACTGAAAGAGTGAGTGCCTTGTGATACAAGTTACGTTTTTTTTTCTCCCCCCCCCATGATACGAGCAGACAAGCAGCGTTTGGTCAGAACAATTCTTCAAAAATGAAGCTTCGACTTGTTTATTGTGCCTCCCTCTTGAGGGTTTCTGTCCTAAAAACAAAGCCGGCTACAGATATGGAAATTTACTTGCTCGGATATGGACATTTACTTACTCAATTACACAAAGGTAGATATATTCTTTATCCTCTGCAAAGAAAGAAAAATGTAGATGAGAAATGATCGTCTCCATATATCCACTGAATATTACCTCTGTTGTTTTTTAGATTGTTTTACACATCTCTTGCTTTGGATCTAATGAAGACACCTAAGAAAAACTGCAAGGTAAGACTAATACAATTATTAAAAAAATAAACTCGCCTTATAAATAAAATATGTATTTGTCAAAAATTATAAACTTAATTATTGTTGGTTCCATCAGTAACAGCATGCAGAGAATTTCTGCTACTTTATCAGAAATGAAATCCCAACAACTTTACATTTGATATTCATCTTACTTTTGATCTTTTTAGGCAAACTACAAAATAATTGAGTTTAAATCACAGCAAGGCACGCATAAAAAAAAAAAAAAGGAACGCCCAATTAAGAGCAACCCAGGCACAAAATTTACTTGCGCGCTCATCATTAATAATGATGTCAAAAAATGTCTGACAGCTAATTTCAGAAAGAAAGAAGTCCCTAATAAAATCTCAAGCCCTTGCAACAGTGAGAGGAGACCAGTCGATGCTCAACATCAGCATCCTTTATGGGTACACCGTATAAAACATCCACAGACAGATAATCAGGGTTGCACAGGCGGAAACATTTCATCACTTAATCCATTGCACAATAAAGCATCTGCATCTCCTGTTCCTCATACAGGCTTCTTAACCACCTAAAACAACAATTCTGCACAGGCAGAAGGTCAAGACAAAGCGAGACTACAAAACTTGAAAGCTGAGAAAGGACTGAGAATGTCCCATAGTTTCTCCTCCATGTATTTGACCCCATTCAGCTCCAACTGAGTTGCTGGCAGCTGGGAGGTCCGCAGCCATCCATCAAGGTGAACTAATTCTCACACATCTCACAAATTGATCGGGGAAAAAAAACTTCAAATGCAATATTTCCAGAAACAAGGAACACGCTACTACCACGTCCATAAAAAGCTCAGTAGACATTCAGAATCAAACTCCCTGGTGGCCGATTGCTTTAATCTCATTAGCTTGAATTGCAATAGACAACGGAAGTCAATTAGAAAGGTTCCTGGACAAATGAGCGCGTGGACAGAAATCCGCAGCTGGAATTGCACTCATGCATCTTGTTACGTGAAATGGGAAATGGGCAAAACACGACTCTGTACGGACTGCTCGATACAATATGGTTAGAGTGACAACCATGATTTATTAAGAAGACTGAAATGTACAGTTAAGTTAATAAAAAGGTTTTATGGCAGCGGACAACTTGGAGGTCAGCCAACATCTTCTGCCTTAACTGTGTTTCATTGCAACCTTGCATTTCTCTCGTTTAGCTCCGCTTCTCCCATTCTGGTTGCCAGGTGAGTTGGAGCCTCCAGATTTGGGTTTAGAAGACTCACGCATACCTCCACGGTGAGGCATTCCGAGCACAGCCCACCAAGAAGAAGGTGGTGGAGAGTTTCTCAGTTGGTGTCAGAACATCTTGGGGTCCCCTCAAGAGCTGGACAAAGTGGCTGGGGAAAGTGAAGTCTCATTTTCATTGCCTAGGTTGTTTTTAGAACAAGTGGGTGACATCTTTCTCGAATTGTCCAAGTTCTCACTTGGAGTTAAAATGACAAGCTGTGTAATCTGGAAGGGGATTTGAAAAGAACCAAAAGAGGTGGCTCGGGCATCAGGTTTAGAATGCCTCCTGGACACCGTCACGTTGAGGTAATCCGGGCACAACCCATCAGCAGGAGGCCTCCGGGGAAGAGCCAGGACAAGTTGGAGAGTCTCTCAGCTGGACTGGAGACATCTCCAGATCCCTTTAGAAAAACTGGATGAAGCGGCTGGGGAAAGTAAAATCTAGTTTGATTTCCCCTGCGACCAGAACAAGCAAACTCCAGACAGGAAGGTCCGAGCCAGGATTCAAATCCACACTCACTGATGGCGATGCAAACATGGACGCTCCAATCTCGCTGCCCATCTCGATTCTTGAATCCCCAAACGCAAGTCTCATCAAATCAAGCTTAAGTTCAGCTTGTCTGCACGGACGCATGTGATGAAGTAGGCTCAAACGAGATGGAGGGTGGCGGCCATCAATTACAGCCCGTCTCCTTCATCTTTTGCCACAGCCTTGATGAAGAGCACATATTGCGATTGATGGATGACGCTGGAGTGCCCGCCACCTCACTCTCGATCAGCACAAGCGCTCTGGAGTGAGCCGTCACCAGGGTTCATTATAGTCGATGATCTACCGGCACCCGTGTTGCTCCTCTAGACCTTCAGCAGACTGCAAAACACATCCTTGCACCTCTGACAGAAATAAATCGCTCTTTAAGGGCGAGCGGAGTCCAAATAGAAGAAGCAGACTTGAGGGATATGTCACTTGGCTTACTGGCTCATTTATTCAAACCTCCCACGTTTGACAGAGAAGGCCTCTACTAGTTTTATTTATTGCCATAGTAGCTCTGATGTGATGGGTGCAAGCAATATTGACGACATGGAGTATAGAGCAAGTGATATGCAATAACCATCCTGCGCCTCCTTGTCCGAGAACGCTTGATTGTGTGTAGACAAGGTGTTACGTAACGGGCCAGCGAGAGTTCAAACCTGTCTTATCTTCAAGTGGAGTTCAAGGACGTGTCTTATCAAGTGGAGCCCCGCCGGCGCCACGGGAATGCCTTTCAATTTATGACGTGCAATCTGCTCAATTTATCCAAGTCATGGCTTCTAAGCAGCGGGAACGCATCCGTCAAGCGCTTGACAAATAGAACTCGCCAAAATAAAATGACAATGCTTGTGCGGTTTACCTAAGTAGGAGAATCAAGTATGCTCTCTTGTGGAATGGTTTTGGTGGAGTGAGGCTCCTCGTGAGAAAGTTGGACAAAAATCTGGTTGCCTGTCACCTTGCCGTTTGTTGTTACGCGTACCGGAGGTGTGAATACAGCGATTGATACCAGCGCCTGCTTGCCAAGATGGATGTGATGAAATTGTCATGATGGACACTCATATGAAAGCATATTGATCCGGCATCAGAGAGAGGCCTTGGAGAGAGCCCAATTTGGCACACAGTCACACACACACAAACACACACACCACTTGATGAGTCATAAATGCATGTCATCAGTCTATGAACCTGGTGGATGATGGAAGATGTGTGGGATTGAATTGTAAAACATCACACAAAGGCCCACTCGCATATGAGACAAAAGTGTGTGTGACATGATTTAAAATAAATTAATTAATTTAAAAAAAAAAACAACAACTGTGGATGCATTCAAAGAGGGATTTGACAAATGTGGTGCCAAACATAATGCATGTGACTCTATGAATGATGGCTGCTGTGCTTAGATATTTTCACTCATGCTAATGTGGATAACGGAATTTCAGGTTTTGAATGTATTTTTTTTAATACGTATTTAATTCAGTGATTTAGCGCATGGTAGATTTGATCAATTTGCCTCAGTTTCATAAGAAATAATTTGCTCCAGGAATTTGTTTTCTGACACACTGCTAAAGGGATGCTTGACTAAAGAGGGTTAAAAAAAATATATATATATATTTATAAATAAGACAAATAAAATAACAAAATAAAAAATAAATAAATAATATACAATAAATAATACAATGCTAAAGGGGCTTAACTCGTGCCACGTAGAATAAATCATAATTTGGGGTTTGAAAATCAACCTTGGCCGAAACCTTTCATCGATGTTACACTCAGTTGATGCATGTATTGAATTTTCTCAAATCAGCAAGATGAGACAACCCAGCCCAATGACCACTCATGGGTCAAAACATTAAATCCACAATCCAGTATGATCCAAATAGGACAGATTAGTAATTGTGACTTGACTTCTTTTCACATGTATTGATGACGTCAATACCTATTGTCCACAAAAAGCAGCAGAATAGATGGAATGAGATCAACAAAACCTACAGCTTAAGTAAGCAACGTACAGTGTTGCAAATCCACATCAAAAATCGTATAATGTACCAGTCCAATTTGTTCCATTATCGCCGCCTGCTCATCACACAAATATTAAACCGCAATGGCTAGCCTGCTGTTGGAAGATAATGTTTATAAATTGCATTCATCAAAGGTTTTTGCAGGGAACATCTGTCATCTTTTTATGCATAAGATGATTAGTGCAGTGACTCCTCCGCACAAAGAACACAACAGCATGGTCACACGTTACCTATAAATAATATTTGCTATATGGAGGGCGGTGACATTTCTCTCCAAGCGGCTCATTTCTCGCTTCACGGCATATACGTCGACTGTATGGGCTAATGTTAGATAACCATGAAAGCTAAATGAGTTGCTTTGCATCCCGTTATTAGATTCTGCATGGCGCACAGAGATTGACAATATTACATATGAATACATTATACATATATTAATACAATATTTGCTATGTACATATATTGACACTTGGAATAAAAATTGGGGATGGGCCAATTATCGGCTGGACTGATCATCGGGGCTGATATTTGATATTTTGATGCATATTAGCATCGGCTGGCCGATAAGCGATTCGAAAGAACTATGAACTATTTCATTTTTAGAACGGTGAACCAATTTCAAAAACAAGCTATGAACTGAGCTTGTTCATTTTGTGAATCACTAACCTGGTGACACATTACGAGTGGAAAAGAGTCAAACAAACAAACAAAAGCGGTGTCAACGGGTCAATTCCGACCCACGAGTGCCAGCCAGCCTGGCCTCCGTGCAGAATTACATAAAGCATCCAAAGAGTCAAATGATCACAGTTTTTTGCCACTCCGAAGACGTCATGACAAAAAAGCTCTAGTGCTCTGATTCAGAAGATGAATTGAAAAGCATTTGACAATCACATAGTGGTCTGATATCCTGTTGACACGCTGCCACTCCTCCGTGTAAACATTTACTACTTCATCAGCCAAGCCATCACAGCTGTTAACACTCATGGACACGCAAACACACACACACACACACACACACACACACACACACACACGCAAACACGCACGCACGCACGCACATATATGAGAACGATATAGGGGCGGAGCCATTGGTGGTAATCAGATGCACAGTTCCTTATTATTTAGTTGGAGGAGGCGGATGCTCATTTTCAATACATTTCTTTCCTAAGCTGTGTTAAACAACTAGAAACAAACTAGAAACAGTTTCAAGTGAAGTGGCAAAACGTGTAAATTGAGTTTATCACGGTGTTTGAGTTGTCACTGCTGTTCTCTTAATAAAAAATGTAAACAACCAAAACAAAACACTGCACTCGGTACACCTGTATAATCTGAGAAAAAATCAATTCTAATACATTTTTGTAGAACTACAGTCTTACAATTTCTTCTGTGTGTGGTGGTCGAATTATGACTCCATGGAAGCCATTCTACAGTTGGAGAGTACATCAAGCAAGGAGGGGGGGTGAGGCAGGATTTAGCTCAACGCCGCCACATGAATTATGCAGGTGGCCCATCCAGACATGTTGCTGTGTCTTTCACAAATGCTCGACAGCGCCGTTGATAGTTTACCGTAACAAGAAGGAGGCGCAAGGATGAAGAAGCTCCCCACATCACCTGATGAGAAAATGTTACATCCAAGTGTGACGGTGAAAAATTTTCAATGTTTCATTGCTCCCATTGCTGCATTTGAAGGATTTTCACATGACACAGAATTTGCTGTCGAAATTTTCATAAGACATGAGCCCATCTATGAAAATTCAAATTGTTTGAAGAGGTCAGAGCTTCGATCATATTTACCGTATTTTCCGCACTATAAGGCGCACCTAAAAACCTCCAATTTTCTCAAAAGCCGACAGTGTGCCTTATAATCCAGTGTGCCTTATATATGGACCAATATTGAGCCACTACAGCAGGCGTGTCCAAATATATGGATTTATATATGGACAAAGTTTTAAAATGGGCCATATTATTGAAGGTGCGCCTTATAATCCGGTGCGCTTTATAGTGCGGAAAATACGGTAGGTCAAATTTGACCGGACATCTGATAGCAAGACTAAAAGTCTGTTCGTGTTCCCACCACATTTGCACAGGTTCTGTAAAACTACCCTTTGTGGGTGAATGTGTTCATCCAGGTAAGTATGTGCGGGTATTCTTGAGTCCCCCCCCCCCCCCCCCCCCCCCCCCCCCCAGCTCTGGGCTGGGTTTATGTTTCGGTGTTTACAGGGAGCCTGATCAGAGAGATTACATAGGAACTGGTTAAGACAGCTGCTTTACTCAGCGCTATCAAACCACCCACGCACAGCAGACGCTGATGCTGTTAGGACAGCACACACACACGATACACACACACATATATATACACAGACGTGACACTCCTCCAGGGACCTCGAAGCACTTCCATGAGCAATTGGGCGACTAACCCGGGCTGTTGCTAATAGCGATGCTTCTTCAATATACGTTTGCTTTCACTTGCAGTGCAAATCCCTCATCGACTGACAACCACAATCCATAAGGAACAATATTTGTAGCCAAATTTTATAATAAACATTTCCTTAAAGTCAATTGCCCTTTTTTATTTTTCATTCTCAGTGGTTTGCATGTTCTTCCCTGTGTTGAAATAAATGGTACATTAAAAATAGGGTGGACCATGTGACTTCTCTCAGCCAATCAGCAAACACATGGATAGTTAATTGAGAAAAAAAAAAGATCAGTAATGTGGAACTGATTGTTGTTTAATTGCATCTTGGAGCGAGTGAGGGGGAAAAATTGAGTGCGCTGCGAGCAGATGGCTGTTAATTCACTATCAACTAGTTTGCTGTGTAAATAAGATCAACATGATGTCAGCTATGGGAAGTCGTGCTACATCCAAGAAAACCTCCACTATGGAAACTCCAGCAGCATTATTCGAATGGCGATGACAAAGACACGGAAAAAAAAACATCTGAATAGCTATGAAGGGAATTTAGTGGGAAAACAGTATGTCGTATATTACTATCATAATATGCGGGGGTAATTAGGAAAAAAAATATTGGAGTCAAGTATATAAATAAATTACCCTTTATATTCTAGATGTCTTAAAAGCAAAACAAAAAGTACTTAAAAAAGTAGCCACACAATAATTTCGGACATGTTACGCAATGTTTATCTACTTTCCTCGTTTGCACCACTTCAGTGGCTCAAGAGGGCACCACATTAATCTGTCGATCTGGCACAAACTACAGCCAATGATTCAAAATGTTGGCCCCAATCAAATATTAGCTTTGGTGAGAAATGGCGAAAAGGAAACCACTTGAGACTGATTAACCATCAAGATCTGTGGTGAGATCAGCTCTCAAATTGTTTTAGAAACCAAAGCGGCACATTACGCCGCGGGGCCTTTCCAGAGATAGCGTAGGTCAGTGGGTCACAGTGTCATACTTGGCTCTGGTTTCTGTTCTGATTGGATCAATGGATCAGGTTTAGTTTTTCCCAACATTTATTAAGGCAAAGTTCACATATACCAGGAGTAAAATCTCACGGATATGTATTTGGGTGGGATTTTGGTGAAAATGATGCGTATATTACATAATGACATCTTTATTGTTACCAGGTACTGGCAATTCATTATCAGCTTCCAGGTCCAAACAATGAACATTGACAGCAAAATAATTAAAACCAAGTCAAATGAAAGAATAAAAGAAGTTAATTAGTGTTGAGCGAGAAATCTGATTGTCAACTGGTCCTCACCAGGGGCACCAGGAAACGCCAGCCTGGGGGGGCATCAGGACAAACCTTGTGGCAAGATGTTCTTTTTGGTTGAAAGCGTTCATTGTTTTTTCAGCCACCTGTTTTGTCCTAATGAGAGCCCAAGTCTCTCCGCTTGACTCCAATTAGTTTGGAACGTCCTTCTCTTCAATTGACAACCCATCGAGTCAACAGGATTAAAGCATGAAGACTTTTTTGGGGGGGAAATAAATGAGGATTTTCAGACCTCTTAAGTGAAACTACGTAATTTCCCACTACACAACTGATTCCTCACGTCACGTTAATATGATTGGAAAATTGCTCAACGATTTCATGCGTCTTTCAGCGTCTGCACGGAGCGATTACTAAAGCTGCAGCACGTGTACGACTGAACCACAAAGGAGCGAACCGCTTGCTCTGCGTCGCCGATAATCACCATGACGACATCGACAAAAGTAACGGCGCAACGTTGCCAAAATGAAGCGCTTTGTTCCCGCGGGACGCCGGCGAGTTAGTGCTCCGCTCAATACAGGTTTAATAGATTATATACAAGTATAACAATCCTGCTTTAATTGCGACATGATCTTGTTATCTGACCTCGTGTCTGTCTTGTCAAGTTGGAGCTAAGTGGCCCTCACCTAGTCATTAATGTCAGAGATGTCACACACTTCTTTTTTTTGGAGAGAAGTCAATGCATCTATTGAACTTTCGTGGAAAATTTCAGTACTAGCCTAGAATGTACTACAAGCTTTAGGAATTGACTTGGCTTGACTTTGTCTAGACTTTTGGGTAAACACAGTCAAATCATAAATAGAAAAATAGTTGCTTCTCTTCAGGAGAAATATGTACCAATGACATATTGCGAGTGCTCAATATTTGAAGGTCACGTGCTGCAGCAATGTGTTGGCTCAATCACCGGCTGTGCACTTATTCGCAATACCTTTAAAACACTGAGAAAATAAAGTGCTAATGGCCCACATCAAATATTATTGCTCATTAATATGCTACCTCTTAAAATGTTAAAACTCGTCCAGCTTTTTAATTTAAAGTATGGCTTACTGCCTGTACATTTTATTTTATTTTTTTAGAGTCACTCGTACGCGTCACCTTGTACCCACAAGGGGTGGGCTCTTAACAAGAAAGCTGCAGCTGCAAGACACTGGCGATAAATGCCACAATTGCTTGAGAGGCAACACGCAGTCTTCATTTCCGTACGTTATCATTGCATTGCCACAAGGCCAGATGTCCCATTCAGCTGAGATGAAGCGGTGCTAAGAATAAACCCAAGACAGCATGCAAACGCAAACAGGGACTGTGGCATCTGAAATCAGCTCGTGACACTCGGGCTGATCCGTAGCAGCGAGTCAAAAAGATGGCCTCATCCATGTCACCGTTCATAAAAATGACACAGCCCAGCAGAAATCAATGCGATCCGCTGGTAGGTCAAAAGTATTGACAAAATAGATGTGTTGTTCTTTTTGAAGTTCAAAGAATTTTGATTGCTAAGAATCGTTCATTTGCTTACCTATTGATTCCTTTTACATTTCATACGAGTTATGACGTAACACGCAAGAAGTGTATTTTGGTTTCAGAACCTTTCTAATGAGTCAATACAACCGTGTGAAACGCCCAAAATGGTCCTCTTGCCTTGTCCTATTGTTATTTTCATTTATGACCCTTACCCTAACCTCAACCCAAACCCTACCAGATCGGATTGCCTCTGTCTTTCATCAAAATGATTCAGATAGACCCTTGTGGCCGTGTAACCCCAATGACGTTTTTCGGCTTGCTTTATTGTGCCTCTGCCAGCACCTCAGAGGTCCTGTACAGCCCTCGCACTGCGGCCAAAACATACGGCTAAAACTTCCCAGCCAAACCATTCTCTCCATCCGCCTCCATGCCTTCGAGTCAACACGTCGGCCTGCCCCTTGACTCGACTTGTAAACGAGCATTTGGACTCATGAAAGAGCAGGAGTGTGAAAATGCCACTCCAAGGCCGAGTGCAGGATGACAGCTTAGCTAGCAAGCGAGCAAGCAATCAAAGCCTCAAATGAAAGGCAACTCAACAGCTGACCACAAGCAGGAGGCTGACAAGTAGGATTGATGTCAGGGTGCGGCAGGTGGAGGTTTACTATGGGTCAGGGGGGACCCTGTTAGCTGATGACATGGTAGCAATTAGGTTTCTGACCTTGGAAAAGCAGTAATTCATAGACATAGTTGGGTACTGAGCACGTGAGACTCAGGGTGAGCTACCCTGCAATGCACGCGTGGCAGTGACTCTGGATAAAGTACGAGTACTGATTCAACTCCCAAATTTAAACCCATTCACTGTCATCGATGCTTATATTCGTTAACTGAAATCTGAAATTTTAAACTGGCTAGCATTAATGTTAAATGAGCTAATATTAAAAGAACCAGTTCATCTCAATTTGATGTGCTTTTCAACATCAGAATTTGGTTTTGGGCAAGCAAACATCGCATTCTTCTTGTAGCTGACATCAATCAACACCCCCCCAATTAAGCCAATGGATGGTGAATATCTCTTGCCGATATCAGGATCGGACTTTGCCTCTCTCTTTTGAAGTATTTTTTGCTTTGCTTCTTCGCCTGTAGTGATCGCAAATCAAGTGGGCATAGTAATGGTCTTTGGGACCAAGCCCATATCCCAAAGAGGTCTTGGTGACCTTTTGTGACCTCGAACGAACCCTGATGAAAAACCAACATTTGCAACACACGCAAAGCCTAAGAAAGATGGGCTTTGCTCTCTCAGTAACCCTTACAACTCTTCTCCACCGCAACCCGGTTTCATGGATCATAAATAATGCAGGGACTCATGCAGCTAGACCTTATAAATGAGGCTGGCTCAGTCAGAACCATCCGACCTTTACGTATAACTCAGGCAGTTGAGAGCTATGGCTTTCTCGCATAACATAACCAATGGCACTACGGTTGGTAGCCTCTGAGGGTTAAGGAAGTGGCAGTCGACTTTGGTAGAGATGGTATATATATATATATATATATATATATATATATATATATATATATATATATATATATATATATATGTATATATATATATATATATATATATATATATATATATGTATGTATGTATGTATGTATGTATGTATGTATATATATATATATATATATATATATATATATGTATGTACATATATGTATATATATATATATATATATATATACACACGCACACACATTTGTTTAGAAAAATGTTTTTATTATGAATAATAATAATAATAACAACTGATACTTACCCCCAAATATAACTGACACTACACCTTCAAAGAAACATCTCCTCCATACGAATAATAATAATAATGATGATAATACTAATATAAATTTAATACATTTGTTTGGGTGTGTCCAATCTTGGTTTAGGTGGATCTAAATCTGAGCCAGTTCTAGGTCTGTCTGTCTGTCTGTCTGCATGTCTGTCCATCTGTCCGTTGACTGGCTGGCCCTGCTCTGCTCTGCTTTTCCAGTCGCTACCCGGAGGCCCTGTTATTTTGGGAGCTCAGCTGAGAGCAGATGACAACATCACGGATATTTAAGCTGCTTACAGTTCTTCAAGCACTCTCACTGTGCCCTGGGATCCACACCCCGATGTTGTTCATATCATTTTCGTTTGTCACACTGAGAAAATGTTGAAAGAATGCAAAATTTGGGTTGAGGTTATTGACATGTTTTGTTGTTTAAAGTGCTACGACAACAAAAACGTTCTTTTGAATTAGCCGGCCCATTTATCGGTTACTATCGGCCTTAAAAAGAAAAGCCTTATTACAAAGCGTAGCAAATTAAGAAGACTTCCTCGATCCTCGACATAATTCACACAACAAATAGTCGATGTAAAACGTGTAAGCCTCAACTGACCGAGCGGCTCTGCTTTATCACACAAATCCAAGTAATGTTTGTCATCATTCGTGGCCCGCGCCGCACTCTTGACAAGCCACCCGATGCAAACGGCTCAGTATAAACCTCGGGCCGAGTACATTACGAGCTCGTTGGCCACCGAGGCGATGTCACAACTTGACATTGTGAATTATAAGTATTGCTGAGCCAGGGAGCAGAGCATTTTAGCAGAGTGTTAACTTTGAGAAGCAAAGTAGACAGGCGCAATGATTTTAAGCCTTTCTTGAAAATCCAAAAAATGCTGGAGTGCATCGCAGGTAATGACGCAGAGGAAACTCAGCGAGGAAAAAGGACATGTATTGAATTTCGATGTTACTGTTGAGGGAAAAATCCATGATCATCAATGACACGCTGCACAAATCGCATTCATGCTTTTGTCACCATGATGGAATATTTCATCACACTGCTGGCTGCTCACAAGAAAGCATTTTCAATCATTTCCGCAGTATGCGGGGAAAGTTAATACTGAATGACGTCCCGAATGTTCCTTCATACATGAACAAGTCTCGATAGGCACAAGGTGATGTTTGAGGACCAACACACAAGACTGACCTGAGCATAATCCGTCCACGTTATACTTGTAGCAGCACGAGTCCGCCCCTCACACACACACAAACAAACACACACCAGATGGGAAATGCATTCGTTCAAGATGAACACCCACCCTTCAAAACAAAGGCTCAGATTTCGCTCACACAACCTGGTCCAAAAAGTCATTTCAGGTAAGAACATGTTCAGATAATGAGACAGTGGTGCTTGTTTTGTTGCGTGACCAGGCCCGTAACTTCATTTAGAATATCAAGTCGATGTTCCTTATTGCAATGAATTGAAATTCCTGCCAGTTGATATTTTGATTCGTCAACTGAAATTATGGAACCTTGCCTGTGAAATTCAAGCTCAAGTGTAATAATAAACATTCGAGCAGATGACAGTGTTGTATTATTTCGGATTTAATATCATAACAGCTTTTTTATTAACGACAAAGATTAGGGGAGAAATTCAGCGTCACTTTTTTTTTTTTTTTTAATTAATTTATTCAATCAACTTTTGTAAAAACAAAAGGAAACACTAGGTCCAGAATTTTTCGAGCGAAAGTAGAAACCGTTCCACAGTGCTTCTAATCGAGCTAGCTTCCAGGAGCTCGTGAATAGCAGTAAGGAGTGGTGAGTCAGCAATGCAAATTTAGGAAAAAGTAGTAATGCAGTTCAGAGCACAAGCCATCGCTTATGGGCAAGTTTATTGCAAACTGGTCCTCTTTGAGGTTTTCTTTACCTCTAAATCAAAGGACTAAAAGTTTCAGCGAATCTCAACAGAATGAACTCAGACGCCTATAAAGCAGCCAGACAACTTTGCATTAACAAGCAGGAGCAACAGCGAGCACTGCATGAATATCCGCCACCATCGGGCCATTCTTCTTCCGTTTGTCGCCTTTTATCCCTCCTCCTTCAATCGGGACGCTGCGACCCGAGCGCTCATTAACCGCCAGGCAGCGGCGGGCTGGCGGGGATGGCTTTGCAAAGACAAACGCCTCAATTAGACGCCGCCTAGTTGTAATAAGTTCAGAGCCAAACAGTTTTGAAAGGGGAGGCCCAAAACATACCAACAGCAACACGGCAATTAAATGCCTGCTGCATTTGGATTTCGGTTAATGAGGCCATACGTCTGGATTGTCATTCTGGTATAATGACATGCTGTTTGCCGACGGGATTTCTTCAACACTGGCTACATGAGCAAATATAACCTCGTTTCTTTTGTTTTGTTAACTCGAGTTAGGTGATTTAAATTATAAATGTATTGCTGTGATGGATGTGTTTGGTTCATATTGATCCATATTACCAAGCCTGTTTGTGTGGGGGCCATTTGGAGTAAAAACTAAAAACAAAGCAAGCACATTATCTGTTACACCCATCGATAGAGAGGAAACACTTTGTGATGGAATGGAAAATACTTATGTACATGCAAACCTCTAAATTGGAACATCCTAAAGGTCGTAAGGTTTGGAGTCCATCCAGAAGAACAAAAAAAAAAGGAAAAATGTGTGGCTTAGCGTTCAAATACGTTGCTTAAAAGGTTACAACGCCATGACGCTCACGCTATTGGTTAGCACATTTTGCATTGTGTCTTAGCACGAAGCTAGCAGACCGCTTTAAGGCAACGTTATGTGGTTTGCTTGAATACACGCTGTGTATTTCGCTTTTATTTGGAAATGTATCGTAAACTTGAGACTACAAGCCTCTTTTTGGAAGAATTGGTCAATAATTTCATTATGCCAATCCGCTGCTTGCTCGAATGGATGGATGGATGGATGGATGGATGGATGGATGGATGGATGGATGGATGGAATTTCCATGATTTCCTCTGGGAAAATTCAAATCAAATGCCAGGATGTATTACGTTTAACTTTAGAGATTCCACTGTCTGCTTTTTTTTTTTTTTTTTTCACCTGGGGAGAAATTAGGATGAACGAGAGCTGGAGAAGCCATCATAAATTTCAGCAAGAGCTACGGCCCTTTTCTCATCACCCAGCTGTCTCCCTCCGCTCCAAGATCGATAAGGTGAAATTTACGCCCCACACATTTTTCGAACACATCTTTCATTCATTTGTTTGCAGTCAGTGGATAATTATTGTCTGATTATTAAGGTCTGGCCTGACCACTTGAGATAATGTTTGTAAGATTACAGGTTGGAGAGTGATTTTCAAAAGCTGCCCTTTTGTAGCAAAACTTCCAAAGAAGGATTGATTTCGCAACACCCCTGTCTTGTGTGGCCTAACGAAGTGATCAAAATCTGTGCATCACTCGAAATATTTCATAAAACATGCCTCAAAGCACAAATGATAAATAATAAGCTCCCTAAAAGCCATGCTTTGATTGCTTTGAGTGTTATTGTGCCGTCAAGAGAGCTGAAAAACAATTAAAACACGTCACCCGGTTATTCGCATGATTGCTTGAAATTAATTGCAATTTGTGCCCTCTGTTCACCTTAAAAGGACATTTAGACTTACTCTGATCACAAAAGACAATAAATTTGCTATGAAAGGGAAGTTTCTCAATGACACTTGATACGTGACTCGTCTTCCACAAAACTAATTTGACAGAAGGCTGTCAACACGTACGGACTGACGTGCAGCAGGCGGGACCTTTTTGTTAACATGTTGCCGTGTGTCAGTATCAGAAGTTTTGGTTCCTTACATGACGTGGGATTTTACAGTTCCTGTGTTAACGATCACTATAAAAATATTGATAAAGTCAAGTGGAATTGGTAAATGTCTCGGATTTTGTAGAAAACACAGTTAACAGCTTGCAATACATTTTTTAAATGATATACTACTTTGGAATGGTGGTATTAAAATATTTATTTCGACAACAATTTGTCTGTTATTTACATTAACACATAAGGCAAAGATATTGGGGAAAAAATGGACAGATTTTTTTAGTTTTTTGTAAAACAAATTATTGTAAAACAGTAAAATTTAGTCTTTTTTTTGCTTGATCGGTTATCAGAATTTCATTCTGATAGATATCGGAATCTGCTTCAAAGAAGAAAAAAAATCCAACTGAGTTGGGCCCTAAACTGAGGAGAGAAGCAATCTTCTGAAGCCCAATGTAAGTATTTTGTACATTCTCCAACTATATTCTTATGAGAAGACTTTTCTCTGCATGGTTTCACTGGTAGCACAAGTTAATTCATTTAATTCCAGCATAGGTCAGGTAGAGGCAGCAGGATTTAAAGTATATCCATCCCAGTTAGCCTACACGCTATTTGGGGGGGGGAAAAAAAAGGTGAAATGCCAGATACTACTCCACAAGACCTTCTGCGTGTATGTGTGTGTGTGTGTGTGTGTGTGTGTGCGTGTGTATATTTATTAAGGTTGTGATGCTGCAGCCAAAACAGGATGGAGACCTGCAGCCAAACAGAAGTCCGGTACAATAAGTCACACTGAGCCTGAGTTGCCATCTGTCCCTCAAAGATTTTACAGCACTGAGCATACACCCACACACACACACACTGAAGAGCTTCACAGTTGTCAGTACCAGCTAACGCAAAACCTGCCCCCAACCCATTTTACAATTTGCGAGTGAACACATGTATAAAGTGAAATCAATATTTGTGCGTAATATTGTAGGGCTATGTCACATTTGTCAATATTGCATCAAAGCTGAGCTGACTTTTTTTTTTTTTTATACGGACGCTACGTGTCGGTGGACAGGCAAGACCATACCGATGTTCAGATACTTGTGCTGGGGGGATGAACAACATTTTTGTAGTCGTTGACATTCATTTTTAAGTTGCCAATTTGCTATCGACACAACTATTTGCCATCGGCCCCTTCTGATGAGCTCCAACCCCAAAAATCGTGTTTGTGTGACTACTTTTGCCAAGATAAGGCTTCAGACATGTTCCCCATGTTGAGTTTCTTCATAACACATAAAGCAAAGAAAACCAAAAACAAACTCGTTCAAAAGGTGACAGTGACCTGTCAAGACACAAATCGAAACCGTTTTTCACCCTCACGAGGAAAGAGGCACCTAAGTGTATCTATTAAGCGACTATGATGACTAATTGCGGCACAAGTGCCAGGACAGCCTCCGCACCTTCTGCTCAAACAAACCTAAAAAAAAAAATGACCAACTTGCATAAAGACGTGTCTGAATTTGAGTTGCGTGAGCATACTGGCAATAGAAGGAATCACAGCACCTTTTATTATTCATGCCGCCAAGTGAATATGCGATTTCAAGTGCATTAAGACATTTCATTGTGTGGTATAGTGTCACCTTGATTTAAATTGAATTCATTCCATGACCAAGTTTGGAACTCAATTTAATGGAATATTAAATGAATTTCTCCAGCTGGAATACGGTTAAATGGAGTGCTGATGTAATTATTGTGCTGATGTCATGGAGCACATCATCAATAGTCAAAACGTATTGTAAGGCCACTGCTGAACTTGAAATCACTTTATTGAACAAAAAGGTAAGAAAATACACAATTATACACAAGCTGATGGTGGCTTCAACTCGTGCCAGTCAATCAATACATTAGCCAACTATCAGCGAGGCAACCCTACATTTTAATTTACTGGCGCCCACGTCACTCACCAAGCCAAGCCCTGCCTTTTAAAGCCATACACACTGAACATTTTTTCCTGGTTACTCAATGAGTGAATGGGATAATCAGTGGAATACTTGATTCTAAAAATAGAATGTTTTTAAGATACTTGGGATTTGTTTTCGATGGTCATTAATTAGAAACTTGAAGCAAAAACATTTGAAAATAAGCGCAAGAAGCACTTGTAACACGCTCCTCCCAATGTCTCGTTTCGACATAAATATCTCACATCACGGCCTTTGTATCATCCAACTGACACAGTTGACAAATGGAAAACAGCCAAAGTAATAAATCAATACGAGGGCAATGGACGGTGACTATTGACCGATCAGTGCCGAGACGCAACTAAAGGAACGCCTGGCCGATGTTTTTTATTGATAGAATCATCTTTCTGACAGTGTCCCATCAGTCGACGCAATGGTGACATTTAAGCAGATGATCAAGTCATTATTTTACATACGATGTTTTCATCTTGCCCTTGATGCAAAGTAAACTCTACCACCGGGAAACTCGAGCAAGACAAATTGGAATCGGCAGCGAATCATTGTTTCCGTTCAATCGTCGCCGCGTGATATCAACACACGAAAAGTAAATAAAAGCGAATATGAATAAAAACAATTACAGAGACATTGGCTCAGCTTCAACGGTGGGAGAAAGCAATCTGACACACACATTAGATTGGAAAAGTCAACACACCCTTCTTCAAATGCCATGTTCTGGAGATAAAAAGAAAAATGGAGCCAACCGTTAATATATAACATCAAAAATCAAATCTTTTGGGTGTGGAAATAAAGAGCAGCTGAGATAATGCTATTGCACAAGTGTGCATACCCTCTCATAACTGGGTGTGCGGCTGTTGTCAGAATGAATCATTCACATTTGAATCCATTTTAAATGGAATCACACAGCTGCCACCATTTGAAGTGCCTCTCTTTGAGCTCACATAAATTTCAGATTTTCAAGTAGGCTACTTTTTTTTATTATTTGTTGCAGAAACCTGAAGGTAACGTTGACAAGTGTCCCACACATACACACTTAGAACATTGCAAGTCTGAACTGTGAGGCAAACTTGTAACCAGTAAGTGTGTCATCAAATGAGGAAACGGAAGAATTTGAAGATTGTCCCCGTCTTAATTTTCCATGCCAACCTTTAACTCAAGCCAAAGCGCTTTCTTGTCATTGGATGCAACCTTTCCATTTGGCCTGAAGCGCCGTTCATCTTCTTTATGCTTGTCACTTGCGCTGTTATAGATTAATGTTAGATCACTGGCTGCCAACTCTCACTCTCGCCCTTTGTCCTTTCACTTCCCCCATCTCGCCCCCCCCCTCCAAATGGCCCCATACTGCAGTGTGGGCACTGAAGTTTATGATAAGTAGTCCATGTGTGTAAATTTTGCAGAAATTGACTGGATCCGACTTCATAGAGTTTGGACAACATTATGTGGGGGAGTGAGCTATATATCAAAAATTGCCTTCCAGATGGTCCGAAGATTTTTATTTTATTTTACAGGCTATTGATTTATCTGGAGGATTGTCAGCCAAGGTGGGCCTGGCAGTGAAGGAAGAAGATCCATCCATTTCTATACTGCTTAGACTCATTAGGTTATCTGAAGATGATTCCAGGTGACTTTTGGACGAGAGGCAGGGGACACCCAAGACTGGTAGCTTGCCGATGCAAAGGCATTTACATTCATGATCTCACCTATGCAGAATCTTCAATGAGCTCAGCATGGACCTTTTCTGGAATGTGGCAGCGGGAAAAGCCACACAACACGCAAAATCATTTATGAAGGTCTAAGCCGAGATAAAACGTGTAACCTCTCGCACCAACTCAATACCCCGATGGTGAGCCCTAAGTCAAGCCCTTGTCATATTAAGTCATAGCACGGGCCACATGTAGCCCACGTACCGCCAGTTGCCCACCACTGCTCTATGTGACTTCAGATGCCATTTTGCAGAGTCTCAGCATTTTCCCTACGTTGGGGTTAATACAAGTTCATGTCAGAGTCATAAGAGAATGAAACCACCCCAGAGGACAGCTCACTTACAGCTGCTCTCCCACCTTTTATTCCTAATCAAGCGTGTCTCTCCATGCGGAGGGCGTCTCTCGGGTGTTTGCGTGATGCCGCGGTTGCCGTGGCAGCATTTCATTATGTAAATGAGGTCTCCCTGATGAGAAGCAGGCAGGCGCGGCCGTGATGTTCAGCCTTCTCTAGACTCAGTCAAATTAGCTTCAGGGACCAGTGAAGGATCGCTGCTATATTTAGCCATCATGCGCACAATGTAGCGCTTCGACGGTCTTTCAAACGTTCCTGAAATAGAAAGCGTCGCCACGCTGCACAAGGAGACGGCATATGTCTGCGTTTTATTTGAGAGGTTGCTATCTAATGCCTCCGGGTTCCATATGCCGGGATTCCAATCCTTGTGCCTGTTCATCTTTCATCCTCTCTGCTTTGAATATATCGCCAGGGTAGCATTAGCTTTCCATCTTTCCTTCTTCTCATCAACGCCGAATGGCTTAGCTTTCCCCGCAGAATGGTACTTTCCGCTATATATCTTCTTCCGTATTATACTTCAAGAAGAAGAGTTCTGGCCCCTTTCAGACATTAAGACACAAATTTACTCGCAGGTGTCTTCAAATTAGCTACCCTTTTTTCTTGCGTCTTGGCGCCAGATTGTGTACAGTAAAGAGAAAAATGTTTTTATATTGAGCTTTTCAACAAATGTCAGTAATTGCTTTCGCAGCGTCCCTTTTGTCACCCTCTCATCAGCCGTAATTTGCGGCATTCTCGACTAATCAGTCTAGCGACTGCGTCCACGTGTCCGTCCTAATGAAGCGGCCTCTCTGAGTGAGCGCCCCGCAGATCGATGCACTCAATAGTATTAACCTCAAAGGAGCGTGGCATCCCCGCTCAAGGTTTAAGGGTCACTTAGCACCTTAATTAATGAACAGCTTTTCAAATTGCTTGCTCTTGGTCAGCATTGCATTTTTGTATCTGACAAATGTCAGGGCGGTTTTGTACATTCTTTTTTTTTATTCACCAATTTGACTTTGCAGGATGATCACTGTGAGTTAGTCACGGATGGTATGAACACGATCTGCTCCTGGTTAAGAATATTCTCCAACTTTGTCTTGACGCCCGCCTGGCTTGTTCACTTTTAGGCGGTAACCCGTGTTTATTAGCCCCCCCGGTCTCGCCCTATCGCCTCGCTTTCCGTCTTTGCCTTAATCCCCTTTATAGTTTTCACCAACTTTAATTAGTTCATGTCCGCAGCAACTATTAATCCTGGCTGGGATTTAAAATGTAGAAATCAGCATGCTGTAACACCTGACTGGAACATGCTGGAAGCGTGACACCTTGACTGAGGAATATTTGTCCCAAGAACATCCATACACTCTTTATTTAAACCACGATCATTGCACATGACATCATTCCGATTGCTCTCTGTCGTGTGGAGGTGGCCTCCTTATGGTTTCAGCATTAAGGCTCACGTCAGTCACCATGCCGTCGCATCCCACATGAACAACAGCAATAAAAAAATATTATCCGCCGATTGCGTTACGTTTTGCAATCAATATTTCAACTGAGGCAAATGTGATGAAATAGTCTTAACCGGGTTACGTCCATGAAAAATAAACCCACTCCACTTTATTTCCAAGAGTGCAGAAGGATGATTTCTGAAAACAAGATTGAGTATTCTTAAAACTGAGATGTACAAGATGGATGAAAACCTTTTCGACAAGGTCACTCTGGCCAATGAGAAAATAGATGCCAACTACTCAGACACTTTTTGCTGAGGTCATTGTTTTTTTAGGAGATATTAAGGCAGTAATGTCCTCACATATCCATCCTTGTCCATTAAAGTGCTGAGCCAAGTTGGCTTTCAGGTATTAGCATTGCAGAGAAACGGGTCAGCGATCGGAGCAATTTCTCCTTCGTTCAAGCCAACGCATCATTATTCTTCCTGGTGGTATGAGACATCACCATCACCGCAATTACGAGGATTATATTTACACGGGATTACCTCCAGTTGCACCACTGTGTTCATTTCTAAAAGTAAAATTTTCAGGAATCCAAAATCCGTTACCTATCTGGAGTTCGAGACAAAGCTAGTATTTGGAATGAGATGGCGGCGTTTACATGATGGATCCATCGCTAAAAACAAACAAAGCAGGTTGATGATTAGTAAGCACGTCAATATCTGATCCAACAGATTCAAACAGTCGGTGAAGACAAGAGCGGGAGCGAGGCAGCAGTCAGGGTCACTCAAAGTCGAGCAATTGTTTTTGCGAGTTGTGCGGACGCAGAATGTTAGCGGCAACTGGTTCCTGCGGGCGCTGAGCTTCCAAAGCCGTTCACCTCAGAAGCACTGTAGATTAGAGTCGCATGCTGACTAATGCACTAAATGCATATTCAAGTGTTTAGAGGCTTTGAGGGCAAAACACTTCTGGCATGGGTGACGTAACAACAACAAATACAACTTACAATACAAAAAAAACAAAAAAAACTGATGCAATTATCAGGCTGGACAATACTTCTAAATACAGTAAAATGAAAACGCAATGTGCATGGAGGAGACACCATCGGGGGGTGAAAAAAAAAAACGCGTTACTGGAATTCTTTTTTTCTATACTCCTCCGCTTTCTGTGACAGATTGTCTCAGAAGTGGGATGGCTGTCAGAAGGTGACTTGGCTAACCATGAGATGAACTCCAATTCAAGGACCCTTGGGAAAGGCTTGTCACTTGTTTACACAGAACTTCAGTTCCTCGTTTCAGTCACTGGCCACGTTTCCATGTCTAGTATTTTTAAAAACGCTACAGTGAAACTCTCAATAGCCCATAGGTGTAAATATGAATGCCTTTTTTTTTATATATACGTATATGTGCCCTCGCAATTGACCTCACTGCCATTGGCTCACAGCTCATCCAATGAGGGCAATTGCTACAGAAATTGGATGGATGGATTTCCAGTAACCCGCTTGGATCTAATCCATGACCGATTCCTCTACACTGACAAATGTACAGCTCCAAACTCAAAACACACATCTGCAATGTGACGGGGAAAAGTGATATATTGGCAATAGAAGAGCATTGTCACGGAAGAAGAAAAATGTAAAGCATTTGACAACCACAGCTGTTTTCGAGCAACTTTAATTTAACGCCATCAGTGTTAGTGCTGTTCTGTACGGAGATAAAAATGGAACGGATAACTGTGGGAGGTACAACTGAGAATTGTCTGCATGACAATGGTAGGTGGTATTATACATTGCTAGAAATAGACTACAAAAAAATCATGCATAGAGAGCGCGGTCCAAAATAGACTAAGTGGCACTTTATGGAAGACTGTCAATTCTTAAATCAAACAAAAGCAATCCACAGAGGGCCTTTCTTTTGACAAGACTAAAACTGCTCAGCTCTTATTATTAACACACGCAAGGATGACATCATGTTATTAAGAATTCTGAATTCGCTGTTTGAAGGTACAGTACAATAATTACAGATTAGGGGCCTTTTTCTAATGGAGATGTGATGTCAGAATTATGTGGTATAATTATTTCTGAACACCTATGGTTAATCCTAAACTACCAACAGAATATTTTTGAAAAACACCCCCCAAAAAAAAAATAATTGGGAATTACGCATGTCGTTGGTTTTGACATTTAGGGTATTTTAATTTGTGCTAAATAAGAATCAGGTCAGATTTGACTTGAAAAGTACATATGGTAGGTCAAAGCTTTTCCATCAGTCTCCTCCAAAAACAAAAATCTAAACCAGCAATCACACATCAACGGCATCACTCCCAAACCCGAGCCGACACAGGAAGCGAGGACGAGTCCTCGTTGCTCCCAAACAAGTTATCAGCACGCCATGCCGCGACCGAGAGTGGCACATCTCTGATGCGAGGCGAGTCACTTTGCTCCGGGCACTGCGGCCCGATCTGCGTCAGAACTGTGAAACAATTTTGACATTCAACCCATGCGCCAGGCCCGCACTTTCGCCGGAACACGTATTGTGGATGCGTTCAAGCTCCCACCCTACTTGTCAGGTATCCATTGATTGACTCTTGTGAATGATAATATACACATGACTGTACTGATGTGAAATAATTCATGAAAAAAAAAAAAAAAGTCTCGACACTCCAGGTCAAATGCCAGCTTTTTGTGATTTACTAAAAGAGTAGACAAGATATAACCGGTAACAAATTCTCCTAAACAATGTGGGAAAATGTTAAAGGTCCGATAAGGCCAAGATTGAAGTTTTTGGACGTACTATTTACAAAAACAAAAAAATTGCTGGAGGGAATTATGAAGAGCTCCAAATAATGGAGCTAGCACCAAACCTTTAAAAAATGGCAGACTAATAGACAAGGTAGAACTATTTTACTATGAAGCGTGCCAAAAACCAGTCAGCGTTAGCTCAGAACATTAAGGCTTCTGCGGCAAAGCTAAATAAAACCTAAGAAGGTGTGTGCTGCCTCCAATTTAACATGAATTTGAATGGGATTGATCAATTTCTGTACTACAGCTATGTTTCAGTTATAAGAGGGTGTGCACACTTGTGCAACCCAATTTTTTCAGATTTTTCATCTCGTGTTGAGATGTTTTTATCTCAATCAAATTGTACAGGTCAAAGAGTCACATTAACGGCATTGCTCTCAACCAAAACTCGACTTTTCCGGCTGAGGAACGAAAACGCGGCAGAGCCGAGGGAGTGCGTGAGTCATGCATCCGCACATCACTTTGTCGCCCTGCGTTAGCTTCACAAGGACAGCGAGGAAGCTAACACGAGGTGATTCACTGGTGTTGATATAGGCGGCGATCCTTCTACACGTTCGTTGCGCCGCACCGACAAGGACGAAGAAGAGGAGGGGGACCAGCGTGGCCTTGACTGGATGACCCGCACGGAGGAAATCACATTACTGTCACTAAAAAGGCCACAACATTAACTTACACACTTTGAACAACACGGCTGTCATGTAAACAGGGGCGGACACAACCACGCACAAAGCGGCGCGTACAAACATGGACGCTACGGTTTATATGGTTTTTGAAACAAATTAAATAGAAAAACTATATCCGATAAAATAAAAACAAAATTGCTTAAAAAAAAATCTATTACCTCGGCTATCAAGGTTCAATTCAAATGTATTTATTTTGGTTCAGCTGTACATAGCTACAGATGAAGCAACTTTGTTTGACAATTGTGGTTGGCTTGACTACACAATACTTTTTTAAATCTTCCACTTAAAGTACCAACAAATGACCAGCGTTATCCTCAATATGCGTACCACAATTTTAGCTGCAGCTAACAATACTCGTAGCATTCCTTAAGGTAAGCTAACGTTGTCCCAGATGTGTGATGACCACCGTGCAAGAATGAATGATATATCTGAATTCTGCTTACGTCAATAAAAACTGTCAAAATGAATGCCAGCGTAAACATCACATGACTTTATACAGCTGATGTCATGTGCTTTTTTTAAACCACAAACTATTTGAGGCTACGATAATCAACTATCAAGTCCAGACTTTTTGTTTAACGCCGTGCCTTTCTGCAAATCCTCCTGTGCTTTTATGAAGATGTATTTTGGATCGAAACTTGAGTGAGTCAGCCATTCACAGGGGCCATTGATTTAGAGGGGGAGTTTAAGAGGGAAAGATACTCTTGAGGTTAATCTCGGAATCAATTTTGCCAGCACATTTCTCTCACTCGCTCGTCAGCACAAAACAGACGCACACTTAAGAGTTGTCTGATTTCAACTGTCACGAACTGAGCAAGGGGTAATATTCCATTTGAAATTACAAATTACGAAAAGAAAAAAATGATTTTCTTGGTACAAGTGTGTATGTAGCACTTTTGTCTTACGTGCTTTCCAATGTTCACACACTGTTGCCAAACAATAAATCTTCACAGTGTTGCCCAAAGACATTTTACAGGAATTCGGGAAGATGAGATAACACGTCAAGGAATGGAAATTTGCCAATAAGAGTGAAAATGAATGCAGTGGAAATGATACAAGATGATCTGGCGCAGGAAATGTAACAGCCTGGCTTTGTGGCAAACAACGTTTTGTGACTTTGACGTTAAGATTTGGTCAATATTCCACGATTGAATTCTAAATATCAGTAACTTTCCTCCTTTAATGCCTTAACGTGGAATATGTTGCTAGTTTGCAAATGAGGCAATAGAGCCCATGCCTTTTAGCAACAGAGACTCTCCACACTTTGCTTTCTAGCCACAGGCTTATAGTATAAAATCATAAATATTTCTTTAGATTGACTGAGGACTCAAATTTTAAATGTGATGTGGCCGACGCTCAGGCAGGGTGCTCTTGCCCCAAAGACACTTTACACTCCACTGCTCTAAAAGTTGATAAAATAATACACATTATGAAGCCTATTTCTTCACAAATTCAGCATGGCTTATGGGTTACTTGGGTAGGCTAATATCAATCCGGCAGTGATCACTTCAAACTTTGGCAAAAAAGTCCAATTCCCCGAAGAGTCTGCATGCATGCATGCCTGTGTGTGTCCTGTTTGGCGTGCATGCACCGGTTTCTCTGGTAACTCCTCCGTGTCGCCATGGCGATAAACGGCCACTCCAGCTTCCTCAGTTGGGTGCAAAAAAAAAAAAGGTTCATATGTATGCCCCCCTCCCCCGCAAGGAGATTAAGACAATTCAACAGGATGCCAAGTGGAGACAATGGACACACCTCCACCTGTCCGCTTGCATCCTGTTTTTTTCCTTCCACAATCTACATGCGTGTTATGATTGGCTGCGGCATTGCAATCACCAAAACAAGCTCATCGTGCACAATGTGGGCCTGCGACGTCCACATGCTGACAACAGCTCACCATCATTGCTCACAGTAACCCGGTGCACCATGCAAGGGGGAGGGGGAGAGGCGAACAACCTTGATTTCTTTTATCGTTATTTTAAACTGGAGGGTGTTAATAAAGCATTTAGTGCAAGGCCAAAATAAAAGCGACCTGGCCACCTACCCTTGGAAGCATCCTTGTCTTCTTTAGGCTTCGCCACTTTTCCGCTCATAGATCCCAGTTTGGATGCGTAATTCCCGATTTAGACAAGAATCCTTATTGATGGCTGCTTTGTCATCAATCAAATCCTTCCACGGGCTTCCACGTGCTGAGATAAGGGCTCTAAAAGGAGGGAGGAGGGAGCAAAGGGTCACCCGAATTGCATTTTCAACCCCTTAAGCTTTTTCACGCGCAATCGGGAAGGCAGTGAGGAGACAATGGTCCCTCTTGCTCGTGTGCGCGTGGAGGGTCACCAGCAGTGAAAACAAACATTGTGAGGATGCTGCGTGGACCATAAATGTCACACGCACACACACACACAAAAGCAAATAACGTGTTTCCACTGTCCTACCTTATCTCGTCCTCGTTGCGTGCTACATCAATGCACGTGGATAAAAGCACACGCTCCCACTATCGATGCTGTTCATTTGCATGGACGCAAGCGAGAGAAAAAGCACGACGCGCAGTAAATGGCGCTCAAATAAAAAAGAACGGGGGGGTTCTAAAAGCAGAAAAAAATAGATTCTATGTAAAAACAAAAGCCTGGAGTGGGGCCATCAAGTGTGGCTTCTTGTCGGTGGAGCTTCGACTGTCTGTCTGAGCCTTTTTCCCCGTCTTCGGTCACAATCAACAGGATACGCAACACCAGCGCGCTCCACGTCACGCACACGACGATTGGCTGCCTCCCAATCGGTCTCCCCGATCTAATTCTAAGTCGAATAATCACCCCCGTTGTGCTTTCGTGGATGTGGCTGGCAAGTGAGTTTTTTTTCGGGAGCTGGTGTCGAGATGCTGCGTCTGGTCGCGGCGCTCTTTGCGCATTTTCGCTCTCGCGGTGATCACGTGACGGAGATGATGTGATTGAATGGATGGATGGATGGATGGATGGATGGATGGATGGATGGATGGATGGATGGATGGATGAGTGAGAGAGGTAGAGAGAGAAAAAGAGAATATATAGATTTGTAATTATATTTTTTTTAAAAAGAAATAAAGACAAGATTATATGCGCCAAATATACCTTTCATATTACAAAATTACATGAAAAAGAAGGCGACAGCTGTGTATAATACAAATGTACAGACGAGCAAGCAAAAGAGCCATGTTGTCTGCAATGCGTTCAGCAGGACAAATAGATTTTTTGAAAGCACATAATTGAACAAAATTCCATTATTTCCTCAAAGCTGACAGTAAATGTCTAAAATAAATGATATGTATGAAATATCTTACCCAGATTGACCTAGCAAATAAAAATACATTTTAGTCATAATGCACTCCAAGCATTTATATAAACCTTACAAACACACATATCTTAATGGCCATATAAGAAGATGGATGGAATTCATGCATTTCAGAAAACTGGCATGGTTAATTAATTGTAGGGAGGGGAAATTGTTAACGTTCACAAAATTTGTTTTGGCAGTTGCGTAATAAGGTGGAGTTTTTCATAAACTGCTCAGTCCATCAATCTTCATCTCAAATAACTTGAAACAATATCCATGCCAAGGCTGGCAAACATGTAATCCTTTAAAGAGGCCACACATATACACACACACAAAATCACCAGCCCATGCTTACCCTTAACCCTAAAAGACGTGCCACATCCTTTCCCTCACATTCACAACATGGAACGAGGTGGTGGAAAAATCCCGGCTATTTACGCACATCATAAAAGTTCACGGAGGTTATTTTTTTTAATCATCTCCTATATCGCCAGGTTTATTCCTCCCGTCTTGGCCTGGAAGGTTTTCCACACCCAGTGGCCACCAAGGAACAAGACCTGCAGCCTTGAGGGTCACACGATCTTTATGTCTGCTATTTTTAGAAGAAACTGGATGCCTGTCAAACTTTTCGCCACACTCTAATCTGGTTGAGATGTTTGAGACACGCTTGCTCACTTTCAATTACGCAATATCACCATGTTATTTAAAAAAAAAAAAAAAAAGTGTGAGAACCGTTTCAATCTGAAGTCCAAAACCAGACACCATACAGCAGATTGTGTTTTGTTTTGCTATTTCTTTTGCAGATTACGAATTACATTTTTAAAAGAGACCAAAAAAGGTTACAATTGATTTGAAAAGATGTATTTTATATTATTCTCCCCGCTTTGTGGCGACAACCACTATTAATTGAAATGAGTATGGGACATCGTCTGCCGTTTCATTTTGCTCCACTTTGGTCCTCAAAGGATTATTCAAATAAATCAAAGCAAAGCAGGTTAGCCAGTTAACAGCCAGCAACGTCTACACTCATTGGCTGACACCCATGTCACTCACCAGGCCAGGACCTGCCTTTTAAAGCTCTACACACTCAAATGCCACATTAAAATATGAAGTTGAGGACCTGGACATGTTATTGTGTTTGATAATAAAAAGTCAACTTTTTCCAAACAATTGATGTGATAATAAATCCAATACTTAATACTCAAAATAATTGCCAGCTGCAGCTGTACTGCATGTCTTCCAATAGTCCGCAGTTGTGGCACAATACAAATTCTGACTTGCCAAAAGTCATGAAATAATACCCCATAGAGCGAGGGTTCACATTTGCAGATTGGACGAGTGCAGCGAGGCAACAACTGGCCTGGTGACGGCAGAGAGCGAGGAGAGGAAGACGACGACTAAAAATGTCACTGGGTTGTGTTTCCACTGCGAGCATGGCCTGTGGCCCCCTTTGCCCTTTGCAAGGCATTGCCACTTTGCCGGCCCGTCGGAAGCGCCGCCCCGCAGCCCGCTTTTGGCCTTCACTAACATGCACTCTAATGTGTGATGTAACTGAACATGACAGTACAAAGCTTCATTAGCTGAGACTATAGCGGGACAATTTGTGTACACATGTAAACGAGAGGGAAGAATATTTGTTGTCACGTCAACAACTAAGACTAATAAAAAAGAGTTGATTGTCCCTGAAAAGAATTTGCTTCTGTGTTTTAGTTGCACTGAATGAAGAAATTTCTGGCTACTAGGGGTGTGGGTTTTTCAACAAAATGTGATACGATATTATTTTGAAGTGTTTTCTGTTGCATCTGTATGCGGACCTTCTGTCCTGGCAGCCAGTAATGTTTGTGAAGGAAATCCATGCTGACGTCATGCACAGGAGCAGGTGGATGCTTGCCGTGTGATGAATATGCCAATGGCACACGGCGTGGTTATTTATCCGCCTCTGATTGCAGATTGTGCTCCAGTTCAAGCTGACCACGGCTGATATTCTGAGCTTTTCGGACACATGATTCCAGTTCAGTCTAGTAGCCAAGAAGTAGCCCGTGCTTTCAAAAAGCTTGGTGAGCCCAGATTATGTTGAAGTGAACTGAGGAGCACCTTTTAGACAAAAGTAGTACTTTTCTGCCATCTCGCGGCCTCCCAATGCCAAGGAACGATTCTGTAGTAAATTGAGGAACTTTAATTAGACAAAAGTAGTGCTTGGCTGCCCTTTTGGTGACTCGAGGTTGTTTATCGAGATAAAAGTAGTGCTTGGTAGCCTTCTTGCGCCATCCTTGGGTTGAAGTGTGATGAGGAGCTTCATTTAAATTTATTTTTGCTTTTTGTCTGTTAGACAAAGCTAAGGCCTGTGTAAATGAGGCAGTTATAAAACATAGGTGCTTAGCACCAGACGGCGCCAAAGCATTATTTTAAAATGTGGGGCTATGCAGACCGATAATGAAGAATAGGCTAAAAAAAAAAAGTGAATTTAGTTTTTTTTCCTCCTATTTATGCAGCATCTACCGACTGTGACACCTACTGTGACACTTGAAAGTGAAACAAACTGGCTTGTGTCACTTGAGCCATGCAATGTAAATGTGGTGAGGAAATCTGATGTAAGCTAAGCTGCAGGTAAGATGCTAACGGGCGTTCCGGGATGGTGCTGGCTTGACAGGCTTACGCATTTAAGTGATGGATGCCATTCAGCACCGCTCCTCATTTCGCACGGCTGCACCTGCTCCTTCCTTCTATGCGATGTGACCCGTCCGCGAAAGGTCATCCCGGGGTCAGCGAGTTATTTCAAATCCAAGAGAGGTCGGGGTCGAAAGCGGCGACGGAGTCTTGTATTTCTGCCAAGCAGGCCGCCGTAATTGACTTTGCCCGTCCCTAGATTGCGTTTTCATGTCATCGAGTTCAGGTGTAAATTTTATCAGCCTGACAGCTGATCTGCATGGATAGTATGCATAGGAGCGTGTGTGTATTCCTAACGTTTTTGCTCGGGACATGATGGACTAATTCACATTAACAGCATGAGTAGTCACCCTGGTTGATGTGGCGCTTGTTTAAGTTCCAGAAGTAATGCAACAAGACGATCATCCACAAATCTGGTTCCCAGCCTGGCCTATCTCGCCCTCCAGCCCTAGGGAAAGTGTACACAAAACATGAATAGCACCAAGCTAGTTTGAGTAGTGACCCTTTTGTGGAGACAGAGCTACAGTAATTAGACCCGACACGGCTTCCCCAGTCGGGCCGAGCTGCCGCAGATTGAGTGAAGACAGAGACGTCGAGGAGATGTTCGCCAATCGATTGGTAGACTCCACTCATCCATTTGCGCAACTGTGCTAGCATGTTTGGATTCTCAACTCACAACACAGCGGCACTTTGTGGTTCAAACATCTGATTCGCAGTTCGAAAGTTCTGCTCTGGACTTACAGTGTTAAGATTGTTGTGTTACAAAACTTTTTGTTTATGTGGCTGCTGTTATTGTCTTTATATTTTTCATTTGTTAATGTGACAGTTGCGGTTATTCGTTTTTTTTTTATGATGTTATTATTGTTGGTAGTGTTCTTATGTTTGTAATTGTGGATATGGTTGACGTTGAACTGCGGCTTCCTCGCACATTCCAAAAAGAATACATCTCGGTTAGGTTGAAGACTGCAAATTGTCAGTAGGCGCGAATATGATCGTAAACGTTTGTTTGTCTAAAGTTGCAGTTGGTCCAGGATTTAATGAATTATAAATTATAAAGCACTCCGATCAATAACCGCCAACACCCAAGATGCCTTTGGATTTCCCCTTGGAGGGGAGGATTTCAGAGCTACTGATCCACAGTGATTATACATTTACACCACAAAATGGCGCAAAGAAAGTGTTACATTTGCAGGCGTCTTGGGCCACAGTTTTCACGATTTGCTTGAAAGTGGAGGGGGAGACTATCCCAGCTTAGCAAACATCATATATAGGCCGTTTCTGTGTATTACGCAATGCAAATAGTCAAAAACTTGCTTGAAAGTCGAGGAGGGAGACTATCCCAACTTGGCAAACATCAGCTCTTAATATCTCGAAGTATATACGTAAATAAATATATTGGCCATTTCTGTGTTTTATGCAATGCAAATAGTCGCGTCATCGTCTTGCCTGAATTTATGTTGCAGGTGTTTGTGCGCTCTCTTGTGGAGAAAAGGACAAAGTGCACTCCATCTAAAAAATATACAAATAAAAACGACAATCAACGAGGTGTCAGTGACATTACGGGTTACAGACCGCGTGATAAACTTTAACTATTTGACTATTAAAATGAACGCAGTTAGTCATAGAAAAATGTGACATTAAGGTAGAAATTATATACGTATATCTTATGATTATCTTTATTATTATTATCATAAGTTGGACTGGCTATTGGTTAACGGACAATTGTGACGTCAACGCACCCCACGTTGGCCCAGATAGATGTTTCCAAACTTACAAAATAAGTGACTCACATTTAGTCTAACTGGCGTGTGCAAACAGTCATCGTGCACTTTGGAGTTTGCGTTTGTTCGTGATGGCGAACATCTTTCTTGTTTGTGTGCTGTTTTCCTCTTTTCAGCTGATTCCTGGAGGTACGATCATGAACAATAGGTCAAAACATATTTTGTTTATTGTATTTTATGAGTTTGGTTTTGAAAGTTGACCTGCTTTTGGCTGCAGGCCCAGTGTTCCTGTCTGGCAAAGCGGCCGATGGTGTCCTGAAGAGATACAAGCGGGCGAACACAGGCGTGTTTGAAGAGTTTCGGGAGGGCAACCTGGAAAGAGAATGTATGGAGGAAGTCTGTGACGCTGAGGAGGCCAGGGAGATCTTTGAGGATTTCGAAATGACTGTGTGTCTTTGCCAATTGTTGACATTTTTCACCATCAATGCACATCTTGTTTGCTTTCGTGGTCACTGAAAGGGGCATCATTGTTTTTACAGGAGAGGTTCTATCGAGCGTATGTTGGTAAGAATGACAAAATCCATTTTTTTCTTATTAACAACTATTTTATAGCCACCTCACATATACATATATATGGCGGCTCGCTTGAAAATCAGTTTGGGGGGGGCTGTGATCTTTTGCGATGGTCGTGTGCTGTGAATCCCCAGATGGTGACCAATGCGAGTCGAATCGTTGCTTGCACCAGGCCACCTGCAAAGACGGCATCGCCTCATACACCTGCCTCTGTCAAACCGGCTTCACCGGCGACCACTGTGAAATTGGTGAGCTGAAAATCCCCCAGCTGACTTTCGGTTGGACTTTTGTCAGTTGTAAAAGAAGAAATGTCCTCTCTTAGATTTATTTAAAAGGTGTGATCTCAATAATGGAGACTGTGGGCACTTCTGTGAGCCAGCGGATATTGCGGGAGGTAAATGTTACTGTGCGGAGGGATACAAGCTGATGCAGGATGGGATCAGCTGTGAACCAGAAGGTAGATCAACGTCAAATTACAATTAGTCATTTAAGAAAATTATAGTACAAAATATTTGTCTTACTAGCCGAGTTCCCGTGCGGCGGGACCGCTACGTTGGCCACCCTTAACAAAACTGGGCTGTATCCCAGAATGCGCATTGTTGGCGGAGACGTGGTGATGCCAGCAGAGATCCCCTGGCAGGTAATTACAAACTCTCCAGTTTGGGTGAATATCATTTACTACAAAGAATGCTCATGTATCTGTGGCATAGCCCTCCTGTGACACTTTTGTCATCTGTTGTGCGGTGAATTTCTCTGATGTAAAATAATGACAAATAACGAAAAAAGGAAGACTATTCATCTTTTTGTAAGAGGTCAACTTTATAATCTTAGACTGCTGTCTGTCCGCGCAGGTGGCCTTGGTTTACAGAGAGAATGGTGAGGTATTCTGCGGGGGCTCCGTTCTGAGCGAGCGCTGGGTCGTCACCGCTGCCCACTGCTTAACAGAGGCACAGGGCCCCTTCTTCGTCAGAGTGGGTACGACCCCCTTTTAAGATCCTCACTCTGCCAAGCCTTCCATACTGCGATGAAAAGGACTGCTAGTTTGTGACATGGGCTCAGTAAAACATTTTAAGGAGTGCCGTGACCCGGCTAGAGAACACCTTGTACCATGTAGTACCTCAGGCTGGATATGGATATTAACGCTCAAACGGCATCTTCCTGTCTGATGTGGCCGTTCATGTCTGTCTTCCTGCAGGCGAGAACAACATAAACGTCAAAGACGACATGGAGCAAGACATCCAAATATCCCAGAAGCACGCATACCCACTGTACAACGTCAGCGTGAACCTATACGATCACGACATCGCCCTGCTCCACCTCCAAAGCCCCATCAACTTCACCGTCAAAGTGCGGCCCATTTGCATCGGGCCCAGGGCCTTCACCGAGGCCCTGCCGAAGCGAGCCTCGCCCGCCACGGTCAGCGGCTGGGGCAGAACGCGCCACCTCGGACTCCCGTCCAACGTGCTGAAAAAAGTCCAGGTTCCCTTCACGAGCCGGACAGAGTGCAAGTTGAGCAGCAGCGCTTGGATCACCCCCGCCATGTTCTGCGCCGGCTACTACAACGAGGCCAAAGACGCGTGCCAGGGAGACAGCGGGGGTCCTCACGCCAACAAGATTCATAACACCTGGTTCCTGACTGGCATCGTGAGCTGGGGGGAAGAATGCGCCAAGGACGGCAAGTACGGGGTGTACACGCGCTTGTCTCTTTATGTCGACTGGATCCAGAACATGATCCACGGGCTGAACCACCACCTGGAAGCTCCTCCACTTGAAGGTGATATGGAGGGAACAGAGTAGCGTTAAACTTGAACAGCTCTTTTCTGCAGGGAAGAATTTTAACATGTAATTAATGTCATGTTTGAAAGATGAACATATGCATGGTGGGTGATTGGTTAGCAATTCCATTGTCAAAGCCACTGTAGACATCCTTTTTTCATATTTTGTTTCTTTCGGATAGACATGAGAACACAAAGGTTAGTGTTAGGGTTTACAGATGATCTTGATCGTATGATTATGTTGGAATGTAACCTGTAATAATTAACCTAGCTTGTCCTGTCTTAACAAAAGTAGTAGAACAAAGTGCTAAGATCTTTTGAACTGATTGACCAGCTGCAGAGGAAGCAATCAAAGTTGTTTTGTTTACACGTCGTAAAAGACCCCCTGCTATGCTTTGATCAGCAGGACAGGGGCTTCAACCCCATCCTGTCTACTCTTACCCCCACTCTCACCCCCACTCTGTTTCTCTCAATAAAAATGCTCTCGTAAGACGCCTGAGTCAGACCTCATTCGATCATTGCTGTACGCACAGCGACGAATGACTCTCCACCTGCAGGTGTTTCAAAGGGCATACTGTCTCCCGTGTGGTACTTGCAAAAACAAGTTGGGGTAAGCACCACTCTAACAGTTAGTATTTCAAAATTCTTGGTGTATTGAACTCAAGCGTGACATGACCATTCTAGACTCGGCAACTTGACAGAAATCATCCTACTTTAAGTCAGCATCAAAAGCCCAATGTCAAAATGTATACCCTAAGGTGAATGCTGATGACTTCATTCAGTCCAAAAATTCCAATAAAATAAAATTGGGGGGGGAAGATTTTTTTCCAAATTCAGCCCAACCTGACAGACAGATGGTGAACCGCAAACTGCTGCACCGCAACAACTTGCTGCCATCTGCTGATTAGAAAAATATTTTTTTCACACAGAAGCATAATCAGTGTTGTTTTCTGGGCAAAAAGCAACAAAGAGACCACCGGCACAGTTTTGTTGTCTGTGTAGGCTTTAATCGAAACCCTGAAAATGGGACATATCCAGTCAGTCAACGTTTATGGACAGATATTGCATTTCTGAAACAGTGGAATTATCAAAAGGCTTATTTACACAGCAGTTATTGCAATAAATATCTTAGTAACCACTGACCAGATTGCATTTTTTTTTTTTTTTTAGCAAAAGATGTGCAAACTATTCTACCCGGTTGCAAGAAACATATGAATCCAAGTTTAGGCTTCTTGGTTTGACAAGATGAATGAATACATCGAGCTTTTTTTTCCCATGTTTGGAAAAATCTGTGCAAAACCAGCAGCATTTTCATGACAGTTACAAAACCACAGCTTGCTTTGTTACGTAAGCATTCAAGCAATCGCGGCTCTCGGGAAGGAACGGAGATGTGATTTCATTTGGTAGCGTGGAGGGGGGGTGGGGGGGTCAGCTCGCAAAGACAAAATAAATATTTGAACAAACAATGTCATGTGACCAGGCTCCTGCCGCTTTCAAGATACATTTCAATATCAAAAGCCGCTCCCCAACAGGGGCCCTCACTCGGATTTATACAAGCGTGGCGTCAATGTTTAATGAAGCGTTGATCAACACATGATGGTGTATCATCAGTCTATCTCACATTAAAGACAACAGGCTTGTGTGATGGAAGCTTTGAGGGCGGGGCTAACAACAGGAAGCAAGAAGGCAGCACACACAGCTTGATAACCCATCGGTTGCTTGCATTCGTGCCCGTCATGTTTATAGTGAACCCCGCTGTTCATCTTCCGTATCTTGGCTGCAGATTTTTACGTTTTTTGGGGTTTTTCTTTCTAATGGGGTTTTACATTATACAAGCAAGTCCAAATTTAAAGTTGGGTGTAGTACCATGTTAGGCCACAACAAATATAAAACACTTCCTCGATGATAAATGGGGGTTCACTGTATTGAATGAGCAATGTGCCGAAGGTAGGTGGTGCACATGCCCTCCCCCCCACTCACACAGAAAGAATTCAGAAAGGCAAACACACACATACATATAGGCCATTTTCCTTCCTCGTTGTGGAGATTGTCCTCTTGAAACAATTTGCTCACTAAGACATAAGCGCCCCAAGTTGAGAAGGAAAATAAAACAAGTGAAAACACTATTTTGGCACTTGAGGAATAGTACAGAAGGCTCGTTACAAATGGCTAGAAATTCCCTTAGAAACTGGGTATGATGTCAACCGAGTGTCTATATAAAAAAGCAACAACAAAAAACAACACACAGCAGTTCTCAGATACTGGGAAAATGCAGAATGTCCCCTAGTGTCTCCAAGGAGTACTGCAATAATATCAAGGCATTCTGATTGTGTGCAGGTCCATGATTTTCTTCAAGCCATTTTTTCTAGGATGATGTTCACAGTCAAACATCCATATATTCTGTAGGAAATCGAACCCAGTCTTGGATCGAGTGTTTCTTCAGTCAAAGCAAACACTCGTGACCGGTAAAGAATGGTTGCCAAAAAGTGAGGCATTCCTGCTCACATCTGCACTGTGGAGTCTTGGGAAAGGACGCAAGGCTTCCACAGCTTTTGTGCTGGTCATATATGACGTTTGTATGTGTGTGGAGGGGGCGACACCAGAACGGATTGTCAATCCTAACCTGTGAGGGTGTGAAGAATTCCAACGCCTTAAAGTGCCACAAAATCAGGACAGGATGTCCTTTTTTGGTCTGATCACGTGCGTTTCTCACTATGGAGAACTGAGCTTTCTTGTCCTGACGTTGCCTGTTTCTGCATGGAAAACAAAGCAGAACAGAATTCTAAACATTTGGAAACTCAAATCCAGTGGTGGAAGGTAAACAGTATATATATTTCAGAGTCGGCCGCGTATGTTTTTCTTGGTGTCTTTTTTTTTTTTTAAACTGTACTTCAACTTAAGTAAAAAGAGTGAGTATTTTTGCCACCTCTACGCAAATGGAAACTCCTTTTACCCCTGAGTCTGGAAGAGCCTGCTCGACTGCTCCCTCTTATGGTCATTTGCAGGCTGGCAGAAGCAATAAAGCCATCTTGGTGGCGACTCAAATTCTTCACCAGCCTGACCGGAGAAATGAAGAGGAAAAGAATGACAAATACATAGTGTTGGACATAATTTAGCATTGCTTCTCACACACAGATTCTTTTTTGTTGTTAATAAACACCACTAAAACGCTTTCCTAAACACTACTGACATGTTTTCAAATCCACTTGTAAAACGCATACTCACCAGCGGCCTTTGTTGTCTTCACACATCAGCTGGATGACATCGCCGCATTTGATGAGGACGCTGTCCGGTCCGTTTTGTAGGCAGTCCGCCAAGGCCCGATATCGGCCTCGAGACTGACACGCAAATAGCGATTCCATCAGTGAGAATGCACTAAACGATCGCCAACCAATATATGTTACGAGAGACCGGAATGTAGTGCAGGATTTCACATAATTGGACTGATTTGGATGATTTGGAAATCTGTTGCCATCATCTTTTGCTGTTTACGACTGTATAACGCAAATGAATGATTACATTTCGCCTTTAATCTAGAAGTCTACTTCACTTCGGAATTGTTTGTGTTGTCTCGCTATTTATGTCACCCAAAACACCAAAAGGTCATTTTAGGTGTACACATTTTTAAAGGTTCTAGAAAATATTTCTTAAAGAGGACTGCTTGTAAAGCGTCTCACCAGTTTCACCATTTGCGTGTCAGGCTGGTGGAAAGCATGCCGGCCGCCACTCGTGTCATCGAGACCCTCACAGATGGTTACCGAGTGATGATGAGCTCCCGGCCAACCTGGAAAAACTTTCTGTTTAAGTGTTGAAAAGTGGTGGAAGGTTAAAAAAATAAAATAAATTTACGCACTCCTGCGGTTGAGCTGGTATTTGGGGGCGCGCCGCTGGGCGTCCGGGCTGCTCTTCCCCGACTCGGTGTCCTCCGAACTGAGCGACGCTCTCTCTTGCTTACTGGTAGCAATGACACACAAACGACACAGAGTGATTTGTTGGAGACAAGCTTAAGAGTCCAGATGGCCGTCATGGAATGACCTCCGTGCCGCTGCCTGCGCATGTATGAGCATTCAGACAGCCAGACGGCGTGATGGGAAATGGAGCAGCCGTGTGCTAGCTTCTCTAGAGGATGGACTGCATTTATGTGTTTAGCTAGCATGAGAGAAGCTTGTGACAAGATCCGAGTTGAGGGAAAATAAATAAAAACCTTTCAACTGTTATTTTGGTTTGGGAAAGCAGATAACAGCCGCCTTTTCAAAAGTCGTCATGACAAAATAAGGAGAATGAAAGGGGCTAGCCTCAGAACTGTTCAGGTGGACAACATTCAGAGGACACAACATTAGGTACACCTGCAGAATGATGACAGAGCTTCATTTTCTGAAGACCAGTCCAGGGTGTACGCCATTTTCTTCGACGTCAGCTGGGATAGGATCCGGCTTACTTGAGACCACAAGTTGCAAAGAAAATGGCTGGATGGATTGCAGTGGTTGTACCTAATGTTGTTTTCACCCAGAATGGCTCAGTGAACACATCCCACAATTCACGTTTGCTGTGTGATATGCAAAGCCAAGAGCCACTATGCAAACACGTGGGCTGAGTTTACCACTGAGTTTTTATGGGAGGTCAGTGGAACTGGGGGCGAAGATGGGGCCATTGCCGGGGGCTTCGGGGACGGGGGCTTCGGGAGCGAAGGCACATAAACACGTTGGACGTTGCGGAGACCAAGCGCAGCCCCGGCAGACAGCCCCTCGGTGCCCCTCTGGACGGCCGCAAGGCCCTGCAGTGAGGGGGTGGGTGTATGGGGTCAGGGGCAACCACACACAGTTGGACAGCTGCTGTGCCCATGCAAAATTGGATTTTGGTGATGTCAAGTTGACCCAAGCTGAATATTCTAACACCAGCTGACCATGTGTGTTGGTATGGATAAGATCTGAATCGCAATAGACCTTTTCATTATGATGTCACTCGTACTTGTGAGTGGCAAAAAAAAGTCAGCAGGCACCGTTAGAGAACCCCATTAGTAAGTCGAAAAAAGAAAAACGATGTTACTTGATGGACATAATTTAAACAGAGCATGATCACTGATTGAGAAGCTAGTTTATTGATTTTTTTTAAAACGGATAGGTCACTACAACGCTAGTCTAACCTTAGCTAACAAGCTACCCATTGTTTTGCTAAAATATGCAAAGTTTACAAACATTGTGAAAAGGTCAGGAAAAAAAATAAATGGGGGGCACTGACCTCTCACATGGTGGTGGAGAAAGATGCACGTGCTCTACTGGTTGTCCATTTTGATGAATCTCATCTGGAAGGAGAACATACAGTTGGGTATCAGTTGACTATTTACCAGTGGTAGGTCACCAGTCTTAATCTTCGAGTTTCGAGCACGTCCAAAGATACTTTGACAAGGTACTGTTATAAAATACTGTAATTTTAATTTTTTGTCTTTCTATTATCTATGACTATTGGCATGCAAGTCCACCACTGACCTCGCAGTAACTTCTGCTGATTGGTTAAGATGCGACGCAGCTCGCTGAGCCAGGACATCTTCACTGCCACGCTGGGGGCCTAAAAACAGAACAACACGTGCATTCCACTGCGACCAATAGTGACCAATCACTATTTCTACCGACTCCTTACCTGAACCACGTACACCTCCTCCCTGCCACTGTACCAGATCTCAAACTTCCTCGGATCTCCTTTGACGTTCTCTGTGATCCCCACAGCAGTCATCTGCATACAGACACAAATCATATGTACGACATCTAAACAAAACACTTCAGAAATATCATAGGTGAAAATGTCAACCAGATATTGTCAACACATTTAATAGCCCATCAGCAGATCTTCTGAGATTGTTCTATAAATATGGAGAGGATTTATTAAAAACACATTGGCAATCTTATGAGAGGCACTAAAAGAGATGGGAAATGATGCCTTAATATTTTTTGTCAGTTTTGATTGAAAGTTTTACAGATGTATTTGATTAAAAAAATATGTATTGTGGTGATTTGGTCAGGCATTTTCCCAAGGACTCCCCTCATAATCCTAACGGCAATGAAATGCAATTAGAATAAAAAGTGGGCTATGTTTTAGGAAAAACGTAGTAATGTTGACATAAATGTAAATTTTTTAGAGAAAAACAGTTGCATTGCTTTAAGAATGTCAATTTTTTTTTTAAGTCCTAATCTTGTTTTAGGTTGGAATAACAAAATCACCATTTTACATGAACGAAGCCATTTTTTCTTGTCAAAAATACATCTTGATTTAGGAAATGTGCTAATTATTGTGAAAAAGAAGCCTGTACTCTTTTAAAATTGAATTAAATTTTGCATTTTTATTTTTACAATCATCTATCCGAGTGTAAAGAATGAAATGGATGAATATAACACAAACGATGATCCCAAAACCCTTGATTCTCCTTCCAACATTATCCTTAAAACTAAATGCCTAATAACTGATTGAACCATATCAGTTTAGTGGTGAAGCTGAAGCACAGCTACAACACGTGAACTTCCTTGACTCCATGAGCCTTCTACTTTCCTTATTCAGGAATGGCTTTGGTGACATTTTAGGTTTGACAATCTACTATAAAACGGCTGGACAGCTGGAATTGAAAGGCCAACCTTGATGCAGTGCTTGAAGCCGTACGAGGGCGTTTTGTCGCAACCTTCCCCATGCTCCTCCCTCTTCTTGCAAAAGAGCAGCACGCTCTCGTAGAGGAACAGATGGCGCTGCATGGGCTTGAAGCGGGCCAGCTCCTTCATGCGCGTGGACCCTTTCTTGTGGCTGATCCACACACTGAAGGAGCCCTGCATCAACACGCGGCCCAGCTCGCAAATGTCCCCCTGAAATAGCGCGAGAAAGATGAGCAGTTCTATAAAAGCAGGCAGTTAAAAAAAATTTAAATACAGGCCTCACCTCATATCCTGTGATAGAAATCTGATGCATGGAGTCGTTGACGGATTTGAGCAGGTCCAGCATGGCTGTTAGCGCTCCCTGCAGTTCAGATGATCCCTTGCAGTCAGTGCTATGTTTCAGGAGCTCCTGGGAGCATACACACACACATCAACATTTAAAGGAAACATTTATTTCCTAGAGCGCTTACCAGGGTTGCAGGTGTGTTGAATATTATGGGCAATATGCTTTTTACTGGCTAGAATACAAAAATACTGTTCCGCGCATATTCACAATTTGCGATTCTTTTTTTTTTTCATCTTGATCTTGACTGGGTCTTGTTGCAAGAAAAAATAAATTGACGTGATATCAAAGTAAGGGAGCATTTCTCTTTTGGAGTGTAGTACAAGCGTAACAAAAAAAAGTACACAACATGCAATTAAATGGGCCTTCTGATTTACTGTTTATTGATATAATTGCTGTATTGACAAACCTTAAGCAGCAGTTGATACTTGGTGAGGCGTTGAACTGGTTTTAGCAGGTAAGAGTCCAGGCCCAGTTTGTGGCCCAGCTTCTTCTGACACTCCTGAATGAAAAAAATACATTTTGTTAATTAAACAGACAAAGTATGATTGTATTATACGTGCATGCAGATTATCATGTGCACAAATGACCTGAAAGAAGGCACAATCCGAGAACTGCCGCCACAGAGCGTCAGAACGTGGTTTGTTCTGACAGTAGCATTCGTACATTTGGAAGTTCTCCTTCTGCTGACACAAATCCTCATTATTTTGTGGGGGAAGAAAAAAATCACATTTGCATACAATCATGGAGCCATTTTGGCCAATAATTTGCTTCTCACCCTGGCAAGAAAGCAAAGTCCCACACCCTCGGGAGTGTCCAGGCATCCCTCAAGGTCCTGGAGAAACATGCTAGGTTGCCCAAAATAAAAGGTACAAGCAAATACACATGATTTGAGGTCATACAATTAACAAAAATACTGGGACACTCTACCATTAAATGTCTAACGACAATCATCTATAACAATGCAAGCAATGTAGTATGTTTGGTTTATTTTATGATGCCGCAGCCGTGGAGGACCTGCCTGCTGTGAAAGTTGTAGATGTCGGGCATGTTTCCAAAGAGGACTCCTCTTTTGGCGTGCAGGACGGGCGGCAGGAGGTCAGCCAGAAGCGGGTTGTCCATCTCTACCTCATAGCCCTGCAACGGCATCACAGTCACCGGGCCTGACGACCTCATTGTGTGCGGCGAGGATGCGGAAGTTTGTTCTCACGAGAAGGACCGACAGCAGCTCCTCCACATAGATCCTCTCCGTCTCAATGAGCTCTCTCATCACGTGACTGTGACAAATGCAAACAACAAAACATTAAAAAAAAAAAAAACACATGAGTTAGACTAAGGAAGAGTCACAAGGTTGTCATTACAGTTAATGTATATGTAAATTTTACAAATTTTGTTTTAAGAAATATATTAAAGATGATTGTATTTGTTATATATTCATTTTATATATAAACAAATCTCAAAGGTATTTATACTCCCCCTAAAAGACTTTATATATGCTTAGGGATGGCACAAGATGGTGGCAAAACACCATGTACGCATGTCTAAACCACCTCAACTTAGTTCAGCGGTACCAACATGCTTTTAATATGGCAGCAAAGCACAGCTTTTGTCCAATTGCACCCTCTAAACTCACATAGTTCCTCCTACACCAAGATGAGGCTTGTAGATTAAGATTAAGATTAAAGATTAAAGTCCCAATGATCGTCACACACACACCTGGGTGTGGTGAAATTTGTCCTCTGCATTTAACCCATCCCCGTGTGATTTTAATCCATCCCCTGGGGGAGAGGGGAGCAGTGAGCAGCAGCGGTGCCGCGCTCGGGAATCAGTTGGTGATCTAACCCCCCAATTCCAACCCTTAATGCTGAGTGCCAAGCAGGGAGGCAATGGGTCCCATTTTTATAGTCTTTGGTATGACCCGGCCGGGGTTTGAACCCACAACCTTCCAGTCTCAGGGCGGACACTCTACCACTAGGCCACTGAGCTGGTTGTTCGGCAACTCACTCGTGCTGCAAATATTAAGTGGGCCAAGAACATACTTTGCCCACCGTTGTTTTATACCGAATCAGTGAGTTGAACATCAACGGACCGACAGATGGTGAGATGGGCGTGTCTTCCTCACCGCTTGAGGACATCCGGGCTGTCCTCTCCCTCCACGCCGTACGACACACAACTGCGGCTCTCCTGGTAGTCATGAATGACCTCGATCTGGAAAAACACAGCTTTCAATTCATGTTAACTTGCCCCACCCTCCAAAAAAAAAAAAGGTAATGCAAAAATGTCTTACTTTGCGAGCATTGGGGCCTTTTCGGGATGCCCTCTTTCCAGGAAGAGGGAGATCAAATGTGAATTTCAAACCGTCAGCTGTAAAAATCAGATCCGATTGTCAGCTTGCTGAAATACAGCAGTGCTAGTGTGCATATTTGCTGGCTCATGTGCAATCACATCAATTTGTGCTAATAATAATTTCAATTGGAATGGAGGGGGCAGTTATTTAATGCATTTAAAAAAAATTCTAATTAATCATCTGGGATCGATAATCTGTATTTGCATAAAACACAAAAATCTGTATCAGCCAGGCCCTAACATATACTGTATCGTGTATAAGATCATCTAGAATTAAAAAAAATATATTATTATTATATATGCACAAGAAGGACAAATTAATAGATGTACTACTGTATGTCTTGAGGTAAAAGATTAATTGGGTGCATAGAGCAGCCAGGTACTTTTGTTTTTCCCATGTCTTAACACAGGCTTAGATTATACCATGCTTGGGGGAGAAAATTGGCGATTTTGAGCGAGGTGGGTTCTCAGCACGGGGGGCCACCAGCTGGACCGGTCGGACGTGTTTGTCGGCCAGCTTCCTCAGATCGACCCGTCGGTTCTGGATCATCAGTTGCACCGCTGCGTGCTTCTCAAACGTTTTATTTATCTTCTCCTGACAGATGAAAATAAAGATGATAAAGATTCTTGATGGTGCGGCACTTTGCAACAAATCCAAATGTGCCGTACTTGCAGCTGAGGAGTGATGACAGCCTCATACTCCAAAGCTAGAACTTCAGGTGCAGATGTCATTATGGAGGGCGAACCCTCCAGGAAGTTCTCGATGGCCTTCAAAGCAGTCTGTGCTCCCTCCTTGGAGTGGAACTTCTCCACAAGTTGATTGGCCAGCATATAGGCTCCATCATCACACCAGGACTGGGCCTGGTGGGGGGGGACAGGACATTAAAAAACTGGTTCAACTCTTGTACTAAGACTAAAAAATGTACTCTACAAAAGTTAGATAAAAGATAACATGGAACAAAGGGGAAAAACATTGCAGACATTAATTTCCCTCTTTTGCTATGCTATCAAAATAAAATATTGACAAGTTTGCTCACGTGAAACAAGTAAAAGAAAAAAAGTTAAACTAGCTAATGATAACTGGAAGCAGAGATGGAAAAAATGTGAAAGTAGTCAGCTCCTTGACATAGGTCAAATGTGTTCCTTAGCTTTGCTAACATTAGTCATAGCATTTCTAATGTTGGGAATTGAGTAACAATAAAGAGTGAAACATTCTATTCAGAATCTGAACCATTTTTTAAAAAGTAACAAGCTTGACAAACTACAGAGAAGAAAGTATAGACTTCTGTTTTCAAATAGTAGTCCGAAAAATAAAAGTATTTGTACTCTGTGACTTGACATTCATGGAACTACCTGGTCCAGAGACAGTAGGAGCTGCTGCGCTTGCAGGAGATGACAGCGTTTGTTCCCCAAAGCAGCATTGAGGCTATCACAGTGATGCCGCAGCTCGTTGCAGCGTTGCATGATTAGAGCCGTGGCGTAGTGGTGTCCCGCCGACAGCTGGTGGCCGCGAAGGATGACGATCTGGGAGCGTGACACGGCTTCCTGTCCATCCAAAAGCGAGCTTTGCTTTCATCAACGGCGCGGGAGCATTTCGGACAACTGTGACAAACCTGAGAAAGTGTTTCCAAAGTCTCCAGCTGTTTGAGAGCCTGCTCGGCTTGAGCCAGCGTGTCTACCGTCGTGGACAGCTGGCTCTGCTGAGACGTCACGCCAGACAGGCATGACTCCATCTGAAACGTCATCAACATAAAGTCACTAGGGCGAAATGAAGGGTTGGAAACTGAGATTTTTATTGAATAGTGTATGTTTACCTCTTGAAAGCTTTGCTCATACGTGAGCAGCTGCAGGTACTGATGCAGTTTCAGACGGTGCTTCTCAAAGTAGCCATCAAAGGCCAATTCCATGTCTCGGAGTTGAGTCAGGAGCCTGAAAACAAAAACCAAAAAACGAAATAAAGAACAAATGCTGTTACTTACAAGTTATGCGTCGAAGCATCTCATCAATGTCTGTACCGTTGAACCGTCTCCCAGTCCAGCTGGACATCCCAGTGAGGGTCATTGTTGTCCCTGGTGGTGGTGGTCTCCAGGCTTGACAAAAGATGTTGACCCTCTCTTGATAAAGATCGAATGGCCTCCTGTCACAGATGACAGAAGTTATCATCATCCATCAAGACTTTACAATATTTTTTTTTTCTGGATAATAAACTTATAGCAATGAGATGCTTGTTAATGAGGTATTTTATTGCCTTATCATAGTTTGCCGGGTTTGGTGCAATCTTGTTAGCACCTGAGAAACACATAGTTCAAAAAAACATTTTGAATAAGACTTTTACAATTAAAGTAAAACTTAAAATGAATACTAATTCATTTTCATTATTTGAATTAAACTATCATAGTTGCAAATCAGTGCTAATGTTTTTTTTGCTCAGCAGTAAACGCTAGCTGCATTAGCTGCTATGCCAACTACTCGAGAGCAAACGTCGCTATTTGATAAAAAGAAACTTTTCTGTTAATGTGTCTAAGAGCGCAAAACACAAGAGAACATAGGCAGTGTCAGATCAGTTAGCTTGATGATGTCAGTTCTGCTGAGTCTCAGCTTGCAAATTTGGATTTATTCAAACAAATGCTTCTATGCTGGAACAATATCAATAAAAGGCACCTTAAGCTTTCTGTATTTTTCATTGTGAGACTCCAGGAGACTCTGAATGGCATCACCCTCACTAGGCATGGCGGTCTCGGCCAGTTCAGTGCCAAAGGCCTGCAGCATGTGCGCAACGTCTTTCACTGTGACGGCAAAACTTTCAATGGCCTGCAACAGAAATAGAATGGCTAGAAAGTAAACAATGTACGGTGGAAAGCTCTTTACTCATACTTACATTTACAACTTGCATTAAATTGTAAATATTTACTTTCAACAGTCTTCTGTCTCTTCTTTGATGCCACACAAAGTAAAATAATGTATTGTACATTATCGTGTTAGTAAGAAGTGGATTACTAAAATCCCCTCTAAAGGCCCAGGTCCGAAACGCACCACACACTACTGCTATGTTGTAAAATATAAATATATCTGATGTGGTTTATGTTTTGTTAAGCATCCATATACAATACCGTTCTTAAAACAATCCAGTCGCTGTGACAGTAGTCCAGGGTGCCTCCGAACTCTGACGTCAGTTGGTTTTCATTGATGTACTTCAGCAGGTCTGTGACGGAGCTCAGCATCACCACCTGAATGGTCACATCCAATCCAGTATATAGATCATGTTGAAGACGAGGTACCCAGGGGTGACAAACTCATTTGGGCACAATCAAAACATGCGAGTTGAGGTTTTCCTGTTTGTTCAATTGCAAAGCAAGTGGAGTCAATTTCCTATCTATGATGCTTTCACACCCTGGCAATAATAATATTATCATTCTAAAATAGTACAAGCGGAGGTTGCCTTACAGGCATCTTCAGCATGAAGTCCTCCTGGGTGAAGCGAAAGCCGATGTCAGTGACGGTGCGGTGGAAGAAACTGGTGGGTCGGAGCACCAGGACCAGATGGAGGTTCCCCGGAAAGGAGGCCTGCAAAGAACGCAAGAGAAAAATGACCTGTAATTCATGTTGAGGAACAGTTTGCAAACACCACCAGTTTACTACATAAACTGTGATAAATATGACCTGTAGAATAAATCGGGTGTCTCCGGCCCTCTCTGTGATAGATAAACAAGAAACAACCACACCTGAGGGAAAACAACCACTTAGAGTTTGAAGACATGACTTATTAGATGCCAATAAAACTAGTGACACCAGTAGATAATTGCATAGATCCTCAAATGGTTTTCCATATTGGCTTCATGTTACATTTTATCCAAAAGTTCTTAAGCGCATTCGATTAATGAGCACATACTCTGCAGACAGCTTGCAAATAGTTGCTTTTTGCATTTTTAAAGTCTTAGATCTCGGGTTCTCCTCTGGTTAATCATTCAGGCATGCCACACGAGTTATTAAGCACCTTACGTCAAGCAGTCAAACGAGCCGACTTGATTCAGTACTTTTACGCTTGTCTTGTGTTACACTTCTGCAGTTTGTTTGCAAGGGCAGTGAACACTGACCTCCAATCACCACCCACCCAGCAATAAATTAATTACTGCGTAGAAAAATGATTTTACTCAGTCAATCCAAGAGATGCATGTGCAGCCAGCTTTAACACAATGCATGAAGAAAGATCATATAAGAATACTCACGGGCATATGTTTATCATATGCGACAATATGTTTCATTGTCAACGTATACACTAAGTTGTACACTGCCCCCTAGTGGCCATGGTGCTCACCAGAAAGAGCAGCCTATTGAATTCAGATAAAGGACAAACTACCATACTTATTACATTCTATGGTATTTCAGTACGTTTTAATAAAGTGCAGCATTGATTTTAAATGTCAAGCCATACTTGATCTATTTTCCAGCAGCAGCAGCATGACGCGTTCGGACCGGTCGTAATGCTGACATTGATTTGTCCTGAAGTGACCGAGTGACGTCAAGCATGCACGTGTGAATGGAAGGTTGCAAACATGCATGACACACTCTTCCCAGATAGGTCTCCCTTTCCTTCCACTCGGAGCCTCTTGCATGACTAAGCAGAAGTGCCCTCCCCTCACACACACACACACACACACACACACACAGCTTTCCACTCATTGCCGCATTCCCGCCCTCAAACTTCACCCAAACTCCTGCAGCAAGGGGGAGTGGAAAAATCATCGTTACCGGGCTGGTCCGAATCTTTGCGAGTCCTCTCCGGCAACATGTCTCAGCCATGTTGTGATAGCGGGACATCTATCCGGCTTGTATTATTTGACAGCTCCACGAGGAAAGCATCAGCAGCAGCCTCGCTCCGGAGAAGGAAGGAAGGATGCAGGCGAACACTCTGTGCCTGCCTCATCATCATCATCTTCATCCTCTCTGCAGAGCCCGCGTCATCCCACCTTCTTTTTTGGGGGGGTTGTTTTACATTTCTATCGGTGCCAGGCTATCCCGAAATGCTAGAAACAGTCTCAGTGTGACGCAGCTGAGCAATTGTACGCCACTGCAAACTGTTTCTCAAAACAATATGGAATGTCTAGTCATCTGGTTTGTGCTGTGTTGTTTACAACTCTTTACATATTGCTCTCGCCGGTCTGAGCCAGTCCAAATCTGACGTGTTTTCTGCTTCTCACGTCCAGCCTTGTCCCGAAGCTGTATGTATCAATAACGTTAGACTGCTTTGTATAGTCCCTCCCACATTCCAAAGTCAGGCATGGTAGGCCGATTGAGAACTCCAAATCGCTCGTAGGAGTTATTGTGAGTGTGAATGGCTGTTTGTGTGCCCTGCGACTGGCTGGTGACCTGTTCTGGGTGGCTTATCCTGTATGCCAGGGGTGTCAAACAAATTTTTTCCTTGGGCCGCATTGTCGTCATAGCTTCTTTCGGAGGGCCAATACGACTGTAAACCCAAATAAAAGTATGAGCACCTCATTATGTACAGTAAAAGCTACAAAACAAATAAGTCGTTTTCAAATCAGACGAGTAAAAACTGGTCAAATATTTAGAAGAAAATATATTAAAAGTGAAGACAATTTGCAATTTTAGTATTGACACACGAATTTGATGCACAATTTGTCTTTGCGGGCGACATAAAACGATGCGGCGGGCCGTATCTGGCCCCCGGGCCTTGACTTTGACACCTGTGCCGTATGCCATGTCCTGTCCTATTTGTCGGTCTTTACGCCAGATCTCGAGCCAACCATGCCTTACCATTTCGCAGTTCTTTGTTTTTGCTCCCTTCTCTCTGTCTCCTATCAAACCTCAGTCCGTCCAATTAATAGTTATAAGTTGACAAAAAGGAATTATTCAAATGCTCTATGAACAACTCCATGACTAAGCAGTCGTTCAGGACAGATATGGAAAAATGTAATCGCTATGGAAATAAACTCACTGCTATTCTGGCCAATGCAGTCTTGATCGAAGCCCATGTGTCCAATCTTCGGTCTAAAATGATGATGAACTTTACTCCTGGTTGCCTCGTTCTGTGTGGGGGAGGGAGGGGCGTTCAGGGTGGGTGATTGTCATATGGCAAACAGAATTTAATTCAATCAAAGGTGTTTCTATTAAACAGATCATGAATAGAAATCCTCACAACATTTAAGGGTTCACATGATAGTTGTTCATGGGGGGGGAAATAAAACCCTTGTAGGGGCTCTCGCAACCCAAAACGTTTGACAACATGCTGCTGTCGATTTGTCAAGAGACTGCAGAGCCAAGTGAGAATTCCCGACTGCTGCAAGTGCTGACATCAGCAGAACATCGAACACAGCGCCTGTCCGGTGAGGCCATGCTGAGGCTGTGCTCAGAATGTCAACTGAACACGTTTGGTGCACTGCAGCGAATTCAGGCTACATATGGCACGCACACAAAAATGCTAATTTGTAAGTTTGGTATCATTGTAAAGAACCATTTTAATTATTGGGTAAGAACACTGATTGAGCGCAACACTTCAAACATGGAAAGGGATGAGAAGGAGGTAAACATGTCTACCATCAGGGTGACATATTCTTATGTTTTTTATGTCTTGTCTGGGCAATTTGTGAGAGCAAAACGCACCGAGGGATGAGCGTGAGGTACGTGAAGACTTTAGCCAAGGCCTCTTCCGGTATGTCCCTGAAGGCGGAGCTTTCCGGGAGCGTGATGATGACACTGGAGTCTTCTCCGCGGCCACCTGGAGGGGGGGACGTATACAATAAATGGACTTCTCCGTGGTGCCGCTTCACATTAGCATTTTTGAGCGGGATAAGAACTCACCTGACAGGTATGCGACCTGTTTCTCAATGTAGCCGCCGACCTCCTTCATGCTCACTGGAACCGTCACCTCTGCAAAAGAATGGAAAAGTCTCAAACACAAACAAAGCAATTTATTTATAAGTCGAGAGGAGTTTTACACCATTGGATTCTGTTTTATATTCATTCTAATCCAAATTCTCCAAGTGCTTAACAATTTCCACAATTGATATCACATTCAAGGAAACAAAATGCTTTGTATAATTAAATAAATACCAACATAAACCAGCAAGAAACTATAAAAGCACATTTTTAAATTAGTTTGGGGTAGAAAAGAATTCATGATTCACACTATTAACTATTTTCCTTCAAAATATGATTTGGCCATTTAAACAAGAACTTATTTGGTTTGATTTACAATTTAAATGAAATAAAAATAAAAAGATAAAATAAATTAAATATTCCTTAGGGTACAACAACACAGCACGAGAGTTGAGCCCTTATTTGTAATGAACTCGGCCGCTAACTTCTGAATATTTGATGCGCGTGTGTAACTGAGAGCGTCTGAACCCGGGCCAGGATGAAGTTACCTCGGATAAATTGACATTTACACTCTGTGCTGCACTTCAGGAACATGAGAAAGGATTGAAGATGGCTTTACAGTATATTTCCATCAAAGACAATAAAGTGGATACATTCAATAAATATGTGAAATCTTTCTATTCGTAAACAGTGTGACCCAGATAAACAATCATGCACCCGCTAAGTGTGCCGGCCGGCGTTCCTCTGAGCTTTGTCGCAATCTTTCCAGGTTTTGCAGAAGTGGGAACCAAATAATCCCCATTGGAGGAATGTTGGAGAAAACAAGGTTTAGTTGTCACCCTGTACAAATCCCTGCAAATCCCAGAAGTCTTGCAATGTAATCTGACATGGTGGCATTTATCCGTGTTGACCAAATTCAAACAAAACCACTGCAGCACTCTGTTTTTTATGCTACGTGTGGTCAGTCTGATACAGAACAAATCTCGTAAAGATGTGACCCAATACAAATATAACAACAAACGTTATTCTTTGACCTCAGATTTGAGCATCATACTTGTGTCTGACTCCCAAACGCGAACGGTTTTAATCCCCAGGTTTTTAATTCCACATTTTTTCTCACGAGTTTACACACCAGTGTTGTGTCAACAAACAATTTCACAGACTTGCACAACATTTTTGTATAGAAACAGCGAAGGATGTTTTTTTTTTAGATAAGAGTAGACAATTTAGGTATTATTAAATTGTGTAAAGTGATATGCTGTCCCAAAATACCTAAAAATAAACAAATAAAATTTTATGACACCACTAAAAAATAACCCATCAACATTGCCTCTTGTGTACAAATAATCGTGATTTATTTTTATTGTTATTTTTTATATTTTGTTATTCTTGATAACGCAAGCTTGGGGTTGCATTGTTTGTTTGTTTGATGGAAGGTTCTCATTTAGCTATAACAGACTATCCAAACACCAATCCCAGGTTACAATGCTGAACCCTCAATCAATGATCACTTGTAAGATTAACCTAGCTAGCATGCTCACTGTATATATTTAAAAATAAAATAAAAAGCTTTTGATTCCCCCTGTGTGGTCTCAGTTCACACACACTAACATAAAATGCCAAGGTCTGTTAATTAAACAATGAGATAAGCTTGCCAAGGTAATCCTATTATCCTCGGGGGGAGGTGATAGTCTCCGTGAAACTCAAACTCGAGGGTTCAGTACTGCCTTTGGTGACTATCCAAATGAAAAATACCAACGTTTGTGCCGTATTAGGACAGAGCAGATTCATTTAACACGTCCACTGAGTGACAGTTTTCAAATATATGGCTCACATTCTCTAAACATTTTCAGTGTTTACAGCACTTGCTCAACAATGAACTGACTGATTTATTTCAGTACTAGCAGTAGTCACTACAAACATTGTGTGTTAGATAAATATGCATTTAAGTGCAAACGGAGCATTATTATGTTTATAAAGGCACATTTTCCAAATCGCTGTGGCGACGGAATACGAGTCTGCGAGGCAAATTATTAGCAACAAAAATTAGGAAACCATCTGTGACCGATTCAAATGGGTAACCGAATCCCTCGAATGACATGAATAATATTGATCACAACATCCACGTTCATGCATTGATAAAAAAAAAAATGAACTCAGTGTATGCATTGTTTTTTTCCACAGATTACTAACTCATACTCGAGTTGTTATTCATAGAATGTCCTTTTTAATCACACTGGCGTGACCATGTGCTATACAAGTAATGCAACCCTGCAGTACAGAACATTTGAACCTTATTTGCAGTTAATCAGCTCTTTAAATTGTAGCAGGTATTATGTGATTGGTTGATTGTTTACACAGCCACATGCTCAGCTATGAGGGTGTGCGCACTTGTGCAATTACATTTTCTCCCCCTCCCCCCGCATCCTCTCTCTTATTTTCCAATTGAGTTTCCCAGCTCACATTAACAGTGGGGGAAAAAATAATTAAATGATTTATCTCGTCATTTTTAAATATAGCAAAACCTGCCATTTGAACAAGGGTGTATAGACTTTTGAAAAATCCCAGCATTATTTTCCAGCACCCATGTAGTTTGCGTTGCCTGTACTCACGCTGCAGTGTGCTCTCCAGCTGGGATCGGGCCTGCAGGAGGCAGCCGTAGCTCTCCATCTCTTCCTCGGACTCTGTCATGGACTCCTCTTGCATGGAGGCCGGGCCCATTCCCCCCAAGTGGCCGCACAGCAGACGGCTGGAGTAATCCAAAGCTTCTCACATCCTGGTCCCTGTTCTACATACACGGCTGCCGCGTGTAAGCGAGCATCCCCCCGCTGGGCTTCATTCAAGCTGCCGGAACTTGCTGACCTTGAACTGCATGAAAGCAAACATTCAGTCAAGCAAACATTCAGTCAGCTGTTTTGTCACTCACAACAAACATGATTCCTTCCGTCTGACCACAGCTGCCTGCCGGGCTACTGCCCCTCCTCCAGCTTCCCTCTCTCTCTCTCTCTTTTGGAGCTTGAGTGCGTCAGCTTTGCACTATAAAGTCTTGACAACAAGCCAACTCTTTGCTGTAATTCATGCTCCGGTGTTTTATGGCTTCGGCTTTGGGCTCTGAACGCATTACAGTGGGCAGGATTGTTTGGCTGCGAGTGTTCTTGTAGTCACCGACACGAAGCAGCTGTGGAAGAGAGCGCTTTTGTGAGAGACCATGAAAGTCCCAACACACCCTTAGCCAGCCACTGCACAATTACATACAAAGGGAACAACCGTTTCATTGTGAGCACTGCGACCCACACTTGAGTCTTTTCTTAGCTCAAATCGAAGTGGGCCGTGACTGCGATAGACACACTTCCTGTATGGAGTTCAAACTATGACTAGGCCGCCATTAGGTAGTTTTCAGCAATTACCTTTGAATGTTTATCAAGAAGCAAATCTTTGAATAGAATTGAAAGGATTACTGTCAGCTTAATAGCTGTGTATTTCCATTTCAGGTTAAATTGAAGTGACGGGGCTACTCTAATTGGGTATAATTTGTTTTTGTTTTCAACAGCCATTCAAAAAAAGCCTGAAGCAATTATGCTATTAAGGTATTGGTTTCAGATGCGAAAAGTTTCCACTCATCCATTTTGGAAGAAATTCTAAACCTTTCCCAGACTTTACTGGCATCATGCACTCCTGGAATGAATTTCCAGGTGCCCTCTAATAGACACCCAACTCTTAAAAATGCATCAAGGTGTCTTAGAAAAGCAGGAAAAATCCTGTGGAGCTAGACAGAAGGAGTCGACAAATGCCCCGATGTTCTTTTTACTCAAGGTAATTGAAAAGGCCATTAAAAGAAATAAATGAATTACTCCTGCGTGGATGGGGAGGCCACAGCCAAAAAGCAGCCGCGCAGTTGATCCAGATTATCCTGCCAGCAGTCTCATTCCTGCACAGCATCTGCTTGGTGTCCTCAAACACACGCACACAGAAATGAGAACATGGGTTTTTATCTTCAAAAATGGTCTTTATTAAAGAGAAACTTTCAGAATTTAAATAGAATTTCAATACATTCATCTTAGAGGTCGAGGAGTGTTTTGAGGCTGGCGAGCCAAAAAAGGGCACAAGATGGTACGGTGTCCATAACCTCTTGGTTTTTGGTACATTTTGATTTTCTTACAGAAAAGTAGCTCGGGAAAAGAGAAAAGGGTTAAAAATACAATCCGCTGTTGAGATTTCTGTTTAGACATGGGAAACAAACTCCACAAAGGTTGAAAGCCGTCGGGGGGGAAAAAAAAAAGAAAAGGCATCACTGATGCCACTTAAAGGTTGTAAAGTTTCATAACAAAGCAGGCTTGACTTCTTTTGCCAGCACAGTGCAGTCAGGAGGTAACTCATAAAGCCTGAAAGCATTTTTTTTTGTAAGAATATCAAGACAGGCTAACTTTCCATAGTAAGACCTAAAAATAGAACATTTGCGAGTCAAATGATACCTTAATAAATACGGAAAAATATACTCATGTGGAAAACCTCACCCTTAATATAATGGCTGTAAAAGTAATTGGATGGTTGAAGGGAATGCATCATCATACAGTATATTTATTTTATAATATCACCTCCTCACAGTGGGCTACCGTGTACATAGTGAGGTTCACGTGCCTTGATGAACCATTGATGTCTCGTCAACAGCGCAGTAGTGGTCAAAGAATTTTCGTAGGATTTCATTTCAAGTTGCTTGTCAAACAAACCATTTGGCTAATTCTAGCTTCATTTAAAAAGCAACGTGTCCACGGCTGATTTGGCCCTATTTCTTTCCAAATACAGTGATGCCTTCAGATATGCGTGACCTGACTTGCTTTTGGAATTAAGAGCCAACATTGGACTTTTGTTGTTGTTGCTTTGACTTGTGAGCAAAAATAAAACCAGAAAAATCCAAGTGTTGGTTGTATAGTGAAGTCAAATCACTTCACAGCAAGCAGCAGTTTGGCAGATAGCGAACAATTCTTCAAAACCTGTATTTAAAACCTCATGTTGCCTTAGCGTGTGTTACCTTATTGCTATCATATTCCTGCTAATGCTATGAATGGGCTAACAAATACCAATGTCACTGTGGTAGATCTAATAAAACTGAAATGTAGAAAAAACTGCTCAATTTGTTTAGTTTTAATTTACTTGTGACACTACTGGATGTGTTTATTGTGAAAAATATTTTTTTTGGGGGGTTGCTGCTGCAATTAATGGCATTTCCATTCATTTCAACTGCAAACAATACCTGAAGATAAGAGATTAGAGTTGTAAGCATGGTCACGCAACTAATTAAATTTGTAAGTCAAGGCACCACTGTAAAAGGCAAATTAATGCAAGTTTCCCACAGGTATTTGTGGCTTCTCTTGAGCCATTCAGGAATTTTGTGGGCATGCACAACAAAAAACAACACTTTCAAGTCACAAATGTCCGAGTCTTTTTTTGGCTTTCAGCATATGAGCTTCATACAGTATAGCACATATATTAAATCTCTCATCTTAATTGGAATCTTTAAATTAAACAAAAACACTTTTAAGGCGTGAAGATTGAGGTCACGCTATGAGCTTTGCCACACTGCCCCTAAATCGCTAATCCATTCCTTAATCCCCCCACACAGAGACACACACGTTTTTGGCTTTTTTTTTTAGAGCGCGTGGACGGGTTTCAGCAAACTAACAAACTTGAATGACAGGTTTTCAGACCACTGATTGAAAGAAAAAAAAAAAGTGATGGCCCAGATACCTATGTTGGGGGGGAAACAAATAACCATTTAACACACCTTGTCCTTCTCGTCGTTTTTTTTTTTAAAACATTGCATTATAAAGACTTTTCCCCTCATGCAGTCGAGCATAAGAGTGAGTGGTAATGTAACTGCTTGTTAAAACACAGCAGTCAGTGTTTGGGACAAGGCAATTGTGTATGCATTCATTTGTAGATAAAAGACAATAGTCAAGTCTCTCATCTGAGTACATAAAAAAAAAAAAAAGAATAAAGAAAAAGGTGAGCTGCTCCGCAATCATGCATGGGTGGCGTGTTTGTGTGTGTTAGACTGTCAAAACTAATCGAGAGGACGGACAGTTGAGTTTTTTTCCCTCCTTAAAGTAGAGTCAGAGGTGCCGCCGTTCCTCCCGTGGTGATCATGCGTCTGACCTGACTGGCACAGAACCCTGAAATATGGCCGCCACTGCCGTGTCCCTTCACTGGTGAGCCATCAGTTGTTTGTAAGATATGAGAGCCACGGCTGCAGCCTGGACAAAGAAAAAAAAAGTGGTCAATATATGCACCAGTGGAAAAGAAAGACCAAAACACAAATCAGACAAAACGTCACCACAGAGAAAATACAGTGCAACCAGAGGGACAGAAAAAATAGGGGAGACTAATTATCCTGATTAAATAAAGTTTTGTGACACACACAGACGAGACACAGAGGTGGCAAAAATGTTCACACTGTACTTAAGTAGAATTGACTAAAACCATGAGCCAGGTCATATGGTACTAGTGCTAACTCATTCACTGCCGTCGACCATTAAATTCAACTGCAATACATACGATGTATGTTTTCAACAGGTAGGCTTGTGTGTGAAATTCAAGTTTGTGGAGCAATGTGACAACAAACAGATTCATGGAGTTTTGACATTACCTATGGAGACAACAAGTAGGTGCAAGAGACTATTTTCCCTTCTGCTAATTCTAGTTTTACGAATTAGCAGGCATTAGGACAACTTAAGCGCTCTCAAAACATGTTCCCCGCTAACTTGGTGAATTGAGTTACAAAAATCATTACACAGCCACTGGGAGAAGACATGTAAGCTGTTTTTACAAAATTAGATGAGAACATGTTTAACGATTGCGTGTGGTTTTCAACGATCGCAATTTCCGTGATCACAATCTCAACTTTGGTTGAGTTGACCGTTTTCCAAACACGTCAAGACACCTGCAAGTCTACTTAAGTACAGTCAGGAAGTATTTGTACTTGGCTTCTCCTCACCACTGCAAAAAGTGAATATTACTCTGTCCTCTTGCTTTACCTGGATGTGCACAGCTGGTCTTCGTCGGGCAGCTAGTTGGGGAACACAAATGGGGGTTAAGCGCCAGATGCCATTGTACACTTTAAAAGTCATCAGGCGATCACACGTAGCTCTGACTGACTACAGGATGTGGTCAAAACACAACACACAAAAAAAACAAAAGTATGTGCTACACCCTCTGATGTTCACATTGCAGAGAGAGAATAGGTGGAAGTTTGCAGCTTCCGAGGGAAGCGCGAGATAGGATGTTGCTCGTATCGTGCAAAAATGTTGGCAAAAATACCACTCAATAGTTGCGACCTGCAATATGAACATTTTGGACACCGAAACCGTGTAAGCGTAAAAAAAAAAAAAAAACTATCATTGTTAGTCACCACCACTCATAGGAAAATTGCGTCATCCCATTTCTTTTCACAAGTGTTTTAATTTGACAGCTTTTATGTTATAATGGTAATGCTGCATTTTTTTTTCTTCATATTGTTAAAATGACAGTGGTGCCTTGAGGTAAATTAATGTGTTGCGTGAGCATGCTAGCAACTATCGAGGGGTCAACTTTTGCTCAAGGCACCCCAGCATGTACAAATATGATGAAAACACCTACAGAATAAAATAAGGGTGCCAATTTCTGATTGCAAAAAGAACTAGGATGAGCACTACTCTTTAAATCATGTGACCTTTCCACCGTGCCGATGTACTGTAGCTGCATTCTGACTGTGGTTGACACAAATAATGAAGGCACGGTTCCAACATGCACACATGATCACGTCACAGCACAACAACCGTAAAGGCGGAAATCACACAGGCCAGCTGACCCGTGTGTGAACCCAACAACGGTGGCATTAGCACATTCGGAACATTTGATTTAAAGCGGGTGATGAGGGGTGAGAGGTCGGGTAGGCATCAAAAGGGAGGCTGAAAAGACCCATTTGAATAATTTTAAAATGCACAACGTTTGGTGAAGAATGAACCTAAATTTGCAAGAAAGTGTGCATCTCTTCAGCCAGCCAATATCAGCTTGCAGAACACAAAGCCACACACCACGTCGTGTTTGGAATCGATGCCTAGTAAGACTAAGTTAGAAGCCAGGATTGTGGAGACATCAGCTGAAGGGGGCTTGGGTTGGTAGGCAGCTTTAGATTGGCTTCATAGGCCCAGGGATGGACCGGTACCTGTTTAAATGACAGTATTGGACTCATCTGTAAAGGTTCTCATGAGCAGGGGCCTGGTTGACGACCGTGGGGACGGGATGCCCCCCGAATTCGACTCAACTGGATTCCTCTGGAAGGGTGGGGTAAGAGGACACCAGAGACGTAACTAAACTGACAAGCATATGAAGGACCGCCGGGGACATAATTCAGGATTACCGCAAATACACACTACTGAAACACACGAGGGAAATGCTAATACAAATACTACTTGAAATCCTTTTTCACACCATGCTGAAATGCACCTAGAAAAAAACAATTTCATTACTGCTTCAAGACAATTCCAGCATGAGGACTCTTGCTTTGGTTCTGAATAAGTGATCTGCTCAGGAATGGGGCGGCTCTATTAGAGTGGACTACGGGGCTGTGGGCCACCCCAAAACATTAAAAATGGAAAAAAAAAGATAATCCTGAATTACGTCTCACATGGCTCCTCATACACCACAGGCACAAACAGACAGACAGACATTGTCGCTCTCAGCCTTATGATTGCTGTCAGACAAGTGGCACGAATACACAAAAAGACTTAATACAGTGAGACACATGGACACAGAAAAAGCACCTTTTTGCAGGAAACCAGACTAGTAAAATACCTGTTCCTTAGTTACTTACCTTAGTCAAAGCCACTTTGTACATTTTTGACTGAAGTGGTTGAGATTGTAGCCACTCTGACATTCTTAAATGTCTATGTAATTATATGTCCAGCCACTATAAACCAGGGGTGGGCAAAGGATTATTTTTTTCCCTTTACCTCATCTAAATGTGATGTGAGCGTCTATTTAAAAAAATAAAATAAAAATCATATGTGGCTTTTGAGCAAGGCCGTTCCTTGAACTCTGCAGCAGACAGACAGACATACACATGCAGAGACGAACACAATGCAGTGGCCAGAAGGGGGAGCTGCGGTGCGTGTCCATAATGCGGATGGCGACTTGAGCCTCATGCAGACCTAGATGCTCGGACATGTGCTGAACATGCGACAGGCGCAGCTGGGAGGAGACAAACGGCCGACTGATATGACCGCACACATCATCACGAAAGACTCGAAGAAACGCATAGTCCTTCCAAATTAAGTGCTGAGATTCAAGGTTTGAACGTACTGGCTGATTCAATAGAGCTTCTTCCCTCGTTCGTGATTACGTGGAGGGTAGAAATGGTGACTACAGTGAGGAAAGGAACGTCAAAGTGCACACACGGAAAGAGCGGGGTAGATGTCAACGCTAACAGAAAGAGAAAAGAGACCTCAGTCACTCCACGAGAAGCTGTGAGTGCTAGCGGTCTGCGACAACATGAAGATAGTAGAAGTCCCCGAGGAAGGAAGGCGGTGCTTCATCTTTATGAAGACCGGGAGTCCACGGAGGAAACGAGAGCAGAGAAAGTGAAGCAGAGTGAGGAGAAAGCGTTAAGTACTAAAAGCGCTTTGAGGAGGGAAAATTAGTGCCAATACAATTAGTTTACATTTGAAAGCGAGGGTTAAACACTCCTCATGGTCAATAGCCAACACAATAGGTACACCTGCACATTTAATTGTTCTTAGAAACAAGAGCTGTATTTATAAAAAGGGAATGCAGATGTTTTGAATGACAATACCACACAGGTACTACTGTTTAGGATTGGCTTTTAAGTTTGTTGTTGTGAAGCAGTGCATCATATCCAAAAAACAATGCCAACAATAAAAACAGGAATGAATAATTAACATTTTTCCACGGGCAGAATTTGTGATGCTGCTTTTACTGTTTGTGACCAGGAGACCCACATTATTTTCCTTAGATAAATCCCACCGCACACCACCAAACAAAAACGTGTCAAAGAGAATATAGACTGAAATCACAATGCGTTTGTTTCAACTCATCACTAATTTACCTGACTGGTAGAATACAAATAGTTTTTTTTTGTTTTTTTTTATGAAACGTGGGTGGTTGCAGTAATTGAAAGCGCATTTGCAGTAAATGTCACTTTAGATCATGAACATTAATATATTATTTGCAGTAAATGTTTTATCATTATTACACTGAAAATGGATAATTTCTCAGGGCACACCTGTTGATCTCTCCGGTTGGCACAATACAAGTGTACCTAATGTTGTGTCCCGTTTGAATTTCTTAAACAGCCCGTCGTGTGGACTAGCACGTTCACATAAAAAAAAAAAAATTAACCCATCTTGAACACATCTTAGATGTGCTTAAATCCAACAGAAAGAAAGAAGCGCAATTTAGCAGGTTTGATTACACACAAAGAAAATAATAAACAACCTGGGAAAGAAAAGGTGTTTGCATGCGTGTGTATGTTACCTGCTGAGTAAATGGGTTGAAGGGCTTGCGGAAGGCGGCCAGAAGGATCTCTGGCAGGAGGCTGAGCACGACGAGCAAGATGATGACCAACCAGGCTGACACTGAACTCAGCATGGTGGCAAACACAAAATACATACGCTGCTGCCTCAGGAATGGCCTGCAGGAGGGCAGAGAGCACAAAGGTTGACACCGGCTGCAAGAAACAACAACAGTCCAGATCATCTGTTTACTCACCAAATAATTCCTCCCCAGAAGAAGCTGAAAAGCATGTAAAATGCAAGGGAGCCCCATATTACTAAGTGGTTGACCCATGTCCAGTGTCGTGTGTCCAGGGCAAGCTAGGAGAAGACAGGACACAAAAGAACAAGATGAAACATTTTCCCGCCAAACATGCGTGTTATTAATCAAAACAGCTACTCACCTTCAATGTGACCGTGAAGACGAGGACGGTGAAGACGATTGTGCCATATGACCAGTTCCCATAAACCTGGATGCAAAGATACACATAGCACATGAGCTGTAGAAATTCACAGAGCAAAGCGTGCGAGGAGCGAAAAACAAACCTGGCCGTTTTCCGGCAGGGCGGCGTTCCTGAACAAACATCGCACACCGATGAAGAAGACCAAACCGTGGAAGACCCCGAGTAACGTCCAGTACATGAAGGGCCTCCATCGCAACATGGCATTCTTGCGAATCTCTCTGCACATGACCCGTGCAAAAGTAACATCAGACATTTCACTTAAATGATGATGGTGACATTTCATATCATTTATGCTTGGATGCAACTTTAATGGCTCTATCTATCTATCTATCTATCTATCTATCTATCTATCTATCTATCTATCTATCTATCTATCTATCTATCTATCTATCTATCTATCTATCATGATGACTGATTAAAGCATTGCAACAGCAAAAAAACAATATATTTTCAGTATTATTAAATAAATAAGTAACTTGTATTTCACAACAAAATCTCCCCCACATTCCTGAAAATTATCTCAGCCTCCGACTGCGATCTAAGGAAGATTCCAGGGCGTACCTGTAGAGGGGAGCATTGTTCAGCAAAGCCTGGATGCTGATGTGCTGCTCCAAGAGGCTGTAAGCCAGGATGGGCATAGAGGTGAAGCAGATGTTGTACATCGTCAGATAGGCTGCGTCATAGAGGGGCTGGGGAGGACGGCCACAATGGATGACAAAGGGGTGGGGGTGGGGAGGCCAGGGGTTATTATCAAGGAGAGGACAAAACTGATACACATACGCTCATTAATCTAATACACGACAGACAAAATGTATCGTCAACTTCACAACTCCGCAATGACCGCTAGAGTGTGATGTCGACTAGTCGCTGACCATGTGGAGTGACGAAGCACAGTCACTTGCAAACACAGATGAGTGAAGCTGAATGAAATTAAGTCTGTCAACTTAATAGATTCAAATTATAACCACCATGCTGGAAACCGCTGCTGTGGTAAGCCGGCCCCGAACGAAGGCTGCTTTCCATTTCCATTGAACCAAGTTAAGTAAAAGTTTGCTAGCAAGCACATTGAGTGATAGGATATTTATTCTCCTGCTGGAAATACCATCCAGGCCCTTCCTTAGTTAACAGGTTTTCTTACTTGTAAACATCAGTTAGTTAGTCCAAACCTTTCTTATGTTCATGAAAGATTTACAGCAAATCGATGTGGCCTATTTAGAGGGTATAAAAGGCCACTTGATAGATAGATATCTAATATTTAATTTCAGAACTCTAGCTGCAGTCTAGGATAATGCTATGCTTACACGCCGGACATTTTTACTATGATTGAGGCAACATTTCTGCATCTAGCATGGATGGACGTGCAAACATCTGAGGGCAATAACAAAGGGTCAATCAGAGGGAAAGATGGGGCGGAGCGAGTTTAACAGCCACTTGACGATCACTACGTTTTTGAAACTTTCAGGGTTCTCATTGCGTACTCACCTGCTGAGAATGGCCGCAGAAGAACTGGTACAAAAACTGAGGTAAGATGAAGCACAGGTTCTGTGGGGAAAATGGTCGATTGTGAAGATCATCTCAAAAGCATGTGTAGGGGATAGGATAAAGTGTTTTTGCTCTGCTACCTTGTAGAAGAAATACTGAACCAAGTGTGCAATGCGAACATAGTAGAGATGTCCATGGGCCAGCAGGAGTTTCTTCAGGTGCTTGAGTTTGGGGATGGCGTAATCACTGTTCCTCACCGCCTGCCGACCCTCTTTACCCTTGATGCCTGAAATATCCAGAGGAAATGAGAAGCCAAAGGACTTTCTTGTGTCAGATTTAGCATGAGAATTCTTACCGATGCCAACATGAGCTTCCAAAATCATGCTGACGTCATTGGCACCATCACCAATGGAGAGGGTTATCGGGTTGCCTTTAGAGTTCTTCACCAGTTTTACAATCTGAAGAATGGAATGAGGCAAGCAAATGAGAACTCTGAAAGGAATTGAATTCTTTGATTCAGTAGACAATGGAGGAATGGCCCATGTTTTCCCTGACCTGGGCCTTTTGCAATGGAGCCATGCGGCAGCAGAGCACAGCGGTGCAGTTTTGACAAATCTGCAGGAAGAGGTTCCTGTAGTGGCTGGAGTTGGAATCGGCGGAGTTGAGCACCATTGATAGAGTGGCTCCATCAATAATGAAACCATAGTCGTGGCTGGTAACCGACCAGTTCCTGTTTGAAGAAAACACAAAGGATTTAAGCACTGGAAAGAATGCCACACGCTCATTTTTTTTAGTGCAGTGATAGTGTCACAACAATGAGTAATCAAATTAAATTTGGTAACCAAATTGCCTCAAATCAACATGAATTACATAATATGGTGAGCTGTGTGCTCATGTTTGTGAGCTACTGTACATCACCACCAAAGTTTAGACAACCAACCCGCTGATGCCATTTTCTAAGGCCGGCGAATCCTGCACCGCTTTCTTGTGATACTCGAGTAAGAGCTCGTGCAGTCGTTCCTCGCGCTTTTGACCTCCTTCATCCAGAGTGCGCACCGTTAGCTCCAACAGCTCGGTGGTCATCTGAAACAAGCGACAGGCAAAACAGGTAGACTTTGCCGTCTCCATTTTGTCTCCCGTCAGGACCCAGATCTTAATGCCGGCCCCCTGCAGAGCCTCCATTGTTTCTGCGGCCTCCTCTTGAAGTCTGCAAAGAATATTTGTACTTCATTAACAAAAGCAAACCTCCCAGAGAAAATCCCTAACTTTGTGTGTATGTACTCGATTTAATCACAAGATGGCAGTATCATCTCACGGGAAAACAGTGAAGAGGTGACCGTGTCCTGAGCTTTGTGACGTTTCAATCTCACACAAAACAAAACACACCCACCTATCTTCAACAGCAGTCGCGCCGATGAGACTCATGCCGGTCTCCACTTCGTTATAAATGGCCACGAGCTTTTCCTCCCTGCCCTGCAGAGCCAGCCTGGCTTCCCTCAGGCCTGCGTCCACCTGGGCGTACTCCTCCAGGTCGAGTAGTTTGTAAGCCACACATAGTGTTCTGTAGCCCTCCTGCATCACAAAGTACATCGCGTCCAAGAGAACTTGGAATAAATCTCTATTTGTCAGATGTGCGAGGATGTGTTAGCCAGCCCACCTTTGCGTTCCGCTCCACGTGCACACGTGTCGGTTCCACTTCCTCCTGTCTGACGCGAGGGAAAATGGAGGAGTCTGCTCCCTTGCAGAAGAGCACAATATCACCTGTAGGACATTGATAAGCACAAACGTGTTGAAGGTGGTACTTGGTGGTACGTAAATAAATTAAACTCAAAATAGAAAGTTGAGACCATTCACCTGACTTGCATTTGACAATTACACTCATTCGTCTTCTCACAGGGTCAAAATTCAACACATGAAGCAACTCATAGCTGAAAAGAGAGAAACAAAAAAAAATCATCCAAGAAGACCCAAATGAAGAACTTGAGTTTTTTTTTTTTTAATGTACTAACTTACACTTCGATTTCATGGCTCCTGTTGAGGATTTTCATGGCTTTACTTTCCAGACCCAGAAATTTGAAGCCATACCTGGCAGGAGGAGACAAACCACCACAACTTTATTCCAAATGGTCATTGTAAAAAGGAATCCTGCAGCGGCTCACAGCCCCTTCCTTACCTCATGGCACCCTTGACCAGAGCGACCTCATCAGGTGAGGACGCTATGAAGCCCCTCTCATCCTTAGGGTCGCTGAGTACAACGGCATCTACCTGGTCGCCCAACCCGCCACCTTGGACTGGACTCTGCTCAGGGGACTCCTTCACCTGAACCGTGTGGCACAGACAAAGGGCGCGCAGAAACAGCTCCTCGCGGTCCTAGCGACAACATTCACAGGGAAAAATCAACTCAAGTGTTGCAACAACCTTTTTCATATCATACACGTTGTGCCGCAGTGTACAAAGTGTTTTCAGGCACTCGTGCCATCAATACTTGAGAGCTGGATACATATGCTGACACGGCAAATACTGTATGTGGGTGACCTGTGAAGGGCCTTCCGGAGCACTGAGCGATATCACAGGCATCCGTATGTTGCTGCATTTGTGAGTAGTTGTCCCCCCCCCCCCTGTGTACAACAGATGGGGCGCCGCCACCAAACACCTACCCTGTCAGCTTTTTCCTTCAGTTTGGTCATGGGCCCATCTGTGACACAAAATAAGTCTGCCTCTACTTCCGAGTTTAATCCGTCTACTTCTGCGACAAAGTCTTGATGCTTGTACTGGTATCCATCGATGCAGCACTCAATGAACTCCATGTTATTCTGAGTGAGGGTGCCCGTCTTGTCCGTGAAGACATACTCCACCTGCAGGCAGCGCAAACACACACACACAAAAAAAAAAAAGGGTTGTCAATTTGAACAGTCGGTCCCATTGATAGAGTAACACTGCATTGATCATTAACCTTGCACACCGCATTAACTTTGCATCTCTGTCATCTCAGTCAGCGGGCAAATCTAAATGTCAATGGCAACTGACGGCAATTAAAAGTGCCATAAAACTAAATAAGACAAAATGACACCGACTGCTAGGGGTTACTTATTAGCCTTTAAAAGTGCATCGGTTGGAGATCACTGTCTGTTAGTTAATGTTTCATCATTTCAGCACAAGAATTTAATTGTATTATGTTGACTTATTAGGTTACACCTGCATAATTTAATTTAACAGCTACGTCTAAGATGTATGTTTGCAATCTGAGGGTGTATTCAGACCAGAAAAGTCCTTTACTCCGCTTGTTTGGTCCGGGCCAGAAGCGGATTGAATTTTTTTCGTTTGGCGCGGTTCCTATTCGGACTGTACATTTTGCAAGTGACGTATACACAGAGCACAGACCCGGAAATGGCGGAAAACATGCGAGTCTTACGCGCTGCATTCCTGCTCGGCATATTTGTGCTGTTGGTGCAGACCTTCACTGTTTGTACTCACACCTGAAGCGAAACGCACCAGAGTTTGTTTGGAAGCGAAACGAGACCACTTTAAAAAGTGGGCCTCGGTCCAGTTCTTTAATCTGCACCAGGGTTCGGACCAGCGTTCAAATCGAACCCTGATCCTTTTAAAGTGGACCAAACAGTCAGGTCTGAATACACACTAAGCCCCAATAATCTTTGTAAATACCGACCTGTCCCAGTTCCTCATTGAGGTCGGAGGTGTTGACCAGCGCCCCTTCCTGGATTTCTGGGTCAAAGAAATCCTTGTCCCAGGTGATGAAAAAGGACCCCAAAAACTTTTGCATCTCAACGGTCACGTACATGGACACGGGAATGATGAAGTTGAAGAGCACCATGAATGACAGGAAGTCGGTGAACATCTTTAGATACTGGTGAGAGAAAGAGAGCAGATTAGACATGATAAATCTTACTTTGGTGTCGCAACAATGATTTTGTTGCAATGTTGGGGTAATAAACCACTTTGTTTGGATTGAAATGTTAATAGTTGATTGGTGCAAAAGGTTAACAGTCAATGAAATGGGCAATTTCACAGTGTTGATCTGCGGTGCAGTTTTTACACTGCGTAATTTTATTAGAGCTGATCAGTAAAGGGTGAAGCTTGTAAAACAAGATTAAAAATAGGTTGCGTGACGCTGCTGCCTTTGACGTTAGCATACGCATTGTAAAATCCAAAAATAAAAAACAAAACCACTTGCCTGATTGGTGTCCCTCTCTTTCTGGGTTTTCGTATTGTACCAAGGCTCATCTTGTCCGGGCTTGCTTTGCCACACATACTTGAGCGTGGTGCACACCAGGGCCTTGCTCAACAAAATGCAAAGGTACACCAAAAGGAAGGCATTGATGGACCTGAGGGGGGGGAATTTAAAAATGCCCGGTTACCGAAAAGGTTGCTGTCACACATGGGCGACCATACTGGCACCTTGGTGTAAACTTACTTCTCCACAGCAGAGCGTTTCTGAGATTTGCCCTGATAATTGAGAGCCATTTTGGTCTCCATGCCAGTGTAAATAGCGACACCTTAAATAACCCACAAGAGTACTTACACTTTGTTACTTTTGATCATAAAACATGATGCATGAGAACGTAGACTCACCGCAGATTTTCTCAGTATTTTTTAAGGTTGCTCCTTTAAGCAGCAAGTTCTCCGGGCCCAAAGACCTGCACAGGATCATCGGTTTAAGTCAAACTGGGGGCAGTGGATTCCACATTCTTCTCATTTCATAAAATGGAAACCTGGCAGCGCAGCTGGCACTGTCTCTAAAAGGTGCAGGGACACTCGTTCGCAGGGAGACACTGGCATTTGTTTAAGCAGCCATTCGTTTTGGAGTTCCTGAATCCAAGCCAGACCCTTTTAAGTTTACCAGAGCACTACTGTTACAATGAAGGATCAATAAAAGAATGATTCGCTGACGACGCAAACGGGTACGTACGCAAACAGTTTTTTGATCCGTCTCTGACTTCAACATGTGCTTGGTGGACTAATATTGAGTGCTCTCACCTTACTACAGGCTCCTGATTGCTTTTGTAGATGTGCATACGGCCGACGAACCTGGCACAAAAAAAGCACACGCATTATCGACTTGCTGAGCAGAGATACAGACGCGCACAAAAGCGTTGGTATCCTTCTTGTCCTCGTCTCCTTCCTTCTAGTCAATATGCATTTCAACAAATTTAGTTTCAAGTTATTTCGGTAATGATTGGGAGTTAACAATGCCTCTTTTATATTACTTTCATCAGTTATTGTGATCCTTGTGTTTTTTTCCCAATAGGATACCAGAAAATTTCTACATCTGTTCAACAACTCGGACATATGACAGAAATCCTATGAATGTTTTTTGTAGACTTGCAGTGTGAATGCGGTGAATACCCACTTATAAAGGTCAGGCTGAGGCTGTTCACACTCCAAAGTGGCACTGAGGGATTCCAGATCCTTCTCTATGTCTGCAACAGTGTAGTGTGTCTGAAGATGAGGAAGAGACTGAGCGTCATGAATCCGACACAACGGGGGAAAGTAAAATCACCTGAACACATTGGGCATGGTGACAAAAGATGAACAATTTTTTCTTTTTAAATAAACCAGGAATAACCAATGGAACCCTCGTTTTCATTCGATTCGGTTTTAACACATTTGTTTTCATCCACATTTTGGCGTTTTTATACACCTGCTCAGTTTTCATTAAAAAAAAAAAAAAAAAGACAAAACTGACTCGGGCCTTAATTTCCTGAAATTGATGCATGTCCATCACGTTTTCCAAGGTCAAAGAAGACTGCCATCACATGTTCCCTCTCACGTATAAAGGTCTCCGGTCGGACAAGATGGTCCACCCTACTCTTCCCCTTCCTGAAGCCACACTGATATTCAGTCAAATGGCCTGCCGTTTCATGTACCCAAACTAGTCTATTATTCAACATCCTTTCCATGGTTTTACATAAACAACTCATCAAGGCTATTGGGTTCGTGGGGTCAGAGTGGGCCTTGCCTGGTTTGGGGCTAGGAACAATAGATGCTTCTTGCCAAGACGGAGGAACATTTCCTGAGTCTCAAATCACATTAAATATCGTCAGGAGATGGGCCAATGCATTGAGCAGTCACATTTAAGAAACAAGCACAAACTATCTTAAACAGCGCTGCTAAATAAGCCACCAGGTAACAAACCAAAGTGCAGTCAAAGTAAAATGTTAGATGTTCATTTAGGTGTTTCATTGGTCACTAGTATTTACCAATTTGAACCTCAATACTATGTATTGTTTTGTATTTTTACATAACTAACATATTATTGTGATTTACATTACTTCCTATTGGAAATATTGCTTTGGTTTTTAAACAATCTAATTTAAACACACTGGAAGAGAGTAATAACAAAAACAAAGTTACTGATCCCTATTTGTTATAGCCCTCTGTTTGGGACTATACGCCTGAAAACAATTGAAACTTACTTTATGGTTGGACTCTCCATCCAGACTAGCAGTGGTAACAAAACAGGTGTCATCATCCCGGCTGGATCTGAGCAAGATTAAATCACAGGGAAAGGTCTCATCTTCCTCCACCTCCAAAATGTCTCCCACCTAGATAAAAGTGACATTTATTTCTCATAAATGGGCACACATCCACGATGAATGTTCAAAACGGTGTTGTTGTACTTCATACGTTCGACCGACAAAAATATTAGCAGAAGACTTCCTAAAACCATCAGCATAAAAGTGAAATATATCATTTGTTTAGTGGTCAGTTCAAACGCCTTTGCCAGAGCTACATTTCCCGGGAAATTGCTATTTCTCAGCAGGCTAGCAGTGATGATGTAAGCTACCTTGATCTTCTCACTCTCCTTCCGTAGCCTCAGACCGTTTTCAAGCACTGTCACGGGGTACTTGTTCACCTCATTGTCAGCCTTGTGTCGTAGCCAGTCCTCATAGCCCTGCGGGGGACGCATTTGGAAGGGCACATTTTCATGTATATACGTCAAAGAAATTCAGACCTTCTGGGGCACTTTACGGTTAACGCTTGAAGAAAAAAAAAAGGTGGGAAATTAAAATAAACAAAATGATATTAGCGCTGCTTTATTTTACTATACAGGAACCTTAAACAAATGTCCCCTATGAGCCTTGCACACATTACATGGAAAAATAATTTATGCCTTCGGTTTGTTTTCATATCTACATGGCTGCCAACAGCTGAGTAACAAGAGTCACCCAGAAGGCCACATTGTCTTTTTTCAAACCAAAGGCCATCAAGCTCTATCAGTGGGGCACACACGTTTACAGAAGGAAGTCCGGCCACCAGTGTGCATTTCAAAGCCTCAGCGGTGTACCGACTAAAAAGTCAGTTCTTAAACAATACATCTGAAGGGGGGGGGACACAGCGGTAACAAAGACAAGAATTACGCTCATTGAAAAGTTCCCTGTGGTCAGTCCTTCAGAGGCCCCTTTTTTTGTCTTCCCTAATCAGAATTCAGCAGTAGAGCGTTATTACAAAGTCCAGAACACATTAGTCATGTACATTTCAGCAGAAAGGACAAATGGTAATAATGAGGAAGAAGTCTATGATTAGGTTAGAAGTCTTTTGGGGGAATTATCATATCCACACACACACGGCTTGCTGGACAGGATCCTACCTGCTTGATCGCCGTCACTGTAATCACAAAAAATAAGGGTAGGCCACTGGTGACTGGGCTGGTGGGGGTGTCCACTATCACCTATTGGGAACAACAACAAAAAAACAGAAAATCAAGACTGTACTACTTTTGCAAGCTTCTTTGCTTTGAATCAGCACATTGCAGAGTTTATCAGTGGCCGATGTGTCATTTTGGGAGGAATGAGTGAGGAAGTAGTTTGGTGGGGGATGCCTTCTTTCAGTAAATGCAGGGTGTAGTCTGTGTTTTGGAAACCGTGTTATTAACCCCGCTGAATCGTGAGAAAAACAGTTGAGGAATTGATGTTCAGCACGAGCTGGCTTAATTTGTCAAGCACCGTCATGCCGGAGCAGAACATCGTCCAACTCGCATTACCAGTTTGATTTTTCTGTGCACAAAAGCTGAAGCATGTGAATTTTATTTGATGCCAACGGCAGTGTTTTAGAATTTGGAGCAGGAATCGGGTAATCCCAAACAGCCTGTCACGGAGCACCACCTGACCAAAGCTTCCTGCTAAACGCACACAAACGGCCTTCTGTAACCGTCATGAGATTATCACTGGAATTTATGATCCTGCTCTCACTAAGCCAGAGCTCAATCACCTGTGAAAGCAGGAATAAAAGCAGAATACAAACACACAAACATCGATTTCTAAAATGTGACATGAGGACTAGAACTGCGCACCAAACAATTTGTGTCGTAGTAACAAGATTGACCTGTGAGAGGCAGTGTGGTGCCACAGGACATCCAGACTGCCGTGGTGAAAAAAAAAAAAAAGCCAAAAAAAGTCCAAATCACTATATTTATACTTAATCTGTCATTTTTTTTGCTTCAATTCTATGGACACCATGGTCAGCTGGACGCAGTTTAATATAGAGCCTCAGTACTGATTGTCTGTCTACATGTGTTACTGCACCGTGTGTGTTCAAGCATCCATTGAAGGTATACAAGTACATTAAGTTCACATGATTTGAGGTTTGCAATTCAACTAAAACTGCCTTGCCTCACTTCATAAAGTGACATCAGCGCTACTTTTTATCCCGTTTATGCGGTTTCATATTGCTTGTTTAATTTGACTGACTTTCCTCTGGCAATGCCATGTCTTCGTTTAACCGTCAACTTCAACTGGGAGTGGCAATGAATAACCTAAAATATAATTATAAAAATTATAATGCATTTCAAATTTTGTTGTCAAGTCGAAGAAAAACAACAGGGGCTAGTCATTTGAACATTAAAAATGGGGTCATTCGTATCTCATAAAGCAACCGAGGCAAAAGAGAAGATACAATCTGGCCTCATGAAATACTATGGTTTCAGTCCTGACTAGTTTGTAGTCCAAAGAAGATCGTGCAAAGTATGATGTATTTGAGGTTTTTTTTCCCCAAAAGTCCATAAACTTCCCCAGCCATGCTTGTAGACAAGGTCTTAGAGTTAACTTCCCAACCACCTAAATAAATAAATAAACATCTAAAAAAAGTTACAGCAAACCTTTAGTCACATGTTTAGAAAGGAGGATTGACTGATTAGGGGAAGTTTAAAACCAAAAAAACAACACCACAAACTGGGGACAGCATGTCTCTGTGATGCACCAGTCAGATGGTCAAACCACAGCACGGAAGAAAAAAAAAACAAAAAAAACAGAACACTTTCAGCCAAAAGTGTTGTTTGATTCATCATTTGTCATCTCTATTAACGATGAAAGTGGTCTATAAAAAGCAATCTGTCTTCCTCAAAATAGTCCAGTATGGACTATCTTCAGCACAACCACCATATTTGGAATAGCGTTGTGTCAACTCCCTTTGTGGTTTTAATAAAACATACTTCGAAAAAACCCGACCAGCATTCATCAATTACATCATGACACAAAACAGATGTCCTTCTATTAAACAAAACACTGGCAGAGCCTTTGCAACACTCGAGCAATACAGCGAGGTATGTTTCCCCCCTCTGCACCAAATGCAAAAAAATATATATATATAGATATATATATATATATATCTATATATATCTATATAAATAGAACATAGTGGTGTTGTCGGTGTGCCGCTGTGGTATCAGCCCAGCACAAACCTCTCGTATCAGCTGCAAAAGTGTGTCAGAGTGAGAGGCAGACAGCAAGATCCCCTCAAAACCCCCCACCCACCCTCAGGTCCCAGGGCAACGTGTGCATGCATGTTTATGTTTGCGTCATCTTCCTTCACTTCGCACTTCATCCCTCTTCACGCCACCCACCCTTCTTCTTCCTGGTTCTGCCGCCTCTTTCCTCTCTGGAGCTTTCAGTGCCATGTTCCTGTGCTCTCACGCCATTCTACTATTCCCATTTGATCAAATTCGTGCAAAGACACGCAGGGCTATTTATAGGAGAGTGGCGCTTTTTTATCAACCTGTGCCTATTTGTGGTGCTCAGAATCACACAGAGGACTTCCTGGATGCTGACGTTGGCAGTGCAGCGCTGCGGAGAGAAGTGTGTGTGTGCGTGTGCGTGTGTGTGTGTGTCTGTGTGTGAGGGAGGGAGGGACCGAAAAAGGGGAAAAGACACCAAATGACAAAAGGGGAAGAGAAGAGTTGGCTTGATGGCCAACACTTCCATGACGCCGGCTCTCACAAAGGAGTGAAAAGGTTTATTTCTGTCCAAGAGATGAGGTAAAAAAACGAGTGCATGTATACCTGTTGGTTAATCTCCCCTCCCTGCTTTCTCTGATATATTAGAGGGGGTAAAAATGAGCGGTTAGAAATAAGAAAACCCTCTAGCGACTTTGGATTAGTGGAGAAATGCCAGCCAGCCAGCCACGCTGCAGCTTGGGTTGTCAGCAAACCCGCAACACCCATGACGCCAAACGCAGCCGAGGCATTCCCTCGCCGGCCACAACATTAGGTACAGTGGCAAACTCACAACAGACCGAACCCTAAGTCTGTGTTGGAGACTGGCATAATTTTAGCAACGCTTCTTATTTGGTTTGTGGCGGGGTAGAAGTTACAACTGCGCTGCTTAATGCTGACTCTCATGCAAGTTACTGAATAACCCAGTTCACGTTAACCGTTACTTGAACACAACTCTTTAGGATCGTACGCGCAAGACAATTGCATTTATTTTGAACAAGTTTGAATGTTATTGTTTTGTTTTTCTAAACGAAAAAAAGGCACGATAAGCATACCGTTTGGAGTGGTAGTATTGGTAAAATCTAATGGATACCTATCCCTGCTCCAGTGTTAGTTGCGTCCAGCCAGCCAAACTGGAATAAGCAGGCTGTTGTGTCAACAGTTGGGCTAGGGAGGAAAGAGTCTACACCACTTGAGAATGACGGAATTTCCTTTGCGGCCCGGAGATGCTGCAGAGTTTACCACTTAGCTTTGGGCAGTCAGTCACTCCGCAGGCTCAGTCAGTCAATATGTAATGAGAGGATGCATCGGGGCGACTGTTTACACTAGGACCTGTTTGTAGCTACCGTTGCGGTGACAGCTGCTGGGTGGGTTGGGGGGTGATTTGCGTAAGCCGGAAAGGAGAGAGAGACAATGGAAGGGAGGCGACAAATGTTATGTTTTAAGACTGGTCGGTATAGACCAGAAAGCTCAAGAGGTAGACGGAATAATTGCCAATCATGCATTTTGTGAATGATTCCTCACCTGCACCAGGAAGATGATAAGGAAGTAGAAATTGGCAATTCTTCTGAACTGTTCAAACAAGTTCTTTGGTAAAAAGTTCCACACGGTATACTGCGGGAAGGGAACAAATTTGTGATTACAAACAGTACAGAAATACAAATCATTTGACGCGTATTTAATATTCACACCATGTTTGTATTCAGTCTGGGAGGAAGAACAGAGGCAACGTGCAAGAGATTAGACTGACTAACTAGAGAGACGAGCCATGCTTTGCGCTGATTAAAACTGAAGATTTATCACCTTGAATTTTGATACTCTTGAATAGTGCCAGTAAACCAATGACATTGGCAACTGTTTCAGCGGAGTACTTTGCATGTTTGGAAGTGAGAATAACTGCTGCTGATGTCATTAAGAAGGTAGCAGTGCCCTTATCTGCCAACAGGCAGACGATCTTCTTTGCCTTAGATTGGTGGGTTGCTAGGTTTGTGCGCCTGATAAATAAAGCAACTTGAAAACAAAAAAATATCTTCATTATCTACATTCAGATTTTACAACTTTCATAGATAATAAAGCCTGGCTCGTCCCCACTTTTGATGGTAGTAGTATCCGGCTGTGTGGATTAAAAAGCAATGGCAATACGAGTTGTAGCGGCACAGGTACAGCGCAAAAAAAAAAGGACACAAGCAGGAAGGAATGCTGAGATATAGTCTTCACACACGGACAAAGCAATAAGGTCGTGTTTATGAAGATAGTACATCAGATACGGGGAGGGTGTTGAAATGCAACCACAGCAAAACAGTCCATCTTGTTTTGCCAGAGAAAAGAGAGGGGAAATTAATGAGAAAAGAAAGCGAGAAAGGCGACGGCGAGGGTGGTGGTGTTGCTCTCAGTAGCCTGGTGCGACAGCAAGCGAGAGTTGGAAAAGTGGCAATGGGCCAATGAAGACTGTGAAAGCAAAAGCATGACAGAGCCTAGGTACGGAGGAGCATAAACACTACGGCCAGCGTAATTAAAGTTGCTTTATCCCGACAAAATACAAAAGGAGCCCCAATGCAAATGTCCACCCAAAACGGCGTCTTACCTTAGACGACACAATTCTGTTGTCACAAAACTTTGGCGGGATGAAAGGCTCGCTGGCAGAACATGGCGGATGACCGACGAAGATAGTCCGACTGTCGACTCTTCTTTCGTCGCCTTTAAACTGCGGGGAGGAGCAGGAGGAGTGAGCATGGCGGCGGGTGGAAGATGATAAAGACAAAAATACAGAGCAATTGGAAGGAATATTAAATAAATCTAGCACCAAAATGAAATGGACTACCAGTCGACTAGCTTGAGGTACACATGGCCGAGAAGACTCAATCCCAAACTTCCAAAGCTTAATTTGTTTTTTGGTCACTCATACTTTCCACATTTCCTGGCAATACCGTCACTGTAAAATTGTTAAAGGCAACTGGGGATCAGCTTTATCTAATAAAAAGCTTAACAGCATTTGGGTCGAGGGAGCCAATTACAATGAACATCGCATCATGGCCCAACGCCAGCGCCTGGGAAAATTAGAGCAACCTGGACAGCGATCTTACAGGATTTCAGTATCAAACAAACCTGGAGTGACAACTCAACAGAATTTCAGATGATGCAACCATTTGCTCGGCATTACGGGTGAAATAAACATGGCTTTTATGCATTCTTTAAATGTTCATACTATCTGCACAGCGGACAGGAGGACGCAGCCAAAATGTTTGCCGCCATGTTCACACCTCAGTGTGTCTGTCAAATCTCCCATCTCCATCTTGGATGGCACATCAATAAGCCCTTCTGCAGGACCACATGGACCCAGCTGGCGGCTGCCAGAGGATTAAGTGAGGGAGACGGAAAGACTGTGAAAGCGGCGAGAACAAAAGGGAGAACCTGCTTCTTTTATCATGAAACGACGACTAGCCCTCAGTAGCAACGACGGCATCCCAAAGGACCCTTGTCGTACATTTCTTACAATCAGACGGCTGAATCATTCTTCTCCTCTGTGTTCTGAAATACTCACAAACAAAAATATCACTTTTCTGAGATACATGTAGTGATTTTTTTACCTGCAGCAAGCTCTCGAGGGCGGTTTGCCCTTGAGCCATGCTCGTGTTCACAGTAACGAAAGGTTGTTGCGGGCTTTTGATATAGATTAAACACACAATTGCCGAAAAGCTGCATAAGCAAGGTCTGACTTTGCTGATGACATTCACCAAGAAATGTTGGAAGCCCCAAAGCTGAATTTACACAGTAGGCGACCATTACTCTGAATCTCAAGTGGCATAATTCGGAGATGCACCGTGGTAGTAAAAAAAAAAAAAAACTCCTGGAATGAGATACATCGAAATCAGGCCTACTGATAACGATTGGATTGGTATCAGATAGCTAGCAGTATACAGTGCCTTGCGAAAGTATTTGGCCCCCTAGAACCTTTCAACATTTCGCCACATTTCAGGCTTCAAACATAAAGATATAAAATTTTAATTTAATTTTTTGTCAAGAATCAACAACAAGTGGGACACAATCGTGAAGTGGAACGAAATTTATTGGATAATTTAAACTTTTTTAACAAATAAAAAACTGAAAAGTGGGGCGTGCAATATTATTCGGCCCCTTTACTTTCAGTGCAGCAAACTCACTCCAGAAGTTCAGTGAGGATCTTTGATGATGGGAAGATGGATGGAGCCAAATACAGGACCATTCTGGAAGAAAACCTGTTGGAGTCTGCAAAAGACCCGAGACTGGGACGGAGATTTATCTTCTAACAGGACAATGAGCCAAAACATAAAGCCAAATCTACAATGGAATGGTTCACAAATAGACGTATCCAGGTGTTAGAATGGCCAAGTCAAAGTCCAGACCTGAATCCAATCGAGAATCTGTGGAAAGAGCAGAAGACTGCTGTTCACAAACGCTCTCCATCCAACCTCACTGAGCTCGAGCTGTTTTGCAAGGTAGAATGGGCAAGAATTCCAGTCTCTCGATGTGCAAAACTGATAGAGACATACCCCAAGCGACTTGCAGCTGTAATTGCAGCAAAAGGTGGCGCTACAAAGTATTAGCGCAAGGGGGCCGAATAATATTGCACGCCCCACTTTTCAGTTTTTTATTTGTTAAAAAAGTTTAAATTATCCAATAAATTTTGTTCCACTTCACGATTGTGTCCCACTTGTTGATTCTTGACAAAAAATTAAACTTTTATATCTTTATGTTTGAAGCCTGAAATGTCGCGAAATGTTGAAAGGTTCAAGGGGGCCGAATACTTTCGCAAGGCACTGTATTATTGCTGATCTCGTGCTACACTGCATTTGTTTTTCCATCAGCAGGTAAAACCTGTTTTTGTGTGTATATAGTAATCTTTTTTTGTTTGTTTTGTGTGTTTAGACATCAGGGCTCTAAAACAGTTGATTATTGGACGACTTATAAACCTGGCAATGTAGAGCGCTTTTTGAGGTTTTTTGACAAGTCATATTTTATTAGTCCACATTTTGGTTTTATTCAGAAAATACCAATTATTTGCTTTTTTATAGTTATTAATATGCTTTAGGGAATGCAGAATAGATGGCAAAAAAATCCACTGGGTCAACGGCCGTGAAAAAACTGGCGAGGCGTGATTGATTGTGACCTGAGACCTGTGATGTCATTTTCAGTTGACAGCACGTAGCAAAATGGCTGCTGCCTGAGATGGATGGATTTTGACTGTTTAATTCATAGTCCACACTCAAAATATTAATAAGAACACAAGATTCGACTAGTTGGGCTGCACAGAACATACAATAAATACAATTCTGGAGTTGAGCTCTAAGAATAGCGAGCTCGCCTGCATACAAGAAACTCCACTGGTGACATTCGCCTTGACGCCAGATGTCAAAAAGCTGCGTTCAATGCTAACACGGTTAGCAAACACAGCCAAGAGTCATGTCAATACTAAGTAGACGGTGTTCCTTGATGAAAGAGTCTGAGCGACAAACCAATTAGATCAATAAAGCATATAAGCAGCCCTTAATGGAGCTGAATTAAGAAAGGAATGGTGCATTAGGCAATTGAGTGATCTTGAAACTTTCCATCAAAGTACATTTAGATGCAATTACGCAGTGTGAAGACGTTCTGAGGTTTATTCGGAACCGATGACCTGCCACACGCTCACTCTTTCACTGTTTCGCCACAATGGCTATACTCTTTGTTAACTCCGTCCATTTTCTGTACCACTCCATCACAATGAATTTATGCCAACAATTCAGCATTCTTTTAGCGCATTCCTTAAATATAATATATAAAATATTAGCCAAAGGAATAATATGGATTTTTAGAAGGTTGACACCCCAACAACTGATCAACCAAGTAAATGTCTCTAAAACACTTTTGTTCCTCAATTACAAAGTGAATGTTTTTTAAAGGTTTGGCTACATGGATTATTGTTTTTAAATATGCACTTTAAAGTAGCGTGATTATTACATGTATTAATGCGCACTTAAACCAGATTATTAGATGTGGACAATTGAGTGCAGGAGCTTGATTCATTTCAGATTCATCCAGTGAGCATGGGAGCTAACCTATATTTGATGGATGGTTCATCGCATCAGCTTGGAAGTGTGTCAGCGCCACCGATGAAAGTAGGCCAAACATTTCAGATTCATATTTGTGACTTTAACCACACAAGCAACCGCTTCCAAATGCACCACTTTGGGTATGAAACATTTGGCAGAAGCAATAATGATCTACAGTTTGAATGTTAAATAGGTTTAAATACTTTTAGAACTTCCGAGTGCTAAAGTGGCATATTTTAACTCGTGATTTAAGTCAGGGGGAAATATTTTAAGGTTTTAATGTCCCATGGCAGACAATCGAGGGAATGAGCTATGTCGGCTTATCGGGTGGAGTGAAAACTTTTGGACAGTTGTACAATTTCACACAATGACATTTCGGAATATGTCACTGTAGGTGAATACTACGAATTCCTTTTGAATGGTGGACATAGTGCAATTCAAGAATAGAAAGAGGTTAAAAAATAAAATATTTTCGAGACAATGAGTGTACCGTAATTTTCGGACTATAAGTCGCACCGGAGTATAAGTCGCACCAGCCATAAAATGCCCAAAAAAGTGAAAAAAAAACATATATGTATACAAGTCGCTCCTGAGTATAAGTCGCCCCCCCACCCAAACTATGAAAAAAACCGCAACTTATAGTCCGAAAATTACGGTAATTTCGTGTTGAGTGAGAAAAACTGAGCATGCATAAAGTATCTAGACGCTAACTGTGCGTTTGGTAAGCTTTCGGGCAGCAAAGCGGGACAACCCAAAAGCAAAGAAAGTGTGTCATAAAGCTGCACAGAAAACCCATGAGTGAAATGTGCTTCAACACATTTAATGAGGTGTGAGAGGTTTGAGGGAAGTGGAACTAAGCTCGGACTTCTTTATGACCTGCACGTGTTCGTAATGATGAACGGCACTTTGAAGACGGACGCAGCAGCTGATATGGCGCAAACGCCATCATGGCATACAAATGAGTGAATCAATAAACATTTAGTTCTTTACATTTCTATTACTAACTAATGCCACTTTTTTGATTTAAGTGGAATGGAATGTATGTTTTGAGAATATTTATTTTTGAAAAGTTAAGCACAGGAGTTGTTTGGATTTGAAAGCATAGGGAATAAAACCTTGAAGGACGTCATGACGGGCAGTCTGCTAGTCAATCTAAACGGCACTTGCGTTTGAACTTCAACAATTCTTTCGAGTCAATCTAAACAGCACTTCAACAATTCTTAACCACTACTAGCATTTATGCTAGTCGATCCACCTCATCAGCCAGTCGTCATTTTCTTTTCCAACTTCCAAAGAGGAAAAAGAAATCTTGAGACTTGCATACATAAGAGGCTTTAGGGAGCAACATCTGATCCTGTGTAACGCGTACAACCAAATACAGATAGGATAAGATGAAGCTTTTAACTATATTGGTAGCAAAAAAAAAAAAAAAAAAAAAAAAAAAAATCAACTTGAATTCAATTCTTTAACAATATTGCTTCCAAGCACCAGGCAAAATGTACTCGGCGGTACACGAGGAGTCCATTTCTGCCCTTTAAAGAGTACACTCAACACTAACGTACCCCACGGGGATAATTATTACACTCCACGGCAACTGCAGTACAATTCCCAGAGCTCACAGGGAACAAAAGTGAGGCGTCAAGGGTACAAAAGCATTACCGGGTACAATGGTGCCATTTCTTATCCTGAGGAGACGCGGTTGTCTTGTCTTGTGACTCTTGCAGACAATACGCTTACACAACTCACTGCGTGCTAGTTCGACAGCAAACTAACACATTGCATCCTCTTTTTTTTTTTTTTTGGTTATACCTCAAAGACATCAAACCCCAATGATAGTCTTTGTCACACCATTTATTCATCATTTATTCATTTCCTGTGTGACAAATTCTTACTGTGGGCTACAAAAATCCCTTTGTATAGTTGTTTTCAAAATTACTGGAGCTGAAATTAATCACAAACTAAATACCATTGGTGTGTGTTCAGATTGTTTCTACCATTACAACTGACCAAAGTTACATTTTTGGTCTCTTCAAATGTATATGTCTGGGCATTAAAAAGTAATTTGACAGTTGAACGGATCAATGCCGGCGGACTATAAAGTAACTGCAATTTAATGAACACACTCTCACTTTAATAATCCACATTAATATTAATCAAGAATTTGATAGAAGGCCAGTACCACTACCCGGTGGTGAAAAGGGATTTACCTCCATCCTATCCAATGGCATAGCAACCCATATCAGAGGCCACTTTTGGTGTTTGCACACACTGATGACCCAAGTAACTTCAACTAAGGCCTGATCTGATAGGCGTTGTGAGGCTTATTGTTCTGTGAGGATCCCAGCAGCTGTACAAGACACTGAGTGTTCTGTACCATGGGCTGGTACTGGCCTACATCGCACTGAGTCCCTCGATGATTGGGGGGGGTTAGGTCAGGGGCTGCTTCCACAGATTGTTCTTCGAAGCCTCGCAAAAGCTGCACTTGGTGTTGCGTTAAAGCTACTTGAGCAACTCACCTGTTGTGTTCGAATGCAAGTGTGGAAATACAAAAGGCGGTTTGTGACAAAATAACAGTTGGCTACAATGGATGAGAGTGTACTAGATAGTATTTGGAAAGAACGTCGGACAGAAAAAAATAATCCTAACCACAAATGTACGTGGGTTCAATGTACAGTGAAACCTTAGCAGTCAAAATGCCTGGAGGTCATAAAATACAATGATAATCATCATCATAATTTCCCTCTTGATTATCCTCTCAAGGATAAAGACCAATATAAAAAGAATTGTTTCATTGTGACACCATCACAGAAAATGGCAATTTATGCAACTTTAAATGGGGAAATTAGTTTAAAATATGAAGTCAACCTGCGTCCTGAAATGTTTCACTACTTGGTTTTGCTGCTTGTTTGTCTTTGTGGATTGAAAAGGAATGAAACAATAGCGCTATCAATAAAAAAAGATAAAGTGAAGCTAATGTAAAGCATTAAAAACACCCTTGAAATAGGAATGAAGATTACATTTGAGCAGACTAGAACTAAAGGATGGAAGCTTTAACTGGGAATAGATTTTATATTCACTGGGAAAGTTGATCTATTAACTTGTTTCTTTTAAAGCATTTGATTCTGTGGGCTTGAGGCCTGGTCTGCAAATTAGTATGACTTCTCTGACGGCACCCTCTTGACACACTTGATAGGAATTAAAAGAGGAACTGACAAAAAAAAAAATACATATTCTGGGTTCCTGGGGAGAAAAATCTCCAGTTTACGCAAAAAGTAAGGACACTTCAAGCTGCAGTCTAGTCACACTTTAATCTATAATTAAAGAGAATTTAAAGTAGCATGTGCGTGGCCATAAATGGAGTACGGTTTTTCAGGCCAAGCGCCTTGTTGCCTGCGCTCTCCGGACTATTTCTGTATGCGACAAATCGCCATATTCAGCTACACAACCAATCACGGCTCAGCTTCAGAAAACTGACAAGCCGTGATTGGTTGTGTCCTGAAAACTGAAAAAAAGTCAGTGAATTTTAACTAATTCCACTTTCTATGAATTGTGACTAGCTGAAAATCGCACGTTTACATGGAGATAATCGTTGTCAGCAGTTGCCCAAAGGGTGTGTTGACTATCTGAATGTTTTGTGTCCAGGAGGTGGGTAGCACGCTTTTTTTTGTTTGTTTCCCACACGCTCGTTAAATCCTTAAATGGATGTTTCAGTTTCACCTTTCTTCTTAACGGGTACTGCATCATTTCAGCTGAGAATGGCGCATATGTATACAGACATCTCTGTATCTATTCTCTTCACGCCACTGTTTGAGCGGCAGAAATTCTCTGGAGGAGCCTTTATGCATATATGGATGATGAGGATGCATTTGGAGTGCCACAAGCCTGGCGAGGCAACGCGGATCAGGCGGGAGCAACCATGTGCGAGATAATTCAAAATAAATGAAGAAAGCTGAATTATTCAGACGTACAAACTGAGAATTCAACCTGGCTTTTGAACAGAAATGGATGAGCGCCAAAAAATGACGGTCGCCTTTTAGCCCGTCCATCAAGTAAGATAAAAATCCACCCACTGGTTTCACTCAAGGTTCGGAGTTGAGTGGAGTCAAGGCTGCCCGTCACTATATTTCATCACGGTACAATCAGCCAGTGAAACTGCGACATTACATTTTCCTCCCGTTTGTTGCAGACGAGCTCTGTAGTGCAGTTGGCCGACCGCACAGGCAGCAAAACAAATGAGCGATTTTTGAAGGTGGATTGGCCGGCTAACTTGCGCTGTGAGAATAACGGCGGTTAAGCTGAGCAGTGAGAATCAATATGCATTCTAATCAAAAAGGGCCTAATAAATCACACTGTCCTGTCTCGCACTGTTTGTGCGGCCTTCGGACGCTCTCAGCATTTAACTATTCACCAAAGAGACAACTCTGTCTGCTCAAGGACTATTGTCTCTTATCTGTCAATAAAGGATTCACGACGCGTGTCTGACGAGTTGCATGAAAAAGTCACAGACTAGACAGCAATTAAGAAAGAAAGAATCACTTTTAAGTAAGAGTTTCTTAAACTGTTCATTTTATTGATCAGACTGGAGAGTCTTAGTTCAAAAATCAAAATGGTTTTTGTAAGAAATGATTTTTGCATGATCAAAAAACACCAATCAAAACTAAAAATTAGAGATGCAGGTATTATTAGCATCCTCCCATTCCACACTCTAGTATCTGGAACTTTGAATGTGTGTGGCTTTAAAAGGCGGGGTTTAGTGACTGCATCCCAACTCAATTGCTTCGAAACTGTCATGGCCATTAAGAATTACAGAACACCAGCGATGGTCACCACTTAATGATTCAACTACTTGGTGGTCGAAAGAGAAATGGGAAGTTGAGCAGTACCCGTTGAATAACTGTTATACTGTTGATCAAGGGAACGTCTGCGAATGTCCCTGCTCAGAATTTTCTGCGTCTGGAATGCAGTTGCTTTCAAGCATTCATATGAAAGAAACAATACTGTGAAAAAGGATTGCGTTTGACCTTGAATGTTGCACAGTTGTGAGTTGTCGCAGGTTTGCTGCTACTACTACTATCGCCTTTGTGGCAGGCTCCACCTCTCTGAGAACACAGCGTTGCCTTCAAGGGCTTCAACCAACATCAAAGGAGACTGTGGGATTTTGCATTCCTGTCAGAAGCATTACAACCTCTGGAACCCAGACACCCCCACCACCACTCTCCCCCCCGCCCACTCGAGTGCCTGGCAAAGAGGGAACAAAATATAAAATCCAGCCTTGCTCATTCTCATGCTATTCTCAATGCGTCTCCCAGAAAATACACATGGAGCGAGAGTCAAGTGAAAACAAACAACATGGCTCATCTGGTGATTTGGGGAGAAGCACTTACGCGGTTCCCCATCCCCGCTCGTCCTCCCCCGTGGGTGAGCACAGGGTGGTGTGATTTAGGAGGCCGAGATAACAGCGCTGTGCGCATCCATGTCTGAGGTCTCTGCACAAAATCTTATTTACAGCTCACAGCGAAAGGAAAGTACAGCAGCAATCCTCTCCCGCACGGAGCGCATTCGAGCTGACCTGGCAAGACTTGAGAGATGGTCACACATCGGCGTTATTTGTATTTCCTACCTACGCTTGCAGACGCTGTACGGTTCAGGTTGCTTGTGCCAACGGGTTACTATAATGAACAATGTGACTTCATTTCTGCTTTTTTCGTGCAACTCCGAAGTCATTTCTTTCCTGTGAAACTGACATCAGCGATTGCTTGAGCGATATGAATTTGGTGGGAATTTGGAGGATGGGCTTTGTCGACCGTCCATCCTCCAAAACCCTAAAACTATAGCAGATATGGTTTCTTAGTTATATGACGACTTCCTTGAAAGAACACTCAAGCAATCCCTCGCCGTATTATACACTAATTTAGATGCGCTGAAAGTTGTACCATTTAACAAGATCTTACACCAGAGTTGTAATGATTCTGAAAGATGTTTAGAATACAAATAATAATGCACCAATTTGATTTAACACAATCACAATTTTACTACAGTGCTGAATTGGCCACTTTATACGTGTATTGAAGGATGCTTCCGATATCGTAACGTTCTCTACTCAGTATCGGTGACAACTCGTAGTGGTATCGGGTGTGGTATTGACAATATCAACAAATATAAAAATCAGTAATAAACGTCCTTTTTTTATTTCATTTGTGGGATCCAGTTTACCAAAACCTTGCTGTTATACAGTAATTCTAGGAAGGTGCTTCTTTTTCTTTGCTTTTAAATGTCTTAATACGTTTGCTTAAAAATATTTTGTTTTAAACGCATTCCTTAACATGTGGAGCACATTGAGTTACGGTGTATATGAAACAAAGTTGCCTTCTTGCCTCTCGAAGTCACACACGTCTATATTTGTGAAGCATGGCGACGTTGTACCAACAATTTGATAACTTCAGTAGCCGTGGGTGAGTGAGCTGAAGGAATCCCTGCGTGCGTGCGTGACCTTAAAATTGGGAAGGGGTGAGGGGGGGTCAACTTGCAATGGTTCGTGACTCCCTGACTCACGTGAACTTGCCTCGCTAAGCCCTCTGCCACCGGGGTTCAATATCGTCCGATTGAGCCCAACAGCTGTGAGCAAACAATTTATACCCAGCTCGCAAGCAGCACTTAATAAAGCTAGCTTAAGATCCAAACCAGGCGAGAGTGTCATGAGATAACCCCGCGTGTGTGCGGATGTCAGACAGTCACACACACTGATACATACCAGTCGGTTGAGGCTTCTTCGTAGCATCTTGATTTCCTCAACTCTCCCCGGCGGCTTCGGTTCCACTGTTCCCCCGCCGCGCGCCCCAGCTCGAACAACTTTACATGTAAATATTACTGAAGCTAGCTCCTCCTCGGCTATCTATCTTCTACTCTACGGACGTTAGTTGGAAATTGCGCGGCGGCGACGCTACATCCTCTCCCTTCGTCTTGTAGTCGTAGACTCTGCCACCTCGTCACCATTCGCATCCTCTCTCGCCCAAGAGGCTCGGCGTCGTGGTTCTCCCGTCGCGCTTCTTCTTCCCTTCAAGGCTCCGGGCTCGAGCCGACGCGGACATCTCGCTCGCTGGTTGACTGGCGGCTGCCTGGCTGACTGGTTTGGGCGCCCTGTTGCTGCCGCCAGGAACCGGGTTGACTCGCGTCTTCGCCTGACTCACAGTGATACCGGAAACTGCCGTTAAAATCGGTGAACTTGTGATTACCGGCGACGCGTGCCGGTGGCGTCACCACCCGAGCGAAGAAGTCTCCGTGAGTGGAGTGGAGCGGAGTGGCCGTCTGCTGGTAGCGTCTTTTTCCAGTAAAGGATTGCTCGCCCCTCCCGACTGAAGGTGCGGCAACTTTGCCCCCCGGTGCACTCTGGGTAACGTGGTCCTGAGGACTACAAGAGCCGCTTCCGCAATTCCCTTCCTCCAAGTGAGCATCTGATTTGAACGTGAGGTGTGACGTCAGGTTGAATGGTGATTTTGTTTACGTCGTTACATTCAAACCTTTCACTTCTTTTCATCCAAGAACTACATTGCAGTACCTTAAAATTTGGGTTTCCTCTTAGCAGGTATGTTAATATTGCACCACTGTTCAAAAGTTTTAGGTCACTCACAAATGTCCTTATTACATTCTGTATTTGCATATTGTATCTCTCAATACATGAAATGAAATGCATCTTCCATATATATATAACCTGTTTTATCTGCTGCCCTATAAATGAATGAATAAACAAATAAATACATACATAAATTTACAAAAAACATCCGTTGGAAATGGTGTACTGTGGTGTATTGCATTCCTGTTCATCTATTTAAAAAAAAAAAAGCAATTTACTATATTGTATGTATGTTGAGGCGTGGTACATCCCAACTTGCTTTGTAGCGCTCCTGGTAAATAAATACTTGTTCCTTATATTGGCTTTGGTGTGAGTTGTGTCTTTGACAATGACAGTCAGAATTAAAAAAACATCTCAGATGAAAGGACAGGATGGAAAAATAAGGTTGAACGTTGGCTCAAGTGGACATTCAGTGTGTAATGACTCGACGTGAGTAAATTGTGGCCCGATAGCAGCTCTTGGGTCAATGTGTCAGTCTTTGGAGGGCCTTACATTGACTGCTTACTTCCCTTCAAATTCACATACAGACATAAAATAACTGAAGAATTATCCTCTGGTGATCATTAAAGGATTTTAATGAGAGAAAGTTATAGTAGCTATGAAATGTACACGACAAATCATTTGACCTTCCCTTCCATCACACACACGCACGCACACACGCGCGCTTTTCTGCTTATGACTTGTAGTGAACCCAATTGAAATAAAAACATATTTTGGAGTAAACTAAATAAACGTGGTTGTAGAAGTGTGAACACCCTTTTATAATCAATATAAGGAGAAACAGCATGTGAATTGCTTCATTTCTTTTCCACAGCCTCTCCGTATTGAGCGAAGTAGTCGTTTGTCGCCCTCCAGTGGCAGTTATAGGCAATTACAAATCTCAGGGGTGAGCCACAAATATTCACAGAACTTGTGTGTAAAAGATACTGCACTCTTACTAATCATTATATACAATTGTGATAGTGAATGATAACACACACACTGTATATTGTGTGTTAAAAGTTGAGGTGGAGCTTGAAAGTGAAATTGGCCCTTGCAGGTGGAAACTCGTTTGTATGGGCGTGGTGTGTTTGTAGCTGACTTTAGCAGCAATTTGCATGTGCCAAATGAGTTGTAAGTCTCGCTGGGTGAGCTGACCACTCCGTTTATTTGTCACAGGAATTAAAAACGCTCCATGTAATATGATTTGTAGAGCTGCAACATATTCAAAGCCCAAATCTTTTAAAGCAAACATGACAATCATAAGGCCACTGTGCAGTTCCAATCAATCAATCCAATTCACATCAGTTCCTCTACTGATTTTAGTCAGCATACAAAATCACTAAAAGCTATCACCACACAAAAAAAGTTGGGCGAATTTAAAATGTCAAGAAAACACACTACATAAGTAGTGCAATTAAAAAAACCACTACTTTTCTAATGTGAAAATACGTTTTCAATTTCAACAAAGAAATAAGACTTTACAGAACCTATTGTCAATCATTTTTAATTTTAAGTTGTTCCTAACTAGATTGCTGTTTTAGCCTAAAAAAAGTAATTAGTCTTTTCTCAGTGCACTAATATATCATCAAGAGAAAAAAATAGTGTGCGCCCAAATAGATGCGGCGGTCTTAAATTTTAGGCTCTACTACCACCTAGTGTCCTAATAGAAGAGACATTGATTTTTTGGATTTTTTTTTTTAATAATTCATGAATGTAAATAAAGCCAGTGGAAAACAATATGCGGTACATGTTTTCCAACATGTTTATCCAGTCAAATATGCAGTATTTGACTATAGAAAATATTTTTGTCAAAACACTAGACACACTATATACATTTTGTATTATAATATAATCGAGCTTAAATGAGTGAAATTCTGGATGACTATTCGGAGTCCACCTTTTGTGACGTTCAAACAAATTTTTATTAATTAATTAATAATTTCAATATTTTAATTTTAATTTATTTTAATTATATTTTTAGGCAAAAGCACTTCAAAGCCTTGAATCTAAAACAAATAACAAATCCTAAATTCTTACGCCGCGTGACAGACGCATTCATTGCACAATGTTCGTAACCTCAACACTACGTACGTCTGCGTCGTAAATCGCACTCTGAAGACCGTGCAACGGATTGCTGTAATTCAAATCTCAATCCACAAGATGGTGACCGAGCAACACGAATGACGTACTGCGTCAATTCGGAGCGTGGAGGTGAAAGGCAAATTAAGGCCGCACAATCATATAAACATTGAACAAATTAATTTTGCAAGGGGGGAGGGGGGGGGGGGGAGCAATCAAGAACACAAAAGTTATTTTTTAAATACGAATCATAAAAACATTAGGTTATATCCTTGTTTAAACCAGGATCATTGATTAATGATACTGTTTGTCATGGCTGTTAACAGAGATAACAAATATAATAATAATAATAATAATAATAATAATAATGACATATTTAAAAGTATATATATATTGCTAAGCAAGGTCTACAAACATGTACATGCATATTGGGAACAGGAAATAAAAATATTCCCTTGCTTTTATCAAATCCAGTTGGTATGATAGATACTTGCTATCCTATACATAAAACCGTGTTCAGCTGCTAATTTAAAACGCAAAACAATTAGTAATTAAAATGGTAAGAGGCATATCCAATTCTGTGCTCACGCCAACCCCCAGACCGATGATAACCTTTAATACCTTACCTTTAAATACCTGACCAAGCTGTGTGATATGCCGAATTGAATCTGAATGCATTTGACCAATTCCCCCTGCATTGAAGCAATATATTTCTTAACAAAACAGGCATACTCAAATGTATCTAACGTTCATTAATGTCTTGAAAAATAATCCTGACTTTTCAACAAAATACGACAAAATGCTCTCATAGTGAGGGAAGATTTTTTCAAAACACTTTTCAGGTAGTTCCAAGCATTTAAGAGAGTGTAGTTATCCCAGTTCTTTTGTAGATAACTAAGTTCTGTCATACACAAGATATTAAAAGTTTTAATTTGTAGTGCATTGGAGACCAACCAAAAAAAGTCCCATCAGATGATCGACACTTTTGAATTGACGAACGGTTATGAGTCTTGGAGCAGCTGATGCTCCAAAATAACATGGAGTTGAAAATGCTCAAGAACGTAGAGATGATCGTGGACTTTGGGAAACATCCTTCACCACAGGTGTCGCTGACATTGTCCACATGCCGTGTCGAGATCTTGATTTTTTTTTTCTATTCACAACAACCTACTGACTCTCATTGACTTGCATGCTGTAAGAATGAAGACATGGGCAGGAAGAATTCTCTCGACCCATCACCTCTTCCAGTTCCTTCCCTCAGGTAGGCGCTACCAAACTACTACTGTACTGGAGCCAAATTGATAACTTGGCCAATAAATTTGGTTTGGAGTCACAGAATGTGCCCCAAAACACATGATGGATTTGTGACAAAACACAAAAGGCCTTAGCTGTTGAATTAAAGTGCAGGCCACTGAATTTTCTGGGCATTCCCTCTCCGGTTCTCCTCTGGTGTGTCTCCGTCGTACTTGTGAATTTAAACTGACAGCCCCTGTGGAAGAGTTGGGAGACTTCCCTAGCCATCTGTCTTAGAAGAGCCCCCCTACACACACACACAGCCGCAACCCCCGCTACCCCCTTTCCCGCCCTGCACGCATCCCTCATTCCCACACTGGGCCTTTGTCAGCAGTTCCTGTCCGCGGTCTAGGCGTGGCGTGCGCGGAGGCCGGGGCGACCGTGGGCGCTTTCAGAGGCACCTGCACATGGGACAAAGGGCCAAGGGTGCTGAGGCTGAAGACAGATTGATGCTTTGTGCGGTGGGCCTGAAGAGAGAGCGAGCAAGGGAGAGAGTGGGTTGTGGAGGGGCGGGAGGGGTAGTTAGCTGAGAAGTTTTCTGGGAGAGGATTTTGAGGGGTACGGAGGGGTGAAGGAGGTGGTGGGGGTTGGTCCGTCACTCCAGTCTGTGTGAGTCCGAGCTTTTCGCATGCACCCGGAGAGATTGACAGCCTTTGTGGGCCGCATCCCCCGCACAATGGTCATGCTTTAATGGGCGGTAAAGCTAAGAGAAGAGCTTTTGGGGAAGTTTTTTTTTTTTTTTTTTCGGGTTTGGTGGGGGGGGCGTTGCTCGCTGGCCGCCACGGCAGTGTGGGGAGACAGGGGGCCCGTAAGGCTTTACTGCTTTGCTTGGTGAGGACCAATTCATGGGCATTCAGTCCGAGGCTCGTTATTCACTGAATGCGTCCAGTGGAGGAATGCAGCAGCATCAATTAGAATGTGTTTGTAGATAGCAACGCCGGGAAGAAAATCTCTTTCTCTCCTTTTGCTGGCAGGACAACACGGTGCGACTATAGGAGGTGTCAGAGCCACAAAGCCTTTTTTGTGGCGCTCTCTCCATTACATTACCAGTGCAATATGTAAGGTGGGGACTCTTTTGATTGAAATTAAGTGGAAAAAAACACTAAATCCTATTTTTATTCAAGCGAGATAATGGCGTTATACTCCATAAAGGTCTTTAACTACTTAGCTTAAAATCGCCTCCCTTTTCACTCCAGCCCAGTGTCTTACCCTCATTGGGGGCATTATATTTATTCAATGGCGGAGGGTCAAAGACAGTCTGTTAAACAGAGTTGCTTGTCGCCTTAACTGCCGCATCACTTCTAATTGTGTATCGGTGGGTCAGCGGTTTGTGGAGGTGTCCCCCTGGAAGAAAAGAGGAGCGGATATGAATTTAAACAGTATCTTGTAAGGCATTGTCTGGAGTGGGCTCGGGCCACCACTTCAGCCTCAGAGGGTCTTTCACAAGGAGACTATTTTGTCGTTCTTTGACTGCAACGCTGAACACGGCCGTATAAAAGGAGAGGAAAATACTTTGGTGGCGATCGCATGTCCAGGTTGACACACTATTCAGTTTTTTTGAATGTAGAAGAGGCCAGCCGCATTGGACCTCCTTACTAATTGGGCTGTGTCTGTTTTGTTAAATCACACAGCATCATTTATGAATTTAAAAAATATGAACGTATAATGCTTCAAAAAATGCTTCAAAACATTTATACAATACCAGGCAACAACATATGATGGTCAATTATGTTCTTCTGTTTTATTTCGATGATCGCTCTATTAAGGTATCAGAAAGTCCATTTTAACATCATTATTATTATCCATCCATTTTCTGTACCGCTTAGTCCCCACGGGGGTCGCGGGCGTGCTGGAGCCCATCCCAGCCGTCATCGGGCAGTAGGCGGGGGACACCCTGAACCGGTTGCCAGCCAATGGCAGGGCACACAGAGACAAACAACCATACACACTCACACCCAGGGACAATTTAGAGCGCTCAATCGGCCTACCAAGCATGTTTTTGGGTTGTGGGAGGAAACCGGAGTGCCCGGAGAAAACCCACGCGGGCCCGGGGAGAACATGCAAACTCCACACAGGGAGGGCCGGAGGTGGAATCGAACCCGCACCCTCCGAACTGTGAGGCGGACGTGCTAGCCAGTGCGCCACCGAGCCGCCTCATTATTATTATTTCCTTTAAAAATAATATTCATATTATACACTATATATTATAATACTATAATGAAGTTTTCAACCTGTTGGTTAGAAGGATGATTTGGAGTTGATGTCAATAGTTGTGCCTGGTAGTGTAGTCACCACTTTTAAAGAGACAGACTCAGAAAAGTCTACACACCCCTGTTGAAAAGTGTTTTGGTGATATCAAAAATTTATTTATTTTTCAGCTATTGTGATCTCATTGGGGGGTAAAAAATATAGAGCATATCTTTTCAAAGGGGGAGAAAAACAAGTGTGCTTACTCTTATAAGTGTGGCTGTGTTCTGAACTAACCAATAAAATTCAAACTTATATTCATATTGGGACTCAGCCTACACCTGCCACCATTTCAAGTGCCTCTGTTTCATCCCAAATAAAGTTGGGTAGCTCTCAAAGGCTTTCCCTGATTTTTTTTTTTTTTATTCTCATAGAAGCTTGCATGTTTTATTGCCAATAGCGACTTTGCTCTATTTGTAAGTGCAATATTTTTTTTACAGTTACAAAGATATATTTCCAACAATTTTTCCACAAAACAAATGTCACGCTCCGCATGGTTTTTCATTTTTTTTCTATCTTGAAGGGCGCAGGTTTGCATCCATTTCATCCCCAATTTCCTTGCTTTTAACACAAGATGATACAGATGGCATTCGTGCTGCAGCGTGATGCGATTGGATTTTTTCTTCTTCACGCGGAAGGTTTAATGAGAATTAACTGGCAGGAACCTTCTCGTAGAAAGGTGTAGATTTCAATATGGGCAATTACGCGCCATTTCTAGCCAAATGTGCCAAATTTGCATGCTGTGAAAAGGGCGAGCCACAGTCGCACAAGTGCATGAAAAGTGCACTAAATTGGGGCAAACATCACGACGTGGGGAAAGGCATCTCCGCCGTAATTGATTGTGCGATTGTAGGGGGGGGGGGGCTCGTAACGCAGGCGGCAATTAAAGGCGCTTCTTCTGCGCCTCAAAGAATTGGCAGGTTATTATGCGGGCCAAGTGTCAGCACATTGACAAGGGGTGGCATCATTTGCAGCAAAATGTGCTCAAATATGGACAGATGTCTTCTTCATACATGGCTGTCAATTGGACTGCGAGAGGAAGGATAGATGGGTGGATAGATGGCCTCCTCTAAGAGACAGCGCTTCCTGCCCCAAGTACCGAGAGGGCACGAGAGGAAGAGGCTGAGAGGGAGGAGAAGGGAGGTGTGTGTGTGTGGGGTGTGGGGGGGAGACTTCCCTGAAACACCAGTTGATGGTCTTCTCGCACAAAGGCTGGAGTGACGCAGTCTGCGCTGCCGCAGAACAGCCTGCTCTCTGTCTGGATTCGACCCTGCCGCCGCGCACAAAGGGGAGCTCGAGTAAACGGTCCATGAATGTTGATTAATTGATGCCATTTTTTCGCAGCGTGCCATGGAGATTGAGAGGGGGTTGCGTCGCCCCGGAGAAAGCTTGCGAGCTTTCCATCCAAATGTTATACGAGTGTAGGGATGCCAAAAGTTGGCCCCGCTCACACTCTCTACTTAAGATTTTTTTTTTTTTGTCCATTCTGTTAATTAAGGAGACCGGCCTTACTGTAAGGTATCGGGTACTTGTAGAAGCTGCTGATACCAGCAACTGATAATGAAAAGAAAAAGCCTGACATTGAATTAGTGCTCCTTAGTATTTAGTTGGTGCCTGATTTGGCACATCAGCAAATCACCATGAGTGCCATTGTGATAAATGAAAATGTCAAAATGACTAAAGTTGCTATAAATTACTAAAACTGATTGGGTGAGACCAGAACAGGAAGATATTTGTTATCTGTCTTAGTGTTCATTCATTCATATTTCTTGTATAAAAAAATTAACTCGTAATATTGATATGATCAAACTTCCCCAAAAAAGAAGCAGAACCAAGCAAACATGTTTGCGTTGGCTTGCGTTTCTTGAAGCCCTAATCCCCTCAGCTTCAATCCGTGTGAGCGTTTGCCAGTAAACAAAGTTCTAAGAGCCGGGTCTCGCTGGCCTCCTTTGCCTCCCGACGGCGCTCAGGTGGCGAAGTTTCCCACGATGGGACTTGAGGGGTACAGGTGTCCCTGGAAAATGAGGGTGGCCCGGGGCGAGAAGGGGCGAAGCGCTGGCCCGTAGCCCACCTCAATGGAGGGATCCCAGGGCCCGGCTCAATAGGCCGGGTTCCACTTGATGGGGAGAGAAAGGAGCGTTTTAGCCACTGCCCAGCAGGAAAGATCTGGTTGTGGGAGACCTCTTTCAGGACTCAGTGTTTGTCTGAAGGCTGTCACAGCAGATGAGTACTCAGCAAACAGCGTGAACAAGGATTTGAACCAGAAAACCAACAGAGCCTTGACAATATTGTGATTGGGCCTTGTCTCCTTAGAGGGGGCTGAAAGCTGAATTGAGAGCAGGAACAAGTGTGCATTCAGAGCGGGGGCCGACTCGCCTTTGGGACGTGTTTTATGGTTTTGAGGACTGTATGTGGCGGATAAAGCAAAGTCATGTTAATCTGCTCCGCTTTTCTTTCACCTGAAAGACGCCCACCACAAAGACGCGCAAAGTCAGACGTGAATGAGACCTCTGCGCTCTCCTGACCCAAGACGGACGACACCTTGTAAAGTTCTTTAAGTGGCACAAAGACGTCACAAAGAGCTTGTTTATATTGACAAAAAAAAACTTGACTAATGAAACCAATTTGGGCGCTATATTCAGGATGGGTGGACTTATTCGCGTTGCCTCAGATGTTGGATGCCGGCACTTGAGTTTGAGTTGTCAGCCAGTCAACAGAAATGCATTCCTAATTCGTCACTGATCCGTACCAAATGTTCAAATTTTGTTAGCGTTCCTAAAAGGTTGCAAACGGTTGCAGATGGTTGCAAACACTTTTTCTTGTCGTGTTGACGTCTATTACCGTAATTTTCGGACTATAAGTCGCACTGGAGTATAAGTCGCACCAGCCATAAAATGCCCAAAAAAGTGAAAAAAAACCATATATATGTATATAAGTCGCTCCTGAGTATAAGTCGCCCCCCCCCCAAACTATGAAAAAAAACCCGCGACTTATAGTCCGAAAATTACGGTATAACTGTTGGCGATTATCTGCTGAGCGTCCTTGTTACTGTTTGAACAAAGCCTTACGAAAAATCAACATTCAGGCTGTGCGTAAATCCTCGCAAACCTTCCTCGCTCAGTGTGATACACGCTAACCTCGACGGTCAACTGAGCCACTGTCCCCAACTCCGCAATTAATCAAACAATAATTGAGCCATGTGTTTTTGGAAAACTGCCAGTATGGCGTTAACAATGTCATTGAATTTGAAGGAAAGAATGTTACTGATTGAAAATGAATTTAGAGAGCGAGATGTGCTATTTATTAGTGAAAAATGTGGAAGGAGCTGGAATGTTAACGAAAGATGTGGAATAATTTTGGTGAAAAATAATTTTAAGCACTAATACACCTTTGGCTTTGAACATGGCTTGTAGAGTTATGACAATAAAATAGAATCTAAAGAATTAATCACAGATTTTGCTTCAATTCAATGGACAATTTTTTTCCTCGCCTTTTGGGGTCAGTATAGTACAGACATCCTGATATAAAAATAAACTGCATTAATACCAGACGGTCTTTACAGAGGATAAAGATATGTGTGACTGTAAATATTGTTTTATGCTAATGATCTTAAAAGTTGTTTTGCATACATTTGTAGCCGCAGATATTCAATATCATAACGAATATGCAAACTTCAAATTGTTTATCTCTTAAGTCATGGAATAGTCCATTTAATTTTTTTTTTGTGTTTTCATGCATTTTATTTTTTAATACTTAATTGATAGTTCATGTTTTTATGTGTGATTCACCCAAAACATTTTGGGGATTAAAAAATAATTAACAATAGTTTTTCATAACAGTTAAGAATGTTGAAATATTTTTTAAAACGCCTCTGTCATCCGGGTAACAGAGGCGATGAGAAAGGATTGCAAGTAGGGCAACTTTTGCTAATGCTAAACCACAGACTTATTATCCTACACAGATGTAGTTGAACATTAAATTTAGGTTGCATGCATATTACAAAAAACAGCAAACAAGTGAGTTTTGCAGGTAACACCTGAAACCTTTAACGCTTACGATAAAATGTATTACATTTAAATGTATTTTTTTTCCATTTTTCTACATTTTCACACTTTCGTGACTGAAATTGTTTGCATATGGGCCTGCGAAAGCAACAGGTGGAAAACAAACAGAACTGGAAGTGCAAAGAAAGCAGATTACAGCGAAAGCAAACTGATTATGCACCCGGGTTTTTGTTTCCGCTCTGACTCGGTACACATTTACGAAGCTATTTATCCGTGTGTTGGTGAGGGAGAAGCTCGCACAAAGAGCAATGTTGTCTCTCTGAGGAGTTGGGCTAACTTTGAAGGCTTGTGAAGAGAGGGGGTGGGGGGTGCTGAGGGGACAAGTGATGGAATGGGCCGGGAAGGACTGTGACTTCTCCATTGAGAGCGAGGGGGCACGCTGGATTAGCTTGATTTGCCTGTGAATGGGCTCCGTCCATTCTTCTTGTTAGGGAGCTGTCACATCGAATTGAGAAAGTGAAAACCTCCTTTTATCAACCTTTTCCAAGTGAAACTGAACGGGCAATCAATAACTGAATTCAGCCTCGGAGGGGCAAAGTCAAGCAGAATGATATGGGCCGGTTATAAAACGACTGTTTGTCAAATTGTTAATAGGGGGGAAAAAAAGCAGATAAACTGATGTATTTTTTTTATGGTCGTTGCGGATGCTGTTGGCTCTAACACAAATATGGAATTAAGAATTAAATAAGAGTCTAAATGCAAAAAAAAAAAATTAGACCATTTAGATCAGTATGCATATTGTTTTTAGGCTGCGATATTAGTGGCATTACAAGTAGTGAATTGTAGTAATACAGATTTAATTGCAGTATTGCTGCAATAGAAATGAGAGTTTAAAATGACTTGTGCATTTCCACTATTTTTCCTTTTTAATGTCTACTTTATGGATTGGATTTTGAATTTTAACTACATATTTACGACACGATGATGATGCTCATTTTGCAAAGAGCTCACTAAAAGCCCAGCAAACAATCTGGGCTGGCTCCCCTTTTTTTTTCTGGGTCGAACAACACCATATTGTTTTGGAGTTTCATTATATTGACCTTATTGTGTCTTTGTGCTTGTACTGACACCATGATAATGCCTGAATACAGAGGGAATTATGCTCCGTATAAATAGATCCCATCGTGGAGGATCGCTTCAATTATCCCACTACACATTGACAACATGCGCGGGATAAAACACCCCAAAGCTTTAGTCCAAACTGCTCTCAAGGCGCTCTTCAAACATTGTTCGGGCTTTTGTCAGCGGGCCGCAGGAACATCACGGCCATCAATGGAAATAAAGAAAAGAAATACAACTCAGCTGATACATTAACTGCTTTTACACAATGCATTTTAAAACCATTAGCTATATTTGTTTTTGCAATTTTCGCTCCGATTCTTTAAAGTGTTATTTCTGGAATTTGACTTCCTTCTACACACTCACCCAAAAAAAAAAAAAAAAATGCACTTAACTGATGGGACGTGGCTGCACATTCAAATCATTCATCAACAAAATTTCCTTTCTGTTTTCACGCCGCGTGGAGAAAATGAGTCGGATCATTTGGCCTCATCAATCAGACGGGTAATTGATGTCCGGAGTGTTACACACTTAATTGAGCACCTTGATTGTTGCCTGTCATCATTTCCATCATATTCTGATACATTACCGCACATTAAAGCAATCCATTTCATCGCCTTACGCGACCATTCCTTTCCTTATTAGTAGCTATTTTAAAACTGCGATAAAATAAACTGTAAAAGTGCTTTTAATTCTGCGGAACTGTCACCCATCCATCTGGTGTGCGAAGATAATGTGCTATGAAAAATTACAACTCCTGTGAACGGCAATTATTCACTTGTTCCACCAATTTTTAATATCTTAAGAGATTTATTTTGAATGTGTTTGGTGTAAAGTAGATGTGAAACACTATTTATCTGCCGTAATACCAGGACTGACCTGTGAGAGGCAGGATGGTGTCACAAGCCATCCAGAGAGAATAATAGGAGAAGAAGAAATACAAAAAGCTTGCAGGTCTGTCTCGCAATGACAATTCATCTGCAAACTCTTCTGACTAATAATTTTCAAACGTAAATATTGACCGGGTTTAACATTATCAACCGATTGACCATTTCTGATTGTTGGCTCTTCAGAGGACTCAAATCTTCCAAAATTACACACTTTGCTTCACGGGATTATCACCCGAGGCCAATCTTTAACGTATCCGCTAATCAGATCTTTGTAAAAGGGAAGTAAAATATCAAAATCCACCTGATTATTGTTTTATGTGTACCCCACTTTATCCTTCAAAAATCCATCCATTCATTCACTGGTTAAACACTTGAAGCTCCCCAGGCCAGGAAAGAGGTTGCAGGGGTCACAAGCTTTAATACGGACACTCTCATCTCTCTTTTGGCAGCAAAGGTGTAAGGTAGCAGTCGCATGAGTGTGTGTGTGAGTGTGCGTGTGTGGTTTTTCAGGGGCTGTGGGGTCGGGTGGTCCTTAATTGAGTTACTAGATGACTGCCGTTTTCCACATTCTTGCCCTGAGCTAACGAGAGGGGTTAAAAAGGAAAAAAAAACGCTCCCGGTTCCGACTCCTGAGTGCAGCTGCGAGGCAATTATCATCAAGCATGCACGCATTTGTGTACAAACAATCCCACAGCTGCTGCCATTCACTCTGTGTGTGTCTGTGTGTGTGTGCGCGCGTGTGTGTGTGCACAGGTTCACCCGAAGGCTTGTCTCCAACACCTTAGGAGGTGTCAGAGTTGAAAAGGAGCCGTGACGCATTGCACGCTGATGGCCTACCTGGATTGGTGGTGGCGGTAGCGTGTTACATGTGGACAAGCCTTACCAGCTTATACATCCGATTCATCGGCACCCGTCCTTAACCCAATTTTTCGGAGTAAAAGTTGGAAAATTTGACTTTTAACTCAGTTCTGATGGACATCGTTCCCTCATGCTACATTGAAAGAATATGCTCGGCCCAAATTTTTATAGTAAATGTTTGTCTATGGGGATGGGGGCGCTGTGCGGACTGGTACCAGGTGCCCTGCACATCCTTGGACCGGTTGGTGGCTACACATTTTTTATTAACATTACAATGTTGTCCATTTGAGAGAAAATAAGTTTGCAATGTTACAAGATGAAATTTGATAATGTGACAGCTGCTTTACACAAAGGAATCTTACAAAAAAACAAACAACATATATGTAAGTCATTCTGACGTGAGAATTAAGCATGGTTGCTTAAGTCATATTTGAACATTTTCAGAAGACAAGGAAAGCACAGTGTTCTTGGTAACAGTACAATGAAAGTGACTTGAGCAATTATGCCACGAGGCTAACGATTAAAACAAGTGAACTGAAGTACTTTATTTTCGTAAAATTATACTTTCTACTCTGTAGAAGACACATTTAAAATCTATATTCCTGCAGTAATAAATCTACCTTGCCGTGAAAAAACATATGAGGTGAGCAGTTTGTGAGTCCACTGGAAGAAGTGGCTGCATTTCGAGCAACCCACTTTTCCCCCCACTTCTGCAGATTCTAAAGAATGAAAACCATTGTCAAACGTGTCTATTTTCTGGATTTGGTGTAAAAATAAACCTTTGAACAAAATATCCTCAGGTCTTGAAAATGTCAAAATGCTCTGAACCGGCTGGCAGTGCATGTATTTTGAATATACGCTACAGTTCGCGGACCCCCGAACCCTAGTTTGAGAACCTCTGAACTCTGTAAGTGGTCCAGCGAAAGTGAGTCCTTGTGAGCCCAGCGTGACTTGCGAGGGTCCGCTGAAGGATGACTTTATGACACAGAGGGGACAGTTTCAGGGCCAGAAAAGAAGGTGGTGGAGGCGGCGGAGAGGAGGACGGGGGTGGACTGTCAGCGATGAGTGGGGGAGCCAGCGGGAGGCCAGCTTGGCCCCTAGGATGCCTCGTCACCACGGCAAAGCCCCGGAATGCGCCGGCACACAATGAGCTCCCGGGGCTCAGAGGGCACTCCGATTTGATAACCACATTAAAGTCCCGGCAACATCTGCTGGGGTGCGGGAGAAAGGCCTAGTGGCGGGCTTTAACCCCCCGAAACTGGGATCATTAACCCTCAGCCCTGTGAGAGAAGGGGGACAACAGCTCTCTTATTTGTCAGCCGCCCCGCACAGGGCTGCGGGGGCTAATATTTTACTAAAAACAGCGTGAGAAGAGAAGCGACCGTGGGCACCATGGAGAGGCCTCCTTCACACTTTACATATGGGCATTAGCGCCAAGCCGCAGTGTTAAATACATGCGGAAACCCGCAACGTAAACATTTGCATTGGCGCTCCCCGGGATTTAAAAAGATACAGTGAGATCACATTTTGAGGGATGCCATCATTTAACAGATTTTTTCTTTTTACTGGCGAGCAAACATTTGAGATACAAATTAACACTGTAACGTGGTGATGTACTTGTAGATAGTGAACTTTTTTTTTTTCTAATGGCACTTCTATTTGATCCACAATTAAACATGAAAAAAAGACAATTACAACTTGTTCAATTTAAACAGCCACGTAACATTGACTAAGGAATGCTCGCTAGCTTTAAGCTAACACACAAGGCAAAACACCATAGCCAAGCTAATAAAACTAACATCACTCTTCCAAGCCTTTATTATTATTATCTAATTCAATTCACTTGATTAAAAGAACATCTGAGTTTTCTTGTTTGTTTGTATTTTTAATTTTCCTTACCATCTTGGGGGTTACGATCAGGGGATGTCTTTAATATTTGAGACGTTTCTGTGTTTTGGGGCGATATAAATAAACGACTTGATATGATGTGTCAACCAATCAGCTGCCTCCAGCCAATCTTGTCTTGTGTTTCTTTACTTGAATGATTTTTGCCTCCTTGCTTTTCTGTGTTTGAATCCTCCATCAACACCAATGTTCCCTCATTATATTTGACTTTCCTTTATGACTGATAATTTCATTTAACTTATTGAACTTTTTTTCACTCATATGCTGGGAGAACGATCAAATGGTTCTACCCTCTAACGGCGCCAAATCTCAAACTGCCAAATACGGTTACAGCATAGACAAAAAGGAAATTACCTTTTTGGTTGTGTTCTCCCCTGAGTTGTTAATGCGCGATGAAGGATGGAGATATAACAGGTGCCCCGTCACAAAGGGACACGTTTCAGGCTTCCAGGATGTTCTGGTGCATCATGGGTCAGCGCCAAGCCTCATCCACCTCCACAGGTTTCAAAGCGGAGGCCACCTCACAGTAATGAATAATTAGGGAAACAAAGGCTGACAGGGGGTGAGTGGCTGAGGCAGGAGGTTGGGATGAAGGAGAGGATGTGGAGGGCCTAATGCGCCTACAACAGATGCGGCAAGGAGATGAGTTTTTTTTTTTTTTTGCCTTCCCTTCAACCCCCCCCCCCCCCCCCCCCCCCCCTGACCATGCATCATAGAAAACATCATCCAAAATGTATTCCCTGGAGATGAGGGCCTGCAGGAGGTGCCCCCCGATGCACAAGGTCCTCAAGTGCCTCCGCACAAGTAATCCCATTCACTGCAGCTCATTACATGGGCAATTAAGTGCTGGGGTGGAGGTGGGTGGCAGGGTGAGGTGGGCCGGGGGGGGGGGGGGGCACAGCTAAGGAGTGTGTGTGGGGTAGCGGGGTCGCTCAGGCCTATCAATTCGCAGCAATGGGAAGTAACCACATTCAAAAAGTTACTGTACTTAAGTAGATTTTGAAGACATTCTATGTGCACATTATAATGTTGAGAATGTAGAATGTGTGTATGCCAGGCCTGACGTGGCAAACTATTACCCATCCATGGCCTTACTAAGAATTTTCGGAAAGTAACGGTTCCACGACTACTTTTTATGAGTGGCTGACGGCTGATAAACACTGTTGCAGTCAATTGCAAAAAAATGTGTTTGGAGGTTTGAAGCAAAAGTGTGACTCGCGCAATACCTATATTGTGTTTTAGAATAGAACTTCTCTGTATTTATAGTAGTTTGATATGTGCCTGTGGCTAGAAAGCAAAGCGTGAAGAGTCTCTGTCACTGAATTGCGTAATCGTTCATTGACAACAGACTCTAAAAATGTACTTTATCTTTATAATCCCTCGTTCATTCTCTCTTGGTTGACCATTATTCCATTATTCTAGGTTCATAAAAACAAAATCCGGTATACTGTATATGGAGCCTTAAAACCTGAGTCAACTGTTTGCAATTCAGTGAGGGCTGACCTTAACGACTGCCATTTATAAATGCTCAGCTTTTTTTTTCAATGCGTCAACTTGTCAAAATAGTTCATGATTTGACAATAAAAATGCATTTGTACTTTTTAGATTTTTTTTACGTCATCATGTCCCATTTTACTTTTGTAAATACGCTTATCGATTTTTTTACACAACCATCTTGTACTTGAGTACAGAGTATTTTCTGCCACCTCTGTCACATGTTAAGTATCGAAACCCTCATTGATCCAATTCCGCCCCGCCCCGCCCGCTCTCCAGCAGTTTGCCAAACCTCCACCCACCCATCCACAGCACCCCACACATACACTCACACACACACTCCCGGTTCCTTCACCTGGGCCGGGTCTCCATGGACACCTGCCTCTCCTTAATGAAGATCCATGGCTTCATTTCCATTTCTGGAGTCATATCAGAGACGAGCGAGCACAAAACAGGCCTGTTTCGGAGGAGGCCCGGAGAGCCGGATAGAATGACACGGCTAAGTGCTCTGGCAGAGCGGGGCAGCTGCGGAACCTGAAAAATAGGATTTGATCGTGGGCTTCTGAAGTGGGGGGCTCGGATGGAGAGGACTTGATGTTTGGATTGGTCACAATGGCGGCCATGTGCTAGCTCGCTAGCTCCTTGCCACTAATGAGGCTTTCTGCGAGAACGTTGGAGGATACCTCACGTGCGCGCACGCACACATACACACGCACACAGTCAGGCAGGCAGGCCGCACTCTTATGCCATCTCTTCACCATATTGTACAGCCTGCACAATGTGGCACTCTCACGCACGCTAGCGCAGATGTTCAAACTCACACAGCCTCGTTGAGACCGGAGCTTCTCAAACTCCTTGGGTTCCGCTCAAACAAGGATGCCCTCTTAATTCAAACGGACAATGAATTAAATGACCATGTGTACCACCAACCCAAATTCTATATTGAATTCCGATTTTGAAACCTGACCCGCAAACACAAACTTGATTGTGAAATAACCTAAACCTAACCTAAATAACCCTAACCCCCAACTGTTTGTGTCCAGTCAACTTTGTGTGTGCAGATGGAGTGTGTGTATGTGTGTGTGTGTGCGTGCATGTCTTTCAATACAGTGGTCGAGACTATGCTTGTTAACACGTTCTAGCTCACTGACTCTTCTCAGTCCCACCCTGGGGGGAGGTATATTTTGTGCGCGCTATGTGTGTCTGCTAAACTAGGTGATGAAGAGGAGCAGGAAGAGCAGGAAAAACAAACACGGTGACGCCTCAAAAGTATCTTGTGACCGACCTGAAATGAACTTTTTTCTCACTTATTTCACATTTGCAAATAATAAGGATTTAAAAAGACGTGGCAGGTCTGAAGACTTGACTTGACTTGACTTGACTTGACTTGACTTGACTTGACTTGACGTGGCAGGTCCGCCTCTCAGTTCAGAGTTTGCATGTTCTCCCCGTGCCTGCATGGGTTTCCTATGAGTTTCCTCACACTTCCCAAAACATGCATGGTAGGTCGATTGAGCACTCTAAATTTGGCTGTGAGTGTGGGTGAGAATGGTCATTTGTCTCTGTGTGACCTGTGATTGGCTGACGACCGGGTCAGGGTGTCCACCTTAACCCAAAGTCTGCTGAGATAGGCTCCAGCAAGCCACGCTCATGAGGAAAAATGGTTCAGCAAAAGGATGGATGGAAACTCAAAGTAGCTGACCTGCGTGCACGCAGGGGCAGGGCTTGATGCTGGTTTGGGGTTCGGGGGAGAGGTGAAGGTGGGTGGGGAGGTTCAACTAGGTGCGCACGGTGTCATTTTGCGGGCCCCTCTGCACTCACCTGGAACCGAGCACTTCCCCTCCCCGACTCTTATCAGTTCCCAGAGGAAATACCTGCTCCAGGTAAACACGACCCTTTGACCTCCGTCGGCCATCCGCTCTCAACACGTCTTGACCCGGAAACCGTCTCTTTCCCGAGCCGAGGATTAGCTCTACCCTGCAACTCCCCGCTGCGATCGGTGGAAGACAAAATTGAGTCTGGGTTTGAATTCTTCCCTCTTCATCTTCCTCCTCCTCTTCATCCCTCTGTCTCCAATGTAATCTTATCAGGTGTAACCAAATATCTGCTCCTATCCAGCAAGGTGTCTCCGGGCCTGTTTGCGTTGTCCCACTGAGTGATTTATTTGCGGGCACGCAGTATAAGCAACACCACAATCATCTTCATATTTTTGGAAATATGACGTTTTTGAAGTGATTGCGTTCAAGAATGATTGTTATGAAAATTGATTTTTAATGACTTTGAACATAATTAATAATGGACTGCAACACTTGATTTAATTTTAATGGCTTGTGATGTAAAAAAATGACTTGATCGTGTAAAAAATGACTCGATCATGACAGGCCAGACGCCCCTTCCTCCTTTTTATACACTTGCATTAAATGCACAGCGGCATTGTGAATAGTCACTAGTGTATGAGAGTCAGTCTTAAAACCCTAAAACTAATCTGAAACCCTAGTGACACCATTTTTTTTTAAACCAGGCAAATGAAATCCTAATTTGGAAGTCAAAACAAAGGCTTCATCTGGAAACCCTCTTTGAAAAATTTCAGCCTGACTTAAAACCCTAACCCGATTGAAAACCCTCCACCAGACTTCATTTGAAACAACATTTGAAACCCTCATTTGAAAACCTAATCCGACCCCCAAATGTCCCCCATCGGATTTGTAATTGCAATGTGATGTGACCTGCGTTGGGGCCGCCAGTGTGCCAGTCTCCCAGGGGACATCTATTCTTGAAAGAGGCAACATGACCACAAGCCATCACAGGTCTGCCTACGAAAAGCGAGGAGCACGAGATCCTGCCTGTCCGTCCCTCAATTCCACCATAGGGTCAGGGTTTGTCTTCACCACTTGGGGGCACATCCAAGCACAATTCCACACACCCCTTCCTCGAATCGTCACCTGAGCTGTCCGTGCAATTTTTATTTTATTTTTTTATATTTTAGTATTTGTGGATTCGTATTTGAGTACCCTTGGCATGGATTATCAAATTACAAAACCAAAATTTAAAAACAGTGGTGAAGAGTTTTCAGGTCAGATTCAAATGTCCTGCTCATATGAGCAGCTCTCAGGTGTTTTCTCCCCAGTTGAGGATCTTGGAAACACAATGCTGCTTCACTTTGTTTGCTCGCAGAAACCCTCGATAATTCTTGCACCCGACAAGCGGGTATTCGGTTTCCCGCCACGACAGTGATGTACGTGAATCCCGAAGCTACTCTTGGAACTCTGGTGGACTTTGGCACTGGGAGTGGTGATTTCCGACCGATAACCCGCCCCGCCACTCTCTACGGCACTGCGGGGGGAAACCAAAGAGGATGAGCGAGACATCCTGTGTCAGGCACCTGAGTGAACGCCTCATCGGCCTGAAACACAGACTCCATCTTGGAGAAAAAAAATCACCCCGTCGGGGATTATTGGAATACATGTGATTGCCAAGCGATGGATTTGGATAATCCTGACCTCCTGGTGATAACATCATTGAAAAAGTCTACACACCCATCTTCAAATGGGAGTATTTTTGTGATATAAAAAGTGAGATTAAGACGAGTAATATATTTTTCCACCTATTATCTGTTCAATACAATTGAGGAAAAACATTTTTGGGGGGGAATTGTTTTTTTTTTCTCGTAGAAGTCTGAGTACAGTATGTTTTGCTAACGCTGACTGCTTTTCTGTACTGTTCACAACCTTCCATCTTGCATTCCAGCTCAAGGAAAACTGACATTTCAAATGCAATTTTTATGTAGTATATTATCATCATTGTATTTGCATTAAATTAAATTAAAAATCCTCAAAATACAAAAAAGGATCCAGTGATATTTATGGTCACTTATTTTTTCCAGATGTCTGTATTGAACTATTTACCCCCAAATATCCGTACTTAGTATGAAATCAGTGCCTCTTTAATTAAACCTAAAGAGGTGGATTGTGACTTCCTTCATCAGAGCAGAATGCTTTCATGGAAAACATAAAATTATGTGGATGACTCCAAACATTTAGTCTCGTACAAATTAATGCGATCGCCTTTATCAAATGTCACATTCCCTATTTTCCAAAAGGCCAATTTGACACTTTTGCTCTCCATCAGTGACGAGACCCCTGCCTTGGTTCTCCTCCTCCCCATCATTAGCGGGCTTCATTCGAGATAAGTGGGACAATGGCCGGGGTGAAGGCCTAGATCACGCTGACGTCTTATCTCTCGCCTCATCTGCAGCCCGTGGTGTCTCTGTCAGAGGATGTTGTTTAAGACCAAGTCAAACACTCAAACATCCTGTGGCATCATCCAAGCCTACACACACACGCACACACACACTGACATGCGCAAACACCTCTGCGCAGCACTTCCTTATGGCACTTCACACTTGGCTGGTGAATGTCCACTGTAGCATTAAAATGTTTGAAGTCACAAAGCACCGGGCGGGAGTGAGTCACATAATGTCGCTGTCTGGCACAATTCTCGGATCTTTAAAACCATGACCTTTGGATTATTGAAAGAACAAAAAAACAAAAACCAGCTATTAGCAGCTTATTCTATTTGTGTGCAGCGTATCAGCTCGATGCTGCTTCACAATGTTTCAATTTGAACTCTAGGCTCCACTCATTGACACAAGTCTACACAACCCTTTTGGGTTCACCTCCAACACTGACCTTGGTTTAAAACACTACTTTAATAATAATAATAACAATAATAATATAATATAATAATAATGCTGGATTGTAAGCCTTGTTTAGAACCCTAAAGATAAAAACCCAAAACCTATCTAAGAACCATAATTTGAAACCCTAACCCAGGTTTGAAACACTAATTTGAAAGACGCACCTCAAACATAACGTTTTGTTTTCCAGGCTCACAAATCCTATTGTCATGTAAAACTACTAAAAAAAAAGTAAAAATGGTCTTGTGTAAAGTTCTGGGATGAACTGTTCTTGGACCAACTTTCGCGAGCAAGAGTCACACACACACACACACACGCACGCACGTACGCACGCACGCACACACACACACACACACACACACAAATGCCGTCCACGCTGTGGAGGAAGCCAAAGTGCAGGCAGGTTAATGTCGGGGAGCACTCGACAACAATGGTGCGTTATGAGGTGCTGCGGTAGTAATGAGGTCTTTGTTGGGACGTTAGTGCCCGGCCGCATCCCATCATTACTCATCCTGGGAGACCACTGGCCTGTCGGCATGGCAACTGGGACTTGACTGAGGCCACGAGCAAGACCTGAATCTCAATGGCCTGGCTGACGCACACATACAAAGAATGTGTGTGGTGGTGGATGACAAGTTTTACAAGTGAATGCTCCAGAAGCAGAGGGGGCAAAAGTACTCGGACTTTGTACAGATACCTGTACACAAGAATAAAAGTAGTGGTAAAAGTAAAAGTACTGATTTGGCTGCTTCAGCATCAAGAGTAAATGCACCAAAACTTTTTCATATTGCTATTACTTTCTTTTACATTTAAAACATTAAACAGTGCTACCACGTGCACTGCACGTACTCTTGTCCGTTTGTTAATATTTGTATTTTTTTTCCATTTTATTTATCTATTTATTTATTTATTTGTCAAACATTTTTCAATCAAATTGAAAGTCATGTTGTTTCATTAAAACAACCAATTGGCTTTGGTCAGTTTAGCTTCATGCTAGCAAACAACGTCACCGAAAGGTGTTATAACTTTTAAAGCAAGCGATATTTGAACACGACTGGTGCAGTAGGATGTCAGTTTTCCAAGCTTATATGCTCTACACATGCAAAAACACACACACACACACACACGCGCATGCACACATGCACGCTCATCCAATGAATGTCCAGTGTAGGTATGCAGTGGTGTGAGAGTCATCATGCAGGTTGTTGGGTGCATTGGGTCAGTTCTGAGCGGTCAGCAGCTGCTGTCTGGCCGAGGTCCCACATTTCCCAGGGTGGGGTGGGTAGTGGGGTGAAGAAGGTGGGGGTGTATTAGTGGAACAGGGGTGGCAGTGGTGGTGGCGGGGATCCGGATTGACAAGCCCGTAATAAAATCAGGCGCCCTGGATGGGTTGTGTGCGGCCCATTGTTCCCCCGGCAAGGCCCGCGGCTGCTGTTTACTTTCTCCCATATGCATTATTCAACGGCAAAGGAGCTCCGGGAGGAGTGGGGGGGGGGGTGCTCGGGGCCCATTCAGGGATCCTCTTGCCCTTGTTTTGTTCTGCTAATTTTCAATTAAAATAAACCATTGCTGGCCACTGTCTTGGCTGAGCCAGGAAGCGGACACAGTAAGTATGAGATGGGGGGGCACATGGATGGATGGATACATTGATAGCGAGATCGATCACCATAGTAGTAATATTGTGGGGTCTCCCTTTTTACGATGAATCCGTTTCAAGAAACAAAATACAAAATTCAAAGCAAATATTCCCACAGGAAAGACTGTCAATTCAATAGATCTATTTTATAAACATCAAAATATTAAGTGACAAAAAATCATGCTAGTGTGTGAATCTTCTTTTCATTTCTTCAAAGTGATTTTACACAATAAGCTCTCATGTTTTGAAATGAAAGCAGGTGCTAAGGAATTACTTGATAAAAAAAAAAATTAAATGTTTGAAATCAAGTTGTAGAGCAAAAACTATATCAAAAACTTTTCTATGGTCTCACTGGATTGCAGATTTTCAGGGTCTGGAAGGTAACCCTGGCAATAAGCAGGGTTGACTGTACTTTGAGATTTAATTCCACAAGTTATTACTCTTGGCAGTCTTTGAGGTGGCAACAGGAGGATTCCCATATGGCGGGAGAAAGTACGAACAAATCCCCAAAGACAATGGCTGCCTGCCGTAATGACTCCCCGAGGTCATTAAAATGAGGCCAAACTAATCAATAAGGCCAGTGATGGCTACTCTCCTTTGAGGCGCCTATTTCTCACAGGAGGGGGCCCAGCTCGACTTGCGAGGTGCAGGGGACAGATGCGGCGGCGGTGCGACGGGAGCGGGAAGGGGGGTGAGTTCGGGGGCGGACGAGCCGGGTTAAAGATTCACCACACATCTGTCACTCGAGACCGGGCGGCAAGCGGTGGCCTTCCCCTGCTGACAGCCTGCTGGCCGGCCCCGTCGCCGTGTCTTCTACCTGCGGCTCTGCTGGGCTTCACCATCTGCCTGCCTAAACGCAACAACTGTTACGCTCTAGACACTTTATTAGGAACACCTGCAAGGCTGAAAATAAAACTTTCAAGACTAAGGCTCTTTTATTTTTACCTTGCATGTTCATTTTAATGAATTGTTTTTATCATTAAATGCAAAACAATGTTAATCACATTTTAGTTTGTCTTAATGTATTCCGAGGTGTCAGACGTTTTTACCGCGGTCGGCATTTCCTACAAATGTTTAGTCACCTTCTCATATCATTACATATACAATAATCAACAATTTGATGGATAATTAGTTTTGAAATCAGAAGTCAAGAATAGTCAAGTTTATTCAATTATTGTTGAAGGTACAGAACAATCAAATGCTTGCAATATCGCAATATTTTAATTTATTACATTGAAAGATGTGAAACTTTGGCACAGATTTCAGCAAGCATTTTGAAAGGTGAACTGCTTGATATGCTTTCGCAGGTCACATAAAATGACGTGGCCAGGTATAGCCCCCAGGTCTCGGGTTTGACACCGGTGATTTACTATATTGTTTCTATACTTATGTTTATGTTGTCAACTGTTTTTTTTTTTTTATTCATTTTAGTCAGAAACACCCCATCTTATGAGGGGTGCTTCCTTCGGGGTCTTCTCCAGAAAAATTACAAAATGTGAGCATCTTTTTTTTCCACACATCTTTGTTCTGCACCTTTATTGTACTATACTGTTAAAGCCTAATCAAAAATAAAAGAACTTGAGCTGCAGCGTTGTGCGGCGGACGCGTCCCGTTAGCGTCGGTGCCTGCTGAGTGTCGGCGTGAATGCGTTGGAGGGCCTCTTGGCTCGGCTGGACACACTCGCCCCCCCCCCCGCCGGGTGCAGGTGAGCGCTCAATGCGGCCTTCAGCACCTGCCCTCTTTGTTTCCTTCTGGATGCTTTTATGGCGTGGGGGGGGGGGGTCGTGAAGGGTTCTGGAGGACGTGTGGACGGGGGGCGGGGGGGTGGATCCATCTGTGTGTATGTGTGTGCCGTCATTGCCCTCGTAAAAGCAGAGTAAGGTCCACTAAAGTTGCCTGGTTGTTGCGACGAAGCACCCCCCCCCCCCCCCCCCGCTTTCCAATTTGGATGGACCCCAGTTTTCATGCTGATGCATTTGTTGGATGTACATTCACATGCAGTTAATCCATCATTCGAGTGTATGGCCCTATTTCAATAACGGTAAAGACATGACTCACTGATTGAAATTATTGCTGATTGAAAAATAAATCATATTGGGTAATATTTGGAATTTCGACTAAGGATAAAATATACACTAACATTTTGTTGTTTTGTTTTCAGTGTCAAAATGTTTTTACCGTTATGTGTTTAACAACTTGTGGGGGTAAAAAAACTATATAAAACTGTTAAAAATGATATAGATCACCTTCCTTCCCCAAATAGATGTGCCTTGTTGTCTCGTCAATTTGTTTCTGACATTTGCAACCAACTTCACCACACAACGCTTTGAGCTTGAAACATAAAGATCTAAAATATTAATGTGACCTGTACAACTTAAAAAAAGTGTAAAAAAAATCTGCGATCACGTGGTTGCACAAGTGTACACACCCTCATTAAACTGACATTGGGTCGGTGATTAGAGTAAAGCATACACCTGCCATATATCTCAAAATTTTCTAGTGTTTTTTTTCCTGACACTTTTGTAGTCACATATCACATATGATTGGAAAACAAGAAGAAAATTTATCAGGGAGGTCACCAAGAGGCTACTCGGACTTGCATTGTTGAATAAACGGCCATTAAAAATGAGTTTGTCTTAGACGGCAGTTTGTGTTGTGTTGGCAAACAACGAGACGTTAAGACGATGAGGCACTATGACATTGGCGGCAGGTCAGCGTCGGCCTCGAAATAAGCCGCACATATCAATGTTTAATTCATATGATTTTCCTGGATATGAAATGTGGCTGATAAGACTCAAGCAAATTAATCCGATGAAAGGAAGAGCATAAGCAGAGATCGACTCTTTGAGTGGGAGCATCTTAGAAACCAATTACCGGACAAGAAATAGATCATTATTTTTTTTTTTTTAGTGAGTTAGGTTGCAGATGGAGGAGGAGGAGGGCAAAGGTGCTTGCTAAAGGGGGGGGGAGGTTCTAGATTGAGGAGTGAGGGCACAATAAAGACATAATCATCTCAGCTCAACTTTTTCCTATCCAACTTTCAGATTTTAATTTGCCATCTGTGAGGTGGTACCTAATTTACTTTCGCTTCGTCCCCTCAATGCTCCATTGTCGGCGGCGCTTGGATTCAGAGCTTCCTCTCTTAGCTCACCTCGGCGTGAAATTGGTTTAATGAAGCTGAAAGGTATGGCGCTCTCACAACACTGTGGATTCCAGTGACACTGCTTGATCCACACATACACACACACGCACACACACACCACTGAGATGAAAATTTATAACGCAGCCCACAAAAGATCCCTATCACACATCACACACATGCATATTCAGTGGGCGAACCCACACCGATCGGTTTGAGGCACATCAAATCAGCAGACATGCTCTCTGCCACTATTTCGTGGAATATTATTAAAAGGAATCATAGATTTGCTTACTTAAACTTGCATAGGTTTTACTATAAGGTAGTGGAACCATGTGACCTCTTGCAACCAATCAACAGAAAAGGTCATGAGAAAGTTTAGTATAGTGTTTTAAAAAAAAGTATTTTGGTGTATATCATCTTGTATTACCCTCAGGTTCAAATGTTTTAGGCCAATTTGATTTTTTGTTTTAAATAACATGCAACAAATCAGAAATACAATTAAGGCATCATTAATGTGGTAAAAACAAAAGACAATTATTCATCCTACCTTAGATTTGGACCAATCGTGCTTTCGATGTATCATCACATAAATCTAAAATCCTCAAATAATTCTGATTTTCAATTCATTTCATTGCTGATACAGAAATGGATCTGTGTTTTTTATGTCTTGTCTTCCTGTGTCACATCCATGGCTTTGGTTCATCTTCACCTGTTCTCATTAACCCTGCTCCTTTTGTTAACCAATCAGCTCCTTCCAGCTACTACACATATAACTATATACTTTTTTAAAAATCCTTTAAGGAAATATTCATGTTATTGATTTAGAATTTCTGGCAATAAAAGCTTTTATTTTTAGGGTCATGTTTCAAACTATTAAAGTGACAGTGACATTAATCACATTTCAACTGGTTGTGTGCGTGTGTGCGTGTGCGTGTGTGTGTGTGTGCGTGTGTGTGTGTGCGTGTGTGTGTGTGTTTTAGCACCTCTCCCAATCTCTCCCTGTGAAAGGCGTTCTCCTGTTACCTGTCCCGCTGGGTGCGGCTTCTAATTGGAACAGGCAGGAAGTCCTGTGGGATTATTTTGTGTATACGTTCCATTAATATGATCTCCTCATGGTCATATCACTTACTTCTTCTTGTCCCCGTTTTAGGACAATCCCGTGGAAATGCATCTGTAACCCAATATTGCGATCTGGGCCAAACGTTATTGGTTGGAGGCTGAGTCTGGAGCTGGTTTGACCCGAACAAAGACGGAAGTAGGCTAACAGAACTGAGTTGAAACTCTACAAAATGTCACAGTTGTGCGTTATTGCCAACTTTTCTGTTAAATACACTATACGGTACATATACTTCAAAATAATGTATTTAAAGCAAGAATTGATTAAAGCGTGGTACACACATACCAAAATTCGGGTAGGGTGAGCACCTCCATCCCCAATTTATCAAAATAAATGAAACGGATGGATGGATGGATGGATGGATGGATGGATGGATGGATGGATGGATGGATGGATGGATGGATGGATGGATGGATGGATGGATGGAGATTATCTAATGACCCTAAAAGATGATCATGTGTATGTTCAGAGATTTTGAGTAAGCCTGCACCTTACACCCCTTGTGTGTGGCCTCTCCCCATTGTGAAGATCATTTCAGATGTTAAAACACCGTAATGTGTGTACTGATCGCCTGCGACTGAACCGATGAGCAAACCGGAGGAGCCACTGCAGCACGCACGGGCTCAAACAGGCGGGCCGTGCTATGATTCACCTAAACGTCCGAGCCAAAGTGATTCAACCCGCCCGTCAGCAGCACATTCTCGCCGTGTGCACGTCGCGGCACGTGTTTGTTTTGGCTTGTTTCCTCCATTCCTGCAGCACCATCATTACCAGAATTCTGCGTAATTAGATCATCAACACACGGCTAACACGAGTTAAGGCAGCACTCATGGGAAAGTGTGAGAGGCATGTTCACTTGACTTGCACATATTACCCCTTTGAGCCACTAGTAGGGGCTGGTGAACAGTTGACGCCACTCCTTCCCTTGCAGGCTTGGATTTAAAAAAAAAAAAAAAAAGTTGTTTGCCCAGTGCAAGGAACCAACAGTGATTTTTGTGGAAAGGTTTGTTTAAAGACACAGGTTAAGACACCACAAGGCAGGTAGACAAACAAGCAATGAGGGCCTGGGTGTTAAGTTACACACAAGTAGACTGAGAGAATGATTAGTCTGACTTTGTACACACATTTTTCTTCTCCCACACAAAAGAGTTTGGTTTTTCAATTAGTATACTGCTTTTTAAACACTTAATGTAATGGTCATTGACTATATGATTAAGAATTCAGCCTTACGCAGGAACTAAAAACTTGAATTTATTAGATAGATTCAAAAGATGTTGGAATCTATCTATCTATCTATCTATCTATCTATCTATCTATCTATCTATCTATCTATCTATCTATCTATCTATCTATCTATCTATCTATCTATCTATCTCATTTTTAATCTTCTACTACTACTACCATCCATGCATCCGTCCATCCATCCGTCTGTCCGTCCATCCATCAGTCAAACGCAATCAGTCCACACACTCATCTTCCAAAACAGCAACATGGGCCTTAGCGTGAGGTCATGGAGGATTACCAGGAGAGGAAGGTCCTCCAGGAATACGGCAACGTGCCGCAAGCTAGCAGGAAAGAAGTCAAATACTACAACGCTGTGACATGCACGTAAGTGCTGTGGGAAAGCAGCAACCTGTCCCTCTTCAAAGTCTGTTAAATCAAAATCATTATAAAAACCACAATAATAGGCTCACTGTGACGTTAATACCTCTCTGGGCGTGTCAGTCAAAAGGGAGCTTGAGCCCTTAGTGAAGGAAGGAAATGATAGATATAGGACTTGGTTAGATTGTGTAAGTGTACTGATGAAATGGCTCATCTGGATAATTCACAATTAAGGCAGTTTTAAGTTGTATTGCCTTATTTTTTAATTTTAATTTATATACGTATATATATATATTAACAATGTTGCACAATTAAGGCATTTTTAAGTTGTATTGCCTAATTATATATATATATATATATATATATATATATACATATATACACAGGCAGACGGACACACGGATGGATGAATGGATAGATGAACGGACGGATGAGCAGACAGATGGACGGATGATGTATTCTAGCAACAACAAAAGTGTTTCCTTCCACAGTGCAATGTGTCGTTGATTTTGCCCGAAGTTGTCAGTAATGCGTGTGAAATGCATGTTGGATTAGTTGGACTTTGCGTTTTTGCTGTTGAAGCATGACTCTTTGACCGCACTTCTTCATGAGACACACCTGGCAACTGGCTGGTGTTGTTGTTGTAAGGGCAAATAGTTGGTGAAGCTTCAAACAGCAGATAGGCAGCATACCAGGAAAATGACAGTACAGTACAGTACTATACTAACTTTCTGATGTGCTTGCCAATTTCTCAGTCAGAAATACAGATAGCAATTGTCACCCTTGGCACATTATAAATCTAGCGCCAAGTTTCTCAATCATTACTGAACCAAGGCACATATTTTACATTTATAAATCTTTTGACACCCCATCGTACCAAAATGTCACGGAACAATCATAAAGGTAAATTTGGTACTTATTTTGAAAAAATTTAAATGAAAAAAACTGCTTGAATTCTATCTTGTTTCTCAACTATGTTGCCAAATGACTGGCTAAGGTATATATATATATCACAAATATTAATCAAATAACTAAAAACATGTTTTGGTTGGTGAAAAAATTAATTATAAAAATGCTTTAGTCGGTGCTTTAATCCATCATTTTTTTGAAGTTCCTCGTCATTCATCAGTAAATGGGCGTCCATCCGTGATGGACTGACGGACCTTCCATCAGAACATACGGAACGTGTAACACATCCTGTCAAAGGACAGGCCTTCAAAATAAAAATAGTATAATAAGACATCACTTTGGCGTTTGACAGGATGTGTCCAAGCGAAATAATTGGCCTGTTTTTTTAATGCTGGGACTGAAAAATATATATATATATATTAAAAAACGGAATGATTAAAACCAGGGCATACAAAAAAAAATCAAAGCTGCACTGTGCTTTCTTGAAATCAATTACTTTGTCTCTTCCAGTGACCATCTGAACACAGAAAAGTACGTCAATAGTTGGATTCCAGACTTGCAAACCGTTTCTAGGTGGGTGTTCCGTGTACACTTAGTAGGCACAAAGAAATATCACGGAAGTTGGTTTTGAGGCCCGTTGAAGAGGAGGACCAACGCACAAGCTGCAGATACAATCAGAAATTGTGATACAGCATAAAAAACTACAAAGGACCGCGAGTGATCATTTGAGTGATCTCCTGATGTGAAACACGCTGCACCACACTCAGGTGTGACTCATCTGAAGGCAAGCGCAGCCTGAAGCACAGCACAGTCACGCACATCAAACAAAACAATCAGCGTCGTAAAGTTGTTGTTTTCGGAAGATTTCGGTAGATTTGGACGGCCGACTTGCTAGTTGGGACAGCAAAGTGACAAGCGAGGCCCTTGCGTGGGAGAGCTATGTACCGACATGCTGGGCGCGTGCGATAATCAGTCGGCGCCGTATCTTAAAGTATGTAGGCGGTAATGCCTTGAAGGGGAGAAATTTAGTGTCGTGATTCCCAACCACTGACGTGCTAACGCCTGAAACTGACAGCTGAGTTGGCGCTTGTCAAAGGTTCTCTGAGGAAAATCCAAGAAAGTTACAGGGATTCCCAATCTTAGTCTGGTTATACGTTCAACGTAGTTGATTTGCTTGGAGCATTTGAGTTGAGTTTTAGCTGATGTGGCTTAAATTTGGTCGAAACTCACGCCTGATTCGACCGTAAATACTAGGGATGCACCGAAAATTCGGCCACCGAAACTTTTCGGCCGAAAATGACCCAAAAGTGCATTTTCGGTTTGTGGCCGAAAGACCTAAATCACCGAAACAACACGGCCGAAACTTGTGATGACGTGAGCAAACAGCGCAGCCAGCACGCGGGAAAACGGGATAAGAGCCAGCATGTCTGCGGTGTGGACTGATTTCACTATCTCAGAGAAAGACCCACGGATAGCGATTTGCAAAACATGCAATGCTGAAATTTCAAGAGGGGGTGCATCTGCAAAAAGTTTCTCCACGTCGGGTTTAATTCATCACCTGAAATCCAAACATCCCGATCGCCATTCTGAATATGAGAAGAAGGCGACACAGAAAAGGAAACTGACACCGAGCACGCCCACTCCGTCTGTGGCGGACGTTTTTGAAAAGGCAAGAAAGTTTGTGCATCCACAATTCTTGGTGGGTTTGTTGTTGATAAAGGCTATGGTAACCATTGTTTTGATACACTTTTATGTTGTACACACAGAACAAAATTTAAAAGGCACTTGACTTATGCACTTTGTGTTTTTATAAGAGAACATATTTCATTTTACAGTCTTTCAGCAGGCCAGTCAGTTATAAGCCTGTAAATTATTATTTAATGTACACATGAGTGGGGTCAAGTTAAACATTTTATTTTTATTTTATTTTTGAATTTTAATTTATATTGTGCATTGTTGTAATGTCAGTGCTAAATAAATATTTTCATACTTTTGTAACTGGTTTATTGCAATGCCTTGATTTTAGTGAGGTTAGTACACATGTAGCCATAAATGCTGTGGTTCTAATAACTGACATAATCATTTCTTTCGGTGTTTCGGTTTTCGGCCTTGGTTTCCTCATTTTTGGTTTTCGGTTTCGGCCAAGAATTTTTATTTCGGTGCATCCCTAGTAAATACTGATGTCTTGATGTACTATGTCCATATATTATTTTTTGGGTGGTACCTTGGCTTAATGAAGACTGGCAAACTGCACGAGTGTTGAGAGTTTCTTCAACTGACTTCCCTCCTCGGCACGCATGCGACACCACCCGGTGGGTGTGGTCCAGCCTTTCGAGAATGCGTGTAGGTGTAACCCAGTCTTTAAAAATAGCACAGGGGAGGACTTGGCTGTCACCATGAGACAAATGACAAATCGTCCGCGTGCTTGTGTTTACAGTGTATTTATGTCAGGAAAGACCGTGTGAACGTTGCTTGATTGTGTCAAGCACAGGCATTGCAGGAGTGTGTGACGGCTCCCTCATCCGAGACGGAGACACACACGACCGAGCCATGACAAGAATGTGCGCCATCGTGGGAGCAGAGAAGGTTCACGCAAGCTTGCAAACAGCCAGAATAAAATGGATGGAAATGTACAGCACAAAATTGGACACATTGAAAGCTGGCGCAAGCACGGGTCACTCAGGGAAAATTCACAAGCTTGATAAAAGACATTATAAAACAATGTCTGGTAGCTTAATGCTAACTTCTAATGGGAAACTCCATTGACAGCTGAGCTAAATTAGCAACAATGTTAACTGCTGGAGCTGCGACGTATACAAACAGCACGCAGCCTTATTGTCCGTCACAGCCTTCAGCTAAGGCCATCGGACCATTTTCTGTAGCACTTCTACTCACTAGGGCAGGGTCCATCTGCCGACCAATCACGTCATATTTGTGCCACTTAATTTGCATTTTGTTTATAATTGATTGGTTTGTGCCATGCCCCATGTGTCATCTGTCTGTTTGGCAGTTGTCTAATTTCACAAAGAAAACGCCCTCTATTACAATGTTCAAAGCAGACCTTATTAAAATCAAATATTGTTTTTGGACTTCCATCCAACAACAATTATATTCTCGTCTACTGTTGACAAACAGAACCAAACATTTTTTTTGGACGGAAGTTGCTAAGTAACCGCAATTGCTGGGATTTATGTCTTGAAATTTCTACAAGGTCAATTTAGGGCTTGTGATGAGCAGCTGCTGCTCTGTGCTCAGTCCCTCGATCAAAACTAAAAGCGAGTTAAAAAAAAAAAAGTTTGAAGAGGTTTGCATAGTTCATGCTCTGCAGTGCACAACATTAAGGAATGTATCAAGCAATTTGAGGTGTTGCATGGAAAGACAAGAAAAGTACAAGTTGAACACAGCTGATCGATGACTGCTTTTAAAATTGCCAAATACATCACATTCATCCTGTCCACAAAATTCGGCAAGCCATTTTGTTTTGTGGTAAATAATCATGGAAGAAACTCATGAGTGTGTGTGTGCGTGTGTGTGTGTGTGTGTGTGTGTGTGTGTCAGCCATGTCTGCAGGGTGAGGTGGCGGCCGATGCTTTGGCAGCAGGTCTGGCACGTCTTTCAGGCCCGAACCTGCACACAGGGCGAGAAAAGAGGAGCCGAGTCATCATATAGGCTTGTTGTCCTGGCGTCATATATTTCACTTTATTTCACTTCGCCATCCCATAAATGCCCAAACGAGCATCGCAGCAACATTGTCCCCTTGACATGTAAATGTCGCGTGTAAATGTCACATTCACAGCAGCCACATTTCGCAACAGATTCAAGAACAAATGGTGCAACACATCCAGGAAATGCCAGTTCATAATTTTAAGGCTGAAAACAACATCGGATGTGTTCATCCCTTAATTCATGCCAGTGTGCCAGTCAACTCTGAAAATGTAATTTCCGACACAAATTCTCTTTTCGAAAGGATTATTAGATTTCATGACCAAGTCTAAATTAAGTTGAAACTGGCAACAATTTCTATTTTTCCAGCGTTGATTCATCTTATGAATTGTGTTTATTCAATATCCTCTCCGATAATGTCGTCGCGCGTTTACGATTCCGTGGAATGGTGCTTATACAGTTTAGGTGAAATTTCTGTCCATCTGTAAAAAAAAAAAATCCCAGGTGAGATATGTGCCTCATTTCAATTAAAGTCGGGAAATTGCACCAGTACACCCTGCTGCTTTTTAATAGAACTTAATGATGATAATAATAATCATAATAATAGGAATAGTTTGTCTTAGCTCGTTGCGAAACATGTTTGTTCCTGCGCTGTCACTGTGCTCCGGAATGTGTGGGAAGTATTGCGGCAAACAGTTTTCGCATCACAATCGGCAGGTTAATTAAGAGCTTTTGCCCAGGACAAGTGTTCAGTGTCAGCACGTGAGCTGCTCAGTCATCGAGATGCTTTACTTGGCGTTACATTTTCCAAAAGAGCAAAAACCTCAGCCTGCAGATGAAAGGGTTCCCTGAATCACATCCGCATATGTCTATGGTAGAGTAGAAAACTTTCCACCATGCCGGTGTACTTTTAAAGAGAGTCTGTGTCGCCCGAGGCGAGCAATTACTCCACATTGTAACCACGACACAAAAGTGACTTTAGCGAGTGTATCAACTGCGTAACCTCAAAGGAAATCTCCATTCAGGCGCTCATAAAAGAACGTCTCATGAGCCGCGATGCGCCGAGGGATTAGCGAAGACAAGCAGGTGAAGTCCTATGGCTATGCGCGTTTGCTCAGCTGAACGCCGCCGCGCCCAAGTAACCCAAGGTCGGGGATGTAGCGCTCCATTTTGCTCTTTTTCCACCCTTCCGCCTTGCTATTCTTTATATTTGCACAGGTGAGAGGACCACAGCCCAACAGGTGTGGGCCTTGAAAGTCCGGTTTGCCTGGCTGGCTGGAAGCTGTGTACTCTCGACGGATGGATGGATGGATGGATGGATGGATGGATGGATGGATGGATGGATGGATGGATGGATGGATGGATGGATGGATGGATGGATGGATGGATGGATGGATGGATGGATGGATGGATGGATGGATGGATGGACAAATTGATGATTTACATAGACGGATTGAGTGGATGGGAGGCTGGCAGCGTGGGTGGTAGTATCTTTCCAGCCAGCGCTTTTGTCCATAGAGACAGACAGCAAACACACTAACATTGAAAAACTGAGATGTACTGTCAGTGAATGATGCACTCTAGAGATTATTAGTCATAATGGCCTTCGGGGTGGGAGGCAGCAGAGCAGTGAGGCTGCGTTGAATGTAACCCTGTGCGCAAAAAACTTGCACACAGTATGAATACCTGTTATGTAGTCAGTAAACCCCAACAACACTCGTTCGAGGAAACTCATTTTTAGAAATGAAATTTTCAGGCGTAAGCTCAATTTCTTTGTTTCCAACTAGATATCAAATTTTGAGGGTAACGATGGAAAATCTGTGCAAAGATGAGAATTTATTGAGCTACAAGGAGGACAGATTTTTTTTTAAATCTGATCTAACAACCGCTTCAGTGAAAATATCCCGCGACAACCCGCTGTGATGTATTCCAGTTGAACAAGGTGTTCCAACTAATTTTGAGGACACGCCTTCAGCTTTCAAATGAGAGACACTGTTCATGATTTAAAAGCCTCGTTTTACATTTGTAACCATTGGAATGTTCTGTTCAAAACAGCAACACTAAATGGGAGTAATGTGGTGGGGTGAGTCGATTATAACTTAAATGTGGGAAAAGCACCTCAGTAGTTTTTGCGTAAACTCGTTCAAGTACAGGGCAACGAATGTCAGATGCACATAAAAATTGGTTGGGGCAGGACACAAAACCATCACACACAAACTGAGGCCAGGTGCGACGTGACAGAGATGTGTCGGGTAATTGTCGGGAGCAAGGTGGAGCGGCGCGGGAGTGGTAAAAGTGAGATGAGCTGTGGTTTGCTCCCGTCGGGCCAAAAGTTCAAAGTGAGGCAGGACAAACAGGTAACCTTAGACGCCATGTGCAACGCCTCTCACGTGTTCCGCTCATTGTCTTTCACCGAGCCCAAGCTCGGGTTTCTGGAGCGCGCCGATCTTCCTGGGATAACCCGCCCACCCCTGCCCATTCTTCACCTTGGACCCCCAAGTCCCGCCCCTGCTGAAAGTAAACACGGAAATACAATAGGTGCAAGCGCACAGACGTATAATGTCAATATGTGAGTATAAGATAAACAGCCGACCTGAGTTCACACGCACGTTGAGTGATTGCTGACCCAGATGACAAATGCAGAGCTGGTAAAAACACATTTGTTTAGGTCGGAGTGGCAGTCCGATTACATTGTTTGTATTAATAATTTCATATGTATATACTAGCTGTGGCTAGAAAGTAAAGTGTGGAGAGTCTCTGTCCCCGAATTGCGCAATCTCAAAATATCCAGTCTCTTTCTCCTTTAATATACAACACTGCAATACAGTTTATGCTGTTTGGAGAATCAAAAGCCACACACAACTTCTAATCGGCAATCGGTTGAAATGGCATTTGTGTTATCTTTCAACCAAACTGAGCACACTGCAACGGGTGACTGGCACGTGTTGAGAATTGTGCATTTTGTGAGTGAAGTAAGATCCGAGTAATGGCGGGTGGCGTGGTATGTCGATTGAAATGTGACATAATGCTCTAAAACTGGAGGGACGAGTTTTCACTCAGCATAATTTTCTCATTACACTCACGTCAAGGAGAGTCGTTCAGCCACTCGAGGACAGAGGACATGTTCACCCCAGGCAATATTCTCGATCTCCCTATGTACGTATATGCGTGCCTGGCTCTACCTCACTCCAATAGTCTCCCTCTTTGTTTGTTTACCTCTTTTAACACGTCTTAACAGTCTCATTACCACTCCAAAAACACCCTTCTGTTAATTTTCTGTCTTCTTCTTATTATTATAGAGTTGCGACTATGCCTATCCAGGGAAAACCCGATCATAGGTCACATGCATCCATCCGTCCGTCCATCCATCCATCCATCCATCCATCCATCCATCCATCCATCCATCCATCCATCCATCCATCCATCCAGCCCTAGGTTTAATTTGGAATTTTGCATTATGGTTAGTTTTGATTTAGTTTTGATTTCAGTTTTTTATCATTGAGTTAACTCGTTTTTAAATTGTGTGTATTTGTAGTGAAAGATTTTGTGTAATAGAGTGAAGTAAACAACAATTCCCAAACAACTGCTCAACTATCCTTCCTCATGACCAAATAGTCAAACCGAAATAAATATGATCAAAAGACGATTTCAAAGTAACCCCAAAAACCATCGAAAATAAAATTGATTGACAAGGATGAAAACGAGAGACATATTATAGTTATCTTTCTAGATGTGGAATGTATTTTCAGTTGGATATCCTTTTAATTTAATTTTGTTGATTTGAAAACGAGTTATTTGTCAGTTTGTTTTTTAGCTTTTACTGTATATAATATGAGGTGCTCATACATTTATTTGGGTTGACAGTCATAATGGCCCTCCGAAAGAAGCTATGACTACAATGCGGCCCGCAAAAAAAAGAGTTTGACACCCCTGATCTAAAGTAACATTCTGTCAGTTATGCTAGTGGATCACATTGCTGCTGAATTCATGGGAAATGTGTTGCTACTTATTACTCATCATATCAAAGTTAACCTTGAGACCAAGTCAGGTTCTCCTTTGCATGTGTGAGCCCCTCGGGAGCCCCAGGGTGCCACGCCGAGGTGTGAATGCTAACACGGCCCAATCCGTATGCCACAGAGAAAAAACAATCCATGCTAATCTGCTGCCCCAGACAGGAGTCCAGTTAGGCCAATCAGCGGAGGAATCATCAGGAACGGCGGGGGCTCACGGAAGCCCAGATCGGGGCGCCTGATTGCGGGACGGGTGATTTGCGGCCCCAGAACAATGATGGCTGCCCAGCTCAACGCCAGAGGAGGCTGCACCACAAACTCACCTGACACTCAGACCAAAGTCTTGTATGACGTATTACCTGAAAGCTATATTTGGGTTAAAGTAAAGAAAATCACTTTGATAGAAGAAAAAGTCTTTGGCATTTGTCCCAGATAATCAGATGTAATTTTCTGATATTAAATGTACTTGTAAATAATGGAAATTAAAAGTAACAAAATCAAAGGCAAAATGGCCGCCCTGATGGTTAAAAACTTTATTCATATTCCGTGTTTAGACTAGTGGGAACACATGGAACACGTTTATTGTAAAGAAAATGTTTGACTTGACATTACCGTTAAGTTCATTACATTAACTTCAGTGGTGTAAAGATGTTGAAGTTGTCCGCATGTTAGCTAGCACACATTAGCTTGGCTATCACGCGATTCATGTGCCTCAACAAGCTCATAACTGAAAAAAAGATGACATTCGGACTGCACTGGATTCTTTCTCTAACCACATTGCGGTTTTTCAGAATGGCTGGGAGCTTTAGGGCGCCAATAGTTCTACCACGACAGAATCAGCAGTAGGTGATTTCGCGGGACTTCTCATTTAGTTTTCTGAGGTTCCGGGATTTTGTCAGTCAACTATTTGCAATAACTTTACGCTAACAAACTCTTTGTAGTCTAAAAGAGGTTCACTTGTCTCCTTCAACGTAACAAGGAAGTGGAGGGGTGTTGAGTCCGTGCCCGCCAAGTTTTCACCTAAACATTCCCCTGGGGCTTGCATTTGACCCTCCGCATTTCAACCAAAACAACACAGCAAGCCACTTCCTATGAACTGGGCCTAGATAAAACGGGAAGCTACCTTGTGCCCCGCAGCACAATATGGTAATACCACGGGAATGACTGAGGTTTGCCTGAATTGGAAGGGGGGCGGGGGTTCAGATCTTAAGCGTGCATAAGGGAGTATTCTTTATATTGCCCTCCCTTTGATCTGCAGTCATCATTTACCAAAGGGATGGAAGTCCAAAGGTTGAAAGTTCACTTCAAAGTGACTCTCAAAAGTTCCCGTAAGTTAGCAAAACACTAGCTCATGCATGATAAAACTTTATAAAAAACAAATGCATGTTGAGAACTGTATATATTGTGACAAGTCACACCACAAAAACAACTACGACTGTCTATGACCTTTAGGGGTCGTGGCCTAAAGACGTCAGATCATGTCTCTGCGAGCGTCTGGACTTGAATTCTGATCAACTTCAGCTGCTTGAAAATGTTCTTCGTTTGTGCTTGTGAGTTTGGATATGGAAGTGTCAAAACAAACCGGCTTGTCCAAGATCCCATCTGCAGGGTAACGCTTAACTTGCATTGAGAAACACCTGATGCGTACGTTGGAATTTTATCCACATTAGGCCTGACTTCAATCATAACATACAGGTATGTGATTCCATGACGTGTACAGTATGCCAATTGTATTTCTGCAAAGCACGCATTGGAAATCCAGCCTATGGTGTGCTTCAACAAGATCATTTTTCATGAAATATTTTAAAACAATACTTGGCAGCCACACTTGTGACTCAATTGAAATTGGCTAACTGATTGTGTCAGTCTATGTTGTGCAACATCACGTCACTGTTCTGCTATATTATTGTTCACTTTTCACACTTTGTACTTATTATCAGGCTGTTTTATAAATCTGTAGTTGTTATATATATAATTATGGAATATATAGCCGTAAAGTTAAAGCAGTTGACAGGTTGATGTAATATTTGAGCTTAAAATATGATATAGAATATGTACATTTACATGTATTTTGGTGAGTCCAGCAGAGCCACATTGCTTACATCCTGTAAATTACATTCCAGCAAAGGCGTTCAGGAAATAGCCTCGAGTCAAATCTGCTGTTGCACATGCCACTAACGTCGCAAATTACTGCTGTTGCACATATACATTTACTTCTTGGTTCATTGTTGTAGGAACTCTAAGTTATCAATGTTGTTGTCATATGGAAACCTTTTGAAAAGCCAAAGGAACCAGTTCTTACAAAGATGTTCTACTAATCTACTCTGGAAAGTGTGTAATGTTTAACGTTCGGAATTAGTGTGCGTTAGCAACCAATGTTAGCATACTTGCCTCCAGGATTCCAGCGAATCGGATGTAAAACTTGAGACGCCTTTCTAGTTCACGCAATTCTTTGTACCTCATTCCTAATAACTTTCAGTCATGACAGCGAACAGAGTTCACCAGAAGTCACCCAGAGTAAAATCAGTAATCCTGTGCCCTGAGTGCGCCTTCCTATAAATAGATAGACATTTACGTTGAAATATTTTATTTCAGTATTCCGTGTTCTCTTCGTGGGAGGTGGTGTTGGCTAACCGCCACTGATAGTGATCCACAGTAGATCGATACATACAGTATCTTAATAGCTCATTGTCTTCTCGTTGCCTCATCTTCTGAGCCCCAAAAAAATGTGCCATTGTCATGAAACTAATTAAAATGATTTGGCAAGTGTTTCAAAGTGCCAAGGCACTGAAGAAGGAAGGTTGCTCATCCTTCATGCATGTAGAGAAGTACAGTAGCACCATTAAGAAAGAGTCTTGGTGTTTTGTCAGAGCGAGGCAGCGCCCTGGCCCTGGCCCTGGCTGGCTGTGTCTTTCTCGCCGCGGGTCGTGTGTGGGAGTGGAACGTGCTTTGACGTACGATACCACACGTACACAACATTGCTCTCAATGTAGACAACAGACAGGTGTGTACTCGCACATGTGCAACCCCCTCATCGCCACCACACACCTTACAAGACAGAAGCAGTTTTTGTTTGAACCCACCCAAGTTTGTTGATTTTTCAAAGGATAAATAATAAATGACATTCTCAGTTTCAGATTTGGATTTTGCGTGTGGACGCTACGTATATGTGTGAGTATTGTTGTATGCACTTTCTGTGTTGCTGCTTTATTTGGTACGAATACGATTGGATGAGGTTGAGTAAGGTAGGTAGGTAGGTGGGTAGGTTGGTAGGTGGGTTGGTGGGTGGGTCAGTTGGTTGGACAGACGTATATCAAAACTATTTTTGATGTGTTTACACATGATCACATTTTGTGGGTTTTGTTTTCATATTAAAACACCAGTGCGTTAAAGTGTCTGAGCTCTAATAAATTATTTTTCTACTATAAGAGACTGGATGCTGTTTTGCTCCTCCCCCAAATATTCCCGAATTGTCACTTTGTTGTGTAAACGTGATCAAGCTTTGCCATCGTTGGCTGCTTCCTGTTTGAGACCCCGAGGGTGGTGGTGACTCATATCAGAGGGAGCTTCATCCTCTTGTTTGTCACCATGAGGCGAAACGACCTCCATCATCTGCTGCTATACAGTAGCCAGAACGAGGATGCAAGCGGGCAAGGAGAAGGACGAGGGGGGGTTAAGGGGTGAGGGACTCGATGGAAGGGTTTTAGGGTGCCTAGAGTTTTTGGGGCTGAGTGGGTCTATTTAGCCCCCAGCAGATTGCCCATCTCTCCTTCCCCCTCCCCTCCTCCTTCCAACCTTCTCCTCCCCCTGGCTTTTGTGTGCCCTGAGCCCACTCCTCCCCCTTTTGTCACCCGGGCATTCCGCTTTGGTTAGCACGCACAATGGGCGCTCAGTGCTCACTCTCCTGACACTGCATTCTGCATGTGCACCAGGGGAGTGGGCACGGGAGGGGGAGGGATATTGGGAAGAGGGGGTGGGTGGGGGTTAAAGGATGACAGCAACTCACCCCATGTGACCAAAATGCCAAGCATCAACCTTTTTTTCAAAGGAGTCGTAACTTTCACCGCAAGGCTCCAGATGGGCAGTAAACAGCAGTGCCCGCTTGGCACAGCGAAGCTCCATCCAAACAAGCAAACAGGTGTCTCGCATGCATCCTTTGCCCAATTGCTGCCCCCGTGTGTGTGTGCGTGTGCGTGTGTTCCCTTCATCTGCACGGCTCGCTACACAGACCAAATGGAATTTTAAGACCTGGGCTTCAGACTGTTTTGTTTTTTTCTACTCTTTGAGGGGGGCAGAAAACAATTAATTCTCACCCTCTGCACCCAACAGTGAAGAAAAAATAGCATCATTAAGTCTTTAACATGTTTATCAATGATCTGGAGTCCTTGTTGGCAATATCATTTAAGGAGGTGTGACATTTCTTGGCTCATACAGATGATTCCATTTCATTTTGATTGACACAATGTTGATTGAAATTGTGGTTATGATTTGCGTTGGATACTGAGTGAAGTGCAGTTGGGTTGGAATGAAGCTTGAAAGTGGTGAAGCTGGTCTCAAATGCTAAAATTGATCACCTGGGAAATACATAGATGACACTTTGCCTTCAGTAGCTGTCACATCTTCCTGTCACTGGGCGTTTCCACACTTTGACAACGAGGCACTCTAATAAAACATCCACGCCAGTGCCAAGGCAAATACAAGACAATGCCAGGCATGGAAACAATGTTGTGTCCACAATTTTTCTACTGCTTGATGACGTTGCTAACTCACAACTGGAATGCTTTTTTTTTTTTTTTTTTTTGAAGGCCTGACGTTTGACAGAATGTTATGCCAACGTGACCCCAATTTTTCCAAGTACAGCTTGATTGAGTTTATCTTAGTTGTGATTATACATAACTATTCTATGAAATCTTGCGACTACATCAGTGAATACATTTAAATACGAAATATTGGCAGTATTTAGTTTAGGGGCCGGGGGGGTACAGCGGGGGTTAGTTTGGGTTTCAAAGCCGCTGCTTGTTCGCCCATATTTCACACCGCAGTGACATCTTAAAGCCTAGACAAGCCTGCTTGCTTGGCCCTCTCCTTTACTTTCTCGGAAAAAAGGGGATTTGAGGAGTTAGGTTGTGGAGGGGGGGCACTAAAATATATGCAAATGGTTCCCCTGAGGGGATACGAATTTTATGAGTTTAGAATTTAGTTCAGCCAACCTGAATAATCAAATGTGGGAACAAAAAAAAAAGTCCCCCCCCCCCGAGTCCATACATCCCGACTCCCCCTCGGACCTGATCACCATCTCTCCATCCCTGTCCTCACATACGCAGTGGGTCCGAACTCTCATGAGAAGGTGGAAGATGAGGAAGGCTGTAAAAAAAAAAAAGAAAAAAAAAAGAGAAGGCTTGCCATACCTGATCAGGCACAGGCGCCGGCTTCCTGATTACGCCGCCATTTTCCCAGCGGGCCGCCAACGCCTCACCCTGCCGCCGTGAATATAGAGAGCCGGCGCTCGCTCTCATCTAACGGCCCAATTAAGTCACTTTTAGAGTGATTTTGTCTGCCTTCGCGGTCTACACCCTAAAAAAGACCCCAGCGAGTCGTGGCTTTTTTTTTTTTTGTTAGTCCTGTCCTCTGTTGCCATTTACAATGTGGGGGGTCTGGCATGCAGCAAGTTCTACATGACTGAACACAACATTACAACAGGTGGTGAATTAAAATAAGCGCTGTATGGAAAATGATCTTTTTGTAACACGTTTAGATTTGCAGCCTTGTCATTTAAATGGATGAATTACACACGATAAATTAGTTGATGAAAAAAAAAAAACACAATTCAACTCATCATTTCTCAACTGATTCATATCATTATTAATGTTGAAGATTTCCTTTTATTTAGATTTTCACATTTGCCACGAGAACAACAAAATGTGAAGGAGTCAACATTGCCGTGTGACAACTGACAGACAGGTTTTTAACTCAAGCCAACAATCTCACCTTTGACCATTTCTGCGTCATCCCAGATCATTTTAGTTCAGCGTCAGTACACCAATTGCTCCATTACAATATTTTGCTGATTGTCTAAAAAAAAATTCACATGGTTGATCACCAAAAAAAACAAGAGTTGGAGTAGCAAGTTCAGATCATAGTGAGAAAATGCTTCGCTAGTACATGAAGTTGAATTTTTCTTTTCTCTGACATATTGGTCATGCCTGAGTAGGCAGCATGTGAGGAAGTGGAGCAAAGACTTCCAATTAGATCATGTGTCAGATCAAGTTGATGCACAATGACACCAACCCAAACAAGATGTAGATCCCCACGCAAATCTGCTTAAAATCGATGCCCCGCTCCCTCCTACCCTTCTTAACCCCCCCCCCCCTCCCCTCCTGTGTCAAACGGCATTACGTCGCATTGGAATATGGCATAGCGCCATATCCAACACATGGTGTGGACCTGTTGCTTTTGTGTTTCCAGTGCTGTCTAATGACCAATCCCCCCGCCCCACCGCCCCCCACACGACGCTCCCCCCACACACTTTTACTCCATCCTCCAGTAGGCAAATCCTTCAGCTTTATTGCCCAGACTCAAGGGCTGCAGGTGCACCGGCCACAAAAGAGAGAGAAGGGGTTTTTGAGGGAAGGGGGGTGCTGGGAATAGAGAATGGTTAGTCGGCAGATAAGAGAGGAAGGAACCGAGACCCCCGCCCCACACACAACCACCCTCCCACTCTGATTTAACCTCTTCACCCACCCATCTCTTACATCCCCATCCTGCACGTTGCTATGGAAAGATGGAAGGAAGCTCCGTGCACTAGTACACTACACTAGTAACTCATCAAACAATCCAAGGCTCCGGTCTAGTTTAACGAGGTGGTGCACAGTTTTGCCTTACTAGTTTTGCTACTAGTAGTATGTACAAAACTCAAGATAGAGATTGAATAAATGAAGCTACTAGTGCATGACACACACTATACCCACTCGTTGAGCCAAGTAATGTTACAAGTGCATCATAGGCTTTATTTGTGCACTCGCAGACTAAATGTGGCATTAAAAGTTCGGGAAACTCATAACCGGTTAGACACAATTGTTGTACAAGTGCGTTGAATTGTCCTACTAGTGAAGAGAAAGAGGTACGTGGATCTGAAGATGGACACCCAGGCTATCGAATAAACGCTCAAAGGATTTCACACCAGTGCGAGCGATCGCACCTGGCACCACCGAGCCTTTGTGACTGTGTGTGTTTTGTGTGTGTATGCTGGTAATGTCCAGCAGCCTTTCATCTGAGCAAGCAGATATGGCCCCTAATGTACATCCCACCGTTGGCCCCCGACCGCCTACTCGCACTCATGAGCCGACTGATCGACCAATGAGATGTCTATAAAAACTGCAGCTGAGCTTCGAACCCCAAAGCTTCTAACGGTGAGTCAGACGTGCTAACTGCTAATCCAACATGCTAACTGCTAATCCACCAATTACTCGAAACTATGTACAGCATGCCATTGAGTTGAATTGAACAAGCCAATGGGGCCCCTATCCTTTGTTGTCTCAACACTTATCTGACTGTGTCAATCAAAAAGTCAGCGAGGTATTCCAAACCCGCATGTGGTGTCGTTTAAAAAAAAGCGTAAAGCAAACATACTAAGCCAATTACTTCCCGATTGTATTTTATTCAGACGACTGATCTTAAAACTGACTCAGAGCCAGTTACATATTATATACACCTCAAATTGTTGTCGACAAATTGAATGAAACAAAACCTCTTTCTTTGATGAGGTAGCATGGTGAGAGCGAGCAAAAGTACAAAAGTAGGGCAGACTCCACCACATTGCCACCAGCTGCCAAATGCACAGCAACCGTAGTAGAAGACATGCAACACACCCACTTCCAGTTTACGCAATCTGTTATTGCAAGCACAATTTAAAATCTTAGTGAGTGTGGACTCTGGAAGTTCACAAGCCGTTTTGCGGCCAAGGGAGCAAAGCGAGACACCCAACTCCTTATTCCCCGACCGGCCTTCCTCGTTCAGACACACCGTCGGGATGCGGAAGACAGGCAGGATCTCGCGCCTGCATCGGGTTGCTGGCACATGACATTGACTAACCAGGCCACGTTGCCCATGTTACTAGAGCTGCCATGTCTGGAACACGCCCACGGGGACAGGAATAACAGGCCGCTCCAGAACACAAGGATGTATCCGAGACATCGTGGCACCCTACCTGCCTGCTCACTTTCCTTATCTTCTGTCCTAATCGTCGGTCCCTTCCACCATCTGCTCCTACGGGTCCGCAGTAAAAAAACGCCACCGCCGTGTATAAGACGGGCTCGGTTTCATGGTGGACCACATTTCGGTGGTGAACGGACAACGAAAGAGCAAACCTAAGATAACTGGTCCGAGTAATATTTAATTGCATATTAGCAGGCAAAAAGAGGGACTGGCAAAGGGAAAAACGCTAGCAGTAATTCTACTTGTGTGCTAAAACAGCTTTAAATTGGGAATCTTTGTGGCGCTAATGTTGAAAATAAAATTATTAGTAAGGTTTTTCGACTAGTGCACACAATTGCCTTCCTACTAGTGAGGTGATGGATATGAAGGAGATGGAATAAATGCTTTCCGAAGCTGTCGAACAGCACACATGTAACGTGAAAGTGACTGAGGTTCAAGAATTGGGACGGAGTATTAAAAATGTGCTTCAATGTACTTGGTTATTCATGCCTGAAATCACTTGCTCCCCCTTTGCTTCCCCTGACTTCTTTCCCCTGGCCGAGCTATTAAATCAGCATCTTGACCCCGCAACCCCAGGCCGTGACCATAAAGAGCCCCCCCGTGGTCAGCCAGGCCTGATTGTAACATTTGAATATGAAACGGGGGGCCTGGAAATAGCCCCACGAGCGCCCCCACTTACCGGCCCGACTCGGCCGCCCAGCCCGAGGCGCATCCGACGCTTGAGGATTTACTTGGACTTGAGAGAGGGCTCAAGTTGGTGTGTGTGAGGGTGTTTCGGGGTGGTGGGGGTATCGGGGTAGGGGCCGAGTGAGAGTGAGGGGCGCAGAGTGGGGCGGGGGGGACATTTGAATAAGACAAGAAGCAATCGGTGTTTACATGACAAAGGAGACCGCCATCTCCCTCTGATTGGTGTCACAGTGAGGTACTAAAGCCATGCAACCCCCCCCCCCCCCCAATTCCCCCATCCAAGGAGGGGGTTACATGATGCATGGACCTCCGTCATGTTTATGCGGCCAAGGTGTGACGATAGGGAGGGGCCACGTCGTCATCGTCAAGTTTCAGGTTAACAACTTTGTGCGCATCTGCTTTCAGCCGAGAGCGCTTTTTTGCATTTTTCTGACGAGGCGTTAACAATTTTAAGTTAAGGTTAACTCACACCATTTTTTGAGTGCCTCCAAGGGGGGGCAATTTCAATGTGTGTGTTTTTTAATATATTTTCAGCCTACACCGTTCAACTCAAGACAAAGCTTATAAAGTCCATTTAAATGACAATAATTGAGTGTAGTCTAATTAGATTTTTGTGATTTCTTCATTCTTTCTTTTTGAATTCAAAATAGAGAAAAAGGATTAAGCAAGTGGGATTCATTAACGAAGCTTTCTTTGTGTGTTATTTTATTTTCCGTACCGCATAGTTTATCTTATTTTTCAAAAAGTCTAAGTTGACAACCAGCATGTGAGCCAGGGCTTTGACTTGGCGATAGAGTGCCTCGTTGTTTCAATGGGTTGTATCCCAGACACCAGAAACTTGAGGCAGATATATTTTTGCTAACTTGAACATGTAGTAGCAATCATTTTTCCAGGTCGAAGTAGCTGTATTTAATCGACGGTTGACAGTTGGTGTGGTTTCAGCACACACGCCCACAGCATCTGAGAGCAAAGAAAAATGCATTATTTTTTCATTGTTTCTGTACTTAATCATTCAAATCCATCTGTGTTGGTAATAAAACTTGGTGACAAAAAGCCCAACTTATTACTCTGGAAAAAAAATCTCTAAATCAGAATGTCTTTATTTTAGTAGTGTGCTGTGAAGAAAAAAAATAATGAAACAATATATATTTCAGATAAGCAAAAACCCACCATCTGTAATATATAAAAAAAATCCCTTAAAAATTGTTTGATCCCTTAAGTTAAAATAAAATAATGATGAAGAAATCGGTCTTCTGAAAAGCATTATCAAACATCTTGAATAAATCTGTTGAATTAAACTCTTTAAAATTGAACCACTGAAATCAATAAATAAAGTTTTCTACCTTGTAATTAAGTGAGATGCACCTGTTTATGAGAAAACAAGCCTAAAGTAAATGAATCATCCCAGTGTAAAGCCGGTTTTATCAGCTCTGAGCTTTGATTGCACATTCAAATCAAACATGGCAAAATGCAGTTTAACGTGTTGAGACACTTTGGCCTGAGCCAAGTTTGATCAGAGGTAAATGTTCTTGTTTTCTTTTAAATGCCAAGTGCTAAGGTGAGGAAAATGTGTCATCCACGCAATTCCGCCAATCTTGCAGATAAGCGCAAAACAGTTAGTAGAGCAGCTGTATATTTATTTATTCATTGACTTTATCTCTCGGGCCTCCACATGCGACCTCGTTCGACGACTCGTCGTTACAAACCATCTCATTATTCACCTGAGGTGCTAAGTCCTTCACCCTCTCAGGTGCCCCCCTCCCCTGGCCGAGCTTCCCCCCCGGCCGGCACCGGCGCGGCCCACGTAGACCCTCTTCACGGCACTGGACGGGAACAATGACAGAGCACAAGATGAGAGGGGATCATGAGTAGGCAAATCCGAGGGGGCCTCGAGGGGGTTTTCACAGCTCGATAAGTTTGGACAATTTGTTGACAATCCCTTTTATTATGACTCCCGCGGGAGTGTGCATAAATATTGATGCTTTTGCCGGATAAGCTGCAGTTAAGTCTCGCTGCTTAGCGCAAATGCTCTCAACTTTTTATATCCAGGGGAGGTATTTTTCCAAGGAAAACCCTCAAAATCCCAACACCAATTAATTAAAAAAAAAAAAAAATGCTGTGCTGAATCCTCCTGAGGCTTCCGAAGCAGCCCTGCGGGCCACACATCCAAGAGAGATGGCCCGACTAACTCTCCATGGCAACTAATCAATAAGTGACACAGTCAGTCAGCAGCTGAGTGTGTTCAACACCCCCACCAACAATGATTATAAAAAATAAAAAAAGGGGGTCCCCTGGGTTACATTTGGCTTCACATTATAAACCTCACACGCTTGCAAACATAAAGGCCGCTTGAGAGCAATATGATAGTAGAAAGTTGATTAAGGTTACTTTCTTTTACTTTGTCGGCATTACGTGTGTTATTGTTGTTGGAATTTGCATCGTAGTGTAATTGACTGTGACCAACACGATCACCCTGTCATATTAATTGCAGGTTTCATTTTGTTTTGCTAGTGATTAGCAATCTCCTCCCTAACCAAAACAAACATTACACCAACATAACTTAAAATGAAGTTTGACTTAGCTAGCTTTTTCACTTTGGAATAATTTGCTCATTCAATGTCATTAAATTAATGATAGTAATCAAAGGAATAATTTATTAGGTTTTATATAAGAATTTATGTTGCATATTTACTTGATTTACCTCACCCAGAAAATTGGTTACTTATTAATTATTAACTATATTTGTGGTGTCGGGCCCTATGTCTCAATTTGGTCAATTTAAAATTGGTTAGTCCATATATAGGTGTTTTTTTTAAAAGATTCTTCCCAGTAATTTGTTGGATTTATTGGCAAATATTTAAAAGTCATACAATTCAGTACATACATGTACATATATGTAAGATTTATCTGACTGAATAACAATTGCAAAGAATGATTTTGCTTTTATTCTAAAAAAATCAAATGCACCCCTTCTAAGAGGTAGACACTTGCAAGTGGGCAACAGGCCTAAACGGAGCTCAAGAAAAACATATGTGTGTGTGGTCGCATGCATGTGTGCACACGTGTGGCATGTGAAGGTGCATACAATCCGAGGGCTCCTTCCATTGTGCGTCCCGTCAATCCCCATTCCCTCTCACTGTCCTCCGCAAACGCTAATCAATAGCTGTGTCCTAGATCAGAGACCTAATCTCCCCCCGGAGCCGGGCGACCACTCGACATACTGTCCCAAGGCGTACATGCTCGTGTGCGCACGTACACAAGTGGCCCCATTTCCTGCCGCCTTCCAAGACGGGTCACAAGTGGGGTCAGAAGAAGTCGGGTTCAAGACGAGGCTGCATGCTCCAGTGTTCCTAGACAAAGTTAATGCGGGCCACAGAAAGGGACCATCTGCGCCAAGCGCACTTTGACACATTCAAGTCTCCTTAATGCATTGGCAGGTTCATGGCAAAACCGTCTCTCGGTCGACTTGTGCCCGTTTTGTGGCTTCACGCTCGAAGGCAACGTCCCGACAAAGCGCAGCGCTGCCTGGAGATAAGAGTGACCCCAGTTTTTCGATAAAAATAATTTCGGCATTGTTTCGTCGCTAGACTGTCTTGATGATTTGACTGCAGCGGGATTCAAATTCGAATTCAATCAGATGTTCTATCTGTTCATATTCCGCCCAATGCTTTGTTGGATGACGCATCACAGTGCAGACAGGCAATGACCCCAAATACTGTATCGAACTACTTTTAATTATTTTCATTGCAAAATATTTTACATTGTTGTCTTTCAAGGTGTGTTTTAGGTCGCTGACGTTTTGCATAGCTCAAGTAAAGGTTAACATGTCTTTGTATCCTAAATTGCTCCAAGTTTGTCCTTGTGTGAACTTCATATATTAGTGTGATGTTTAGCCATAACAACTTTTGCCACACAAGCGCACAAAATCACTCACAAACACACACACACACACACACACACACCATTGGCCTTTTCCTCAATTGCCAATAATGCATTCACCGGATTTAACTTTGTCAGATTTCTGATTGGCTGTAATCCAAGTGGGCGACAGTGCCAACTGTTGCGTTAGCATGCGTTCTTACAAAGAGATTTTTTTTCTCAAGAGTTGTAAATTAACAAACAAACAAAATAAATAAATAAATCAATGAATAAATAAATAAATACATAAATACCTGTATACTGTACATGAGAAAGACCTTGGAGAAAACAGGCAGGCGTTTTTCTGCAAAGAAAGAGAGAAAAAAAGAGAACAAAACATCATCCACTTTGCTTTGAGCTGTTTGTGTGATTAGTATGCTATTTGTTTGCACAGGGACAAAAGAGGCGCCCAGCCTTAATACGTTCATATTCGACAGTTCTCGTATGCTTTTGGCACAGAGTAAACACAGCTTGACAGGCAGACATGTTAATAGATGACCTAACCAGCAAGGTCGGGATCAGTTGACTTTGTATTGTATGCAGGCCCGGCCGCACCAAAAGCACACATGCCGATTATTAAAACCTTCATTGATTTTTAATGACGCAGAAAAAGAATGCCGCTGTTTGTACATATCGCTCGAGTAGCGTGTGGTGTAAAGCCAGGTGACCAACACAACATGCCAGCCGGAATATTAAATCTTCAAGATTCAAGAGTTTTTATTCGCCATGTTTGAGCGTGCCAAACAAGGAATTTGACTTTGGTAAATCACAGCCTCTGTTCAACATTTAGGTGACTAACAACACTCAGGACATGTGAGAAATGGCAAATATTCTCAAACATCTGTAGAAAGTCCAGACTTTCCTTTCCCAAACCAAAATGCTTAGCCTGTGCCTCATCTTTAATAGGATCTGTTCATAGTGGAGATGGACTTGAGGCATACCACAAAAGCAGCCAAAGAGTTTCTCAAGGCAAAGAAGTGCAATGTTACTCACCTGACCTAAACCCGACCGGGCATGTATTTCATTATCGGAAGACAAAACTGCATCAAGAGCAAGCAGGTGCTGAATGAAATGGAGCCTCAGTTGTTGACACATTCCAGACTTAATTGACTGCAAAGAACTTGCAACCACTAAATATTCAAAATGATGAGTTTCATTCATGATTGTTAATCTCTTGTTTGTTTTTATTTCAAATCCATTGTGATGCTGTTTAGAGCCCAAACGATGACGCTCGTGTCCATGTCAATATGTCATGATCATATTTATATACCTGACCTAATGTATCCAAACCTCAATCACACCAACTTTTGAAACGATCACGACCAAGAGTCGTTTGGTTTGATCTTGTTTTCTTCCCAGCGACAAACAAACAAAGAAAGTCGCTGCTGGGCGGATGCGTCTTGTCATGTGGCGGCGTTCTGGCCCTTGAAGAGCTTCCCATTCGACATTCTTCGCGGTTGTGTGAGACGGCGATTCGACCGCAGCCGTCATTAATGAGAACTGGTGCGACGGGGGAAAAAAGTGCGCCAATGGGTGTTCACTGCGCCGCTCGCACTTAAGGATGAAGATCAAAAAAGTACGAGGATGGCTCCACGGGATCTGCTTCCTGGGAGTGCCCGTTTGTAGGGGAAGGCTCTCAGTGGGTCAGCCCCAAAGCGCTGACCCCAGGAGGATTTGATGCCATTTTCCCACGCAGGGAGTCGACCTGAGAGGAGCTTGTTAACAACATCTGCCCCAGTTCAGGGAGATTAACCCCCACCCCGACCCCCGCACACACACACACTGCTCACTGCTGTCAATCTCGGTAGTGCGCAAGTCCCGACTACTCAGGGCCGGGCTAGGGGCTGAAGCGGCGGACAGGCCTCTCCAGGCCCCTGCGGGCTGGGCTCCAAGGGCCCTCCTGGAGATCCCAGCCACAGCAAATCAATACGAAGGCTGTGTTCAGAATCACTCGCTCGTTCCCTAATCGCTACGCAGGGGGGGGACACCATAATTCTAGAGCTAAAACTATAATTGAACAAGGATTTTCGTCGACTAAAATAAAAACAAAAAAAGGTAAAAACGAACTAAAACAGAAGGAGGAAGGTCAGAGTTGTTGAGAAATTATATTTGACTTTATTACACAATACTTGGTGACCTGTAAAAGTCAAAACTAATTCAAACGAAAACTGCTTCAGCCTTCCAACCCTATTGTGAAGACAGCCAGTCTGACTCCCCAAAAGGCAGTCAGCCCTTCCTTTGCTGCGGCGGGAGATCCCACGTTAGAGATTACGCAAACGAGGGTGTGCACCTCGCAAAAAGGCGCGTCCCTGCAGAAGAGAGCGGCCCAGCCGGTCGAGCAGGCGGCTTCCGTGGCGTCATCAGGATAAACGTCGGCTCTCCGCCGCCCGACGTCCTCTGATGACTTTTTCCACTCGTCACGATGACGCAGAGGAAGGAGAAGAAAGTGCCGGGGCATGTCGTTGCACAAGAGCAGAAAGAGGAGGTGCAGGTGCACATATGTAGGTCAGTGGTGATCAAAATGGGGTGTGGGACTCCCCAGACGATCCCAGAAACACACCTCAGGGGTCCAGAAAATAATTCGCAAACAAATATTTTGTATCATCTTTTAATGTGCTGCCTAAAATACGACTTTAAATTTTGTTGTTTAATGTAATATTTTTAGAGCATGGTTTTAGTCGGATTTTAGTTACACAAGAAGGCGGCTAATGCTGATATTGACCACCATTGCAAGTACTGATACCTTGAAAAAAGGCCAGGTTTTGTTTCGGTATCAATATTTTTTATTGTATATCACCCGTCCTGAATTTTTCTTTACAAAGTCTTAAATTATTCCGTTTTTTTTAGATGTTTGAAATGTCTTTTAACGGTTTAAGTGTTAGCGTTTGTGTAAAATATGCTATATAAATAAAACTGCTCTGCCTAGCCTTGCTTGCCTTTGCCTGAAAATAGCTGCCTTCAATTCCTACAGGGTGCACATGGTAGTTATGTTTAATAGGCTTTTTGGATTATGAGGGCATCCTTGCGTGAGTGCTGCCCGGACTCCAAAGGTTTGCCCGATGAAGTGCGGCAGGGGGAATCTGCTGAATCCATGATGTGCACGGCCTGTAATTAGGTTAGTTTTTGGAGAGAGGAGGTTAAACAAACAGGGCCTGTGAGGTCATAGGCAGATGGAAGTGGGATATGCCTGCACTTGCTGAGTGGGCACCAGAGAGCGAGAGACTGGGAAACACACAGAGGGAGAGAGCGAGAGAGAGAGAGAGAGAAAAAGAGAGAGAGAGAGGCCCTCTGGGTACTCAGTGGGGGGACGGCAAGGGGGGCCCCATCATGGATGGCCTCATCGCCAGAACGTTCAGTGTTGTCCTTTTCCGTCCCGTCCGACTACAATTCCACACACGCACGCCCAAACACGCACAAACACACACCTTCCTCACATATTTCTCTCCCCGAAAAAATAATTACAAATAATGATAGAAAATTAGTCATCATTACCTCCGCCAGGCTAAAAGTTCCCAGCGGTCCACCTTTTCATCAAGCATTTTGGTTCTTGTTTGGAATTGTCATGACTCAAAAAAGTGCTTGATTTGCAGCTTTGGTGTGGTGGATAGATTTATCGGTTTTGATCGGGATCCAAATTGATTAAGATCTTTTACTTTTCAGCGAATGGGGTCATGACTTGAAAAGTTGCTATTGGGTTGGGATACCATTTATTGCATTCTGCGATTTGACTCAAATATATGAGCTACAGTACTTGACCTGAGTTCATATTTTTAATCGGCAAGGTTGAACTTGATGAGTGAGTGCTGTTGGTACAAAGATTCGATTCAGATCTGATCTTGGGAATTTTAGATTACATTCAATTTCAATTCTACTATTATTATTTCAAAACTGATTTTTGTTTTACATCTGAACCCTAAAATGTCAAACCACATATGATTTGGATCTGATCTTGAAATTTCAAAACAGATGTTTCTCAAATCCCTGCAATGTCAATCTGATCGATGTACTGTCAAACCAGAATTAATTGGGGTCGGGTCAGTGCCATGGCAAAAAAGATTTGATTTGGATTTGATTCCTATTATACATCAAACCTTATTTGATTCAATTCAATCAAACCAGATTCAATTGGAATCTGATTTTTCTAATGTCAAACCACACTTGATTCAAATCTGATCCCTGCAACATTACAACCAGATTTATTTGGAATCTGATCTCTGTAATGTCAAAACAGATTTGACAAAAAAGAATCCCTGCTATGTCAAACCAGATTTATTTGGAATCTGATCACTGTAATTTCAAACAAGACTTGATCCCAGCAATGTCAAATCTGATTTGATTCAAATTCAATTCCCACAAAGTCAACCCGTATTTGATTCATATATGATCCCTGCTATGTCAAATAAGATTGTATTCAAATCTGATGACTGTGAAGTTAAACAAGATTTGATTAGGATCCGATCAATTTAATAGCAAACATGATCGTATTCGAACACGGACCTATAAAAATCTTCATGCAAGATTTAGACTCTCTGTTTTAAGATTCCAGCCAGGACCTCAGTGCATGTTTCTGTGGCAACCTTTGCTAATGTTGTGGGAACACTAACACTTCTTTGGAGTGTTTCAAGATCACTCTTGAACAATAACCAATACTTTCCAATATGAACAAAAAGTCACAGCATGTGTTGTGTATACTTTCTAATTCAGCAAGTCATCTCATGTCATTGTGAAATTATTGATGTCTCATGTGAGAATGGTTCAAATTTGACCCGGAATGTCGGTAAGGCTCAACAACAAGATGTGGCATTGTCAAGAAAAACACCAATGATTGAGCTTCTTTTGCATGATTACTCAACACACCTCACACACAACTACGTTGAGGAGCGAAGAATGAGAGAAGCTGCTTAATTACTAAAAAAAAAAGTCAGTGTGATTAAGTGACGGGCGGCTTGCTGGCACACTGGAGTGACTTAAGAACGACTCGGGCCAGTGAATGCAGGGAGGTCCGGATAATCTTGCGCTCCACAAAGGTGCGTGGGGGCTAATCCCGGGTGCTGTGCTCAGCTTGTGGATCAAGTCGTGCCATAAAGGAGAGTGTGGGAAGGCCAGCAGGAACGCCAGCGCATGCTCCCCAGAACCTCTTTGGTGGCCGCCGCTCACTGATGCCAAAATACACCACAACAGCAGGCCGCCTCGCCGCTCTTAAAGCTACACTAAAGGCATGTTTGGGACTAGAGAGGCCGCAAATTTCAATTGAAAGTCCACATTATGCAGATGAACAAGAAATGACATATTGTATCTGGCTCAATTATCACTTTTAAAAGACAATTTGAAAGAGGTTACACAATTGGTATTTTTTTTAAATGGTCATTTAAGTTAAAACAACTTTAAAATTGACAGCAATGTTAGTTAAACCAACAACACAAGATGAGTTGTTTTACCTTATGTTTTGAAGTTTTATATTTTTAAGTACGCATGTCACTCTTATTTGTTCATTGAAAATGCGCAAGAGACAATTTTTACATGAGCACAACATGAAATATGTTGTTGAATTGCCCAACTTGAATTATTATTAAAGTTGCTGCCTTGAAATTTTTTATTTGGTTAACTTTTTTTTTGGTGTTTTAAGTTTGTTAAATAATGTCAATAATTGTTATGTAATTAATATTGCCCAAGTACTAAATGAATGTTTCCAGAAAACAAGAAAAACAACAAATTTGACAAACACAAAGAGTCCAGATGCCTTGATTCAACATTTGTGTATTAAAAACCAACAAACAATTTTTAGCAAGCGTATGGCTATGTATTCATATTGATATTGTGGCATTATAAATTAAAACCAAATCGGGCAATTATTCTCTTAGGCTTTTGACTGAACAGCTTCAATAACTCTCAAGGATTGATCCACAGCATTGTAAAAGTCTATTTTTGTAATTACAATACACCAATTTGAAATGTAGCAGGCTTGAAAATGTGCCAGCGTTGACCACGTCATGCATATTAAAATCTCTCATGTGGTTATTAATAAATGGCAATATTGTTCTTAACCAGTTTTAATGAGAAGCTTTTGGCTAAAAGGTTAATGAATGGTGTAAAGGAAAAATGTTCGTGACAGAAAAATAAAGTTCATCCGCACTCCACCTATCACATTCAATATAAAAACCAAAGATCTCAAAATTGTGTTTCATACAAATTTATTCGGCATTTAAAGAATAAGAGGTGGTCTTAAAATAAGTAGAAACGTCAGTTTAAATAAAAGAAAACAACCTTTTTTCACTTTGAAGAACGAGTGAACTTGACGCTGCCAAAAAGAAAGAAAAAAAAAAACACAAAATACAAACCATCACAAAAATGTACAAAACATTGGGATCACAAGCTAAGAAAAGAGGAAGGAGGGAACTATAAATAAAACTTGCGCTTGCGACCAGCACAGTCTTAATATTTCATTTAAAACTAAAAAAAAAAAAAAAAAAAAAAGGGCGGGGGTGAGAGGATAGAAAAAAGGTCTACAAGTATGGACAGATGTCATTCTACAAATGAAGTGTAAACATTTTTTTCTGAAATAAACCAGCCTCTTCACGAGGCCACTTGCCTTTTCACGCGCAGATGAAAATGTGGCATTATGTAATATATAGAAGTCCAATTCTTCTACATCACTTTGATTGCTTACCGTCGTGATCATAAAACTGCCTTTCGTCTTTTTGCAATGCAATTTACTCAAGTGGATTCAATCTCAGTCCAAAACGGAAAAAGAAAGCAGATTTGTTTCCTTTTCTTTCTTTTTTTTTTGCAGGGGCGTCAAACTCACTTTTGCTGTTGGCCACTTAACATCACTTCATTTTAGGATTACATACACACAATTGCCACTTTTTTGTTAAAGAAATAAGATTTGAAATGAGTTGTTTTTTTTAGTACATTCTTAAAACTGCTCCATTTAGTAACCCATATTTGGGTTATTTGGACACAGCAGTTTAAAGGGTGTATTGTTAGCGTCATGCTAAGAAGCGATTTGGTGGACATAAATGCTTGTAAAACCAGTTCAGTGCAGATGAAATGTACCCAAGCTGACTTTCATTTGCTTTACAGGCCAAACGTGACCCCCAGGCCTCAAGTTTGACAGCCTCGCTTTTACAGCAACCAAAGTTCAAGTATCCAAGTACTTTGTTTTTCTTTTTTTTTTTAATTATTTTGGAAAAGTCAGAATTTTCGCACGAGCACGCATCTCTCACTCAGATGTGCGTGAGCGGAAGGGTCCCATTGACGCCCGTCCCGGCGCTCTGGTAGTGCGGGTGCACGCTGTGTAACCTGCTGCCCTGCAGGGCCGAGTGCTCCGCGCTGTCCCCACCGGGCGGCAGGTACATGCTGATCATGTCCCTCAGGTCCCCCAAGCAGGCCCGCTGGGAGTGCGACGTGATGGCGGGCGGCGGTGAGCTGGGCTCGCTCTTGCACATGGAGCCCAGGCCCACCATGGCCGGGTTGGGGTTGCCCGCGGCACCGCCGGCGGCTGCGGCGGCGCTGACCACGGCGGCCTGCGGCGTGCCGTACGCCGCCGGCGACATGCTGTACGTGGAGGCCGCGCTCATGTAGCTCTGCGCCGTGCTCATCATGGGGTACTGCAGCGAGGCCATGTCGTAGCGGTGCATCTGCTGGATCTGCGGGCCGCTCATGCCGTGGTGCTGCGGGTAGCCCAGTTGCTCATGCATCAGCGAGTAGGCACCATTGCTCCAGCCGTTCATGTGCGCGTAGCCGTCCATCCGCTGGCCCACCTGCACCGGGTTGGTCACGGCCGCGCCCCCGGGGGCCAGGAGCCCGCCGGACAGCGAGTACTTGTCTTTCTTCAGCAGGGTCTTGGTCTTCCGGCGCGGCCGGTACTTGTAGTCCGGGTGCTCCTTCATGTGCATGGCGCGCAGTCGCTTGGCCTCGTCGATGAACGGCCGCTTCTCGGCGTCCGTAAGCAGCTTCCAGTCGGCGCCCAGACGCTTGCTGATCTCCGAGTTGTGCATCTTGGGGTTCTCCTGGGCCATCTTGCGCCGCTGGCCCCGGGACCACACCATGAAGGCGTTCATGGGGCGCTTGACGCGCTCCTGCTCGCTCACGCCACCACCCTTGGATCCCGGAGCCGAGCCCGAGTTGGGCGGAGGGGGCAGCGGGGACTTGATCTCCGTCTCCATCATGTTGTACATGGCTGACCCCGGATGGCTGCGCGCTCTCGCGGCAAAGCAACAGCAACAACAACAAAAGTTGGGCAAAGAGCGCCCAAAGTCGAAGAGAAGTTTTAGTCTCCGGAAAAGAGGAGGAAAAAAAGTCGGCGCGTAGGTGCTCCTCGGCTTGCTTCTCAATTCTGCAAACTTGTTGGCCAAGCCCTGCGCGTTATGAGGCCGGGGCCGGGACCGTCTGATGGAGCCAGTGGCGGCCAATCACAACGAGCCTCCCCAGCCCCCCGCCAGCCAATCAGAACGCTCGTAGGGCTGCGCCTGTTTATTGCTGAAGGTGAATGCAAAAAAAGTTGACAATTTAGCTAGTTTTGAACTTTTTGCAAATACTGCTTGAGGAAGAAATACAATAATATTATTTTCTCCGACTTTGCTCAAGGTTTGTTTACAAAAATGACATTTGGCGGGTTTCTTTTTTCAGCGACTGAAAACAGAAGTCCCAAATTCAAATACAAATATTGCCAAGCGCTTTTTTTCATTAACTGTTACTAACTGTTTAGTTCAGTAGTATATTGCATACATTCAAAGGCGTTGTTTCCTCTTTCATGCAAGTGAAATGCAGAAGCCTCTGCAAATTTGGTGCCATAATAAAATACGACGGCGAAGATGGGAATTGTGGACCAAACTGATTCAACATCGTAATAAATATGCCAAAAGTAAAAAAAATAATTATTTTAAATAAACCATAATTCCATGCTGTCAACAAATAAATCACAGATTGAGATGCCTTTATATTCAAATTTGATTAAAATAATATTAACGTGTTACAGTACAAATGGCATTTTCTGCAGGAAAATATTCCCTTTACCATTTTCAAGCAGTCAGCTTAGCCTGTTGTCATATCAGATCTAAATTCGGTTCCAAACAATCTCTTGCTGCTCGTTAAGGCGAAATTTGTAATGCATCAACGACCTCTTGTGGAGGGGAGTGGCCATCTCTCCCCCACCCCCACCCCCTCCCGAGAGACGCTTGCTTTGTGTGCATGCGCGCGTGTTTGTTAATGGTTATGAAAATGAAGACATTACCATTTGTTTGCTTCCCTAAATGAGTTGAAACTCCCAATACCTCACACCTGTTGATGACCGTTTGGGACACGACCATCGAGAGCAGGGGACACGGGGGATTAGGGTCAGGGGTCAAGGGTTCTGGTTCTTTTTGCCTGCTAAAATAAGTGAGCGTCTCAATTCCTAACACTCATAAACGAGTAAATAATGCAGCATACGTGATTGAAAATGTCATTAGGTTCTACAAACAGTTGATTTTGTAACTATAAAACACTTGCCACGTATTTTTAAACACTACTCAAAAAACACTGCGCACAAACACATCATATTTGTGGCTTTAAAACATTAGTTTGTGCTAAATAAAGGCACTTTTGACTCAAAGATTGCAATATTTTGGCCTGTAAATTGGATCGGATGATGACAACAAAACAACAAAAGAAATTGGGCAGAAAAAGTGATTGTTTCCCTTGGAAGTGTACTGTTTTCTACTTAAAACACTATTTCTATACAAAATGCCTTCATAATTTTTTTTACACTTTTAATATGCGAGTTTGGCATTGAAAAGGCTTTTTGATCACAAACACGGAAATACATTGGTGGACAACTCTATGAATAGCCACAAAAACATATTTGACCATGAATAATTGAATTTGACATAAAACACTTTGTTTGAACTGTCTACTTTCAATATTTGTTGTTGGAAAGAGTACCCACTTCTTCTTTTTCCCCTGAACACATCTTGATGCACTTTGCCACCACCAACAGGCCAATGATTGAACTGCAGGCAGCCAATGTAATGTAAGTTTACCCTGAAGAAACAGTGGAGGGGCTGCAACTGTTTGGATGCCACAAACTGGTATTATCTTTGCATTTTTCTTACAAAACAATGTTTTTATTCTGAATCCATCATTTTCATTGTTATAGTTTGTCATTTGTTCGATTTTTATGTTTCAGCTCTTCGTTTTATAAAAGTACCCTGTTAAAAAAATGGTGCATTTGAACAAGGATGTTAACATGCACAAAAAAACTACTGAAATTATCATTATTATTGCAAATTATAATCTATCCATTCAATATATAATCATGACACTGATGCTTTTTTTTAATAGGACATTTTTAAAAGTACTCCCCCAGAACAAGTAATGTTTTTGCCACCAAAAAGAACACATGTTGATGTCACGTGGGCTCCGTCTAGTGGTAGGTGGGGGAAACAGTACAGTTCAATTGTATTTAACTTTTGAGCTCAACAAATTTGGATCTAATCTCTGAAGACCGTTTGTTGTAATAATGTGGGTACATTTTAATGTCTGTACAGTATATTTAAATGCAATCATTAATTATTCATATTAAAAACTGGCTAGCAATAATTATAAATTTACTGGTATTTACTGGGGAGGGGGGGGGGGAGTTCATTTCATCATAGTGCAACTTTAAGAGCATTTTTTTATTATCATTTGCGTTTTGTATCCGGAGGGCTAATTTGAGTTCTGATTAGTTAGCAAATCGTTCACGTTCAAAGCAAGTGTAGGTGCTTTCACCTTGCTCTTTCTACAGAGTGAAATCATGCTTATGGCTTGTAATAGAAAGAGAACGACCCCTCAATGGGGATAACTCAACAGTTTAATTTCCCCGTTCAATGGCGCCTGACAAATTGGACCAGGCCAATAAAAGTAAGCAGCAATTAGCGCCTGCACGTTTTTGTTGGTGTGCGTGTGCGCACATCTCAGCGCTGATCCGCTTGTAATCTTCTTATGGAAATGCCATCAAGACCGCAAGATAGACAGAGAAAACCAGCCAAGCCGGGACTAGTAAGGCAGCCCTTGGCTAATGAGGGGCCTCAGAGCGGCTAATTTGCTCATTAAGCGACGAGGGACCACCAGCACAGCGGTGATGACGTCACCCCAAAGGGGGGGGGGGGGCGCTGGGGGGGGGCGCTTGCAGTCACTCGAATAAAAAACGGCGGCATCACCCACTCTATTATCGTGCACATTCAAGCAATTATTCAATTGTGTTTGTAAAAAGAGAGCAGGTGAATGACGTCCAAATGAGGTGGAAATGGTGTGCGCTCGAAGCCGGTGAAGAGGGAATATAAGGGGGCAGTAAAACCACAATTGAAAATACATTCACTTTTCGGACGCCTCCAAAGAAACGTTGAATCGCATCAATGCAACGACATGAGCGCCTGCCTATGTAAGACGTGCGCATAGTGTGCGTTACGTCACGTGGATGTGATTTATTGACTCAAGTTCACCAGCGCCCATAAAGGAACAATTATAATAATCACAATGATTAGGTTTATTTGTGTATTAGGTTTATTATAAATAAAACAGCCTTTTATATTTTGTTATTTTAATATAGCAATTTTAGATTCTTAAAAACAATATGTTAAATATGCGTATATGTGTACCATGACTTCATTTTAGCGAACATTTGATTTAAAATAGAAAATAATAGAAAACTATTTGAAAAACACCTCTACTGCTTTTTGTGTGTGTGGAGATTTTATGTCATTTATAGCTTTTAAAGATTTCCATGTTATATAGGCCATTTTTTAAAAATATCAATTTCACCTGGTTTACATAAAGTGTCTTTATATTTTAAATTAAGAGGGCGGAGATGCTACGATCTTTAAAAATAGTCTTTTTATGTACTTTAAAAGCATCCCCACCTTTCTTTTTCGATTTATATTTGCACATTCTTAAAAAAAACACGTCAATCTTATTCATTTAAATTTTAGCCAGTTTTAATCTCAATTACATTTTCACATTTTAATCTTCATAGTAATTGTTGAAATTATTATATATTAACTAGGGTGGAATCTTCCAATATTGTCATTTTGTGTGTCTATTTTAAAGCGCCTTCAGTTTTCTTTGGCACATTTGTTTTGATGATTTTTAGTCTCAATTTCTCCTGAAAAATTACGTTTAGCTTTATTTTTTTTTTATTTATTTTTTTTTTTTAAATCAGGCGCTATTTATTTTTCCAACACCTGCTGATAACATGCATACTCCGATATAATCGTGGCTACGGCTCAATAAACATCATGCATTGAACACGCCCCCATCACCAGCACCACCCAGGAAGTTTTTGTTGTTTGTTTGAGGCCAGCAACTGCATGTGGACCTTTAGCAAGAAAAAGTCATTAAGCAATAATGACATTTCAGTGACAGCGGAACAGTGGGCCAACAATGGAATGTGTCTCATTAAGATTTGCCAGATTTTTTTTTTTCTTTGGGAGGGAAAGAGATGCAGCAAGGATGCAAATGAAGTTGCCGTTTACGCACGCTCTGCTGTTCCTTTTGTACGCGCGCAGAGAAGCAGCCGCTGCAGTTGAATGCAGCAGGTAAAAAAAAAAAAGAAAGAAAGAAACAATAGAAAAAGAAAAGGTACATATAATCACGGCTCATTTGGTGCAAGAAAAGCCAGCACGCCTACATCACCTTTTTAGTTCAATAAGCGACTAAGCATGTTAATTTGATTAATTCACCTATTACAGTCACAAACGTTGCGCTACAGAGCACACAAAAACACACACATCAGAAAAATTGGTTAATAACGTGTGTCTCTGCACCAACTACGTCATCATCACTGTTCTCAGTCACAGACGAACTAAATAAAGGCATATAGAAACCTGAAACACATTTGAATTGTATATACAAATAAGTTATACTATATATTATTGAAATGTGTTTCAACGTAGCAATTTAATTTAAGATGATCCATATATATATATATATATATATATATATATATTATATTTATACGCAGCAACCTCCCACTAGATCCATATCTTAATTTTGTTGTACAATGACAATGAAGTCATTCTATTTTTTTTTCTAGTCTTGAATAGTCTTGCTAGTGGGTAAGTTGAGTGCATTCAGTTTACTGGTAATCTTTAATTGTGCACTAGTAGGCCAATTTTATTTAAGCAGAGGGGCAAAAACTCTATAATGAATATAAATACCTAATGTGCGTCTTAGTAAGACTTGTGCGCTAATAATGGTGCTGATTGCGTAATGAGGCTAAAAAGCAGACGAGAGCAAATCATTGCAGTCATTCCTTCATGATTATCTTTGCTCCTCGAGGTCTTTTTTGAGACAATTGGCTGTGGCCAGATTAGGAGAAATTCTCCCCATTCAAACATTTGCTAGATGGCGCGTTAAATAGAAAAATAAAACATTGAAACGACACGGCCGCAGTGGATCGGCTGGCGATGAGGCAGAAATTGAGTCGGGATGTGCTTGCGCTTCTGAGCCGCTGAGTTGCACTCTTGTTTAGCACCGTTTTGTGTTTGTGCAAGTAGGTGGAATGAGTTATCATTCCAATTTACAGGACTTCCTTGGAATGTTTCACCAGACCTTGGGTCAAGGATGAATGAAGTCATATTGTGCTTTCGCTTTGGCATTTTACACAACAGGATGTGGCAGTAAGAGAAGAAAGTGACATGAGAAGAATATAAACCTGTGTGCATGCACCTGTTGGTTTTTGAAGGACCATGATCGGGAACAGTCAAAGAGTCCAAGATATGTACTAAATTGTCGGTAATATATGTAATAAGTTGAAATTCAGCTCGTCAGTGCGGCACTAAAATAGTTGATCTTCGCAGAGGATAAATAATATATAACGGTGAGTACAGTTTTATTGTCTGTTCACTCATTTACTGCACTAACATGACTTCTGAGCTTTTCATGATAACAAATTTATTGTTATAGCCGGCATTTGTTTTGCGCAATCGCAACCAGCACCAGATGCAACGTGATTAAAAAACAAAAAAAAAATGACAAGCATGCACAGGAAAAACAGTGAAACTAAGCAAGCGTCTGCCATTGAAAGACACTATCGAGCAACAATCGACAACAATCAGTTTCAAAACCATTACGGGCTAATTACGCTGCTCATTATTGCCTGTGTATCTTTTGAATCGTTGCCATGTTCACTTTCTCCCCAAAAACAAAAGGAACTTTCTGCGTTTTTTTTTTTTTTTTGCGCTTCTTGTTTGGAAGAAAATGCCAAGTCGGCACTTTGTGCTGTGGCCTCAAGCAAAGCAGCCCTTCTTTTGTCTTAGCCCATAATTGAGATCCCACTAATCTCGCGTCGTTTATAATAAAAAAAATTAAACAGACTCTTTGTCAAATTCATTAGTTTAAGATAATATTGTCAAAATGCAGAATTAATGTGCAGTGCAACTTTAATTCATTAATTAAGCGCAGCTTTTTTTGGAAAGGATGGCGCATGATTAATGCCACTCGGTTGTTATCTGTACTCTCCTCTAAAATGATGATGTGATGTTTTCAACTCTGATTGTGGGGCAATGTCGGCCTTTTGGGCAAACAGGTTTAGCTTGTTAATTAGAGGGGGCAATTTATTACCCCCCCACCCCCTTCCTTCCATATAAAGAAACAAACAAGCTTTATAAATCACAGTGTGCCGTGATGTGTAATGGAGCCGAAATGACAAACGTGTGTTGCACGCCAGCCAAGCTCTTGATAAAGCCGATAGCGCTCATCCATTTGGGCCCGAGTCAAGGTCTCGTTAAAAAGGAGGCCTAATTTAATTAAGAGTTAGCCATCGCCCTCTAAATATATTAATTACCTTGAGCGTGGTGAGATGAGCGGTCTGATTCTGGCATATTTCATTAGAGCTTAGCGGCTTGCTAAGGTGTTGACAAGATAATGGATGGCCCGGGAGGAAATTGGTCACCTTGGGTTCGCTTGGGCGGCGAGAGGTGAGCCGGAGGACGACATTGGTGCCAGAGGGTGCTAGATATGAAGTGAAAGTGGAAGTCGAGTGCAAAATGTTTTTTTTATGTTCTAGTCATCCACACAAGAGAAAACACTATTTGTGGAGTAAGAATGAAGCAGAATAATTCACCCGTTTTCAGTCATCCAAAGGGGTCGACATAAGCTGACGTCAAAATGCCCATGGGCGTTGCGAGCATCATGTGACAAAAGCCAGAAACAGATGAGCGGTGAGATTCGCAATGCGAGCCCGAAGGAAAAGGGAACAAATGGTCCATTTAAGTAGTGATGGAATGCTTAGAAACACAGAAAGCAAACTTTGCAACATAAAAGCATTGAAGCAGTTGACAAAATAAAATGCATGCTAAAATGTGCTAAAAATACAGCTAAAAGCTGATTTTTTTATGTAAAAATCAAGACAAAGGCACACAGCAAAAAAAAAAAAACATTAAGAATAACATCAATATAAATGTAAATGATACGGTCTATCCCTAAATGTAAATGAAAATTTCAAAATTGTTGAAAAGACTGTTTTGTGAATTCACATGATTTTAAGAATCTAAATTACTGTCACATTCATTGCAAGTAACATTAAATCACATTTGTTATTGTAAAAGCATTTTAGATGCTCCAACCACTGTTAACAATTGACTTTTTTTCTCCATATTTTCATATCAATGCCATATCTTGTGCTGCACTATACAATCTGATCTTTTTTTTTTTCTTCACAAACTAACAGGCGTCATCATGGTGTTTCCTGTCAGCAAAGCAAAAGAAGCCCAAGCTCCCCCAGTCTGAAATACTCCCTCCCTCTTTTCTTCTCCTCCCCCTCCGACTCGAAAATAAAAAGCACTCACCGAGCAGTGATCGGGTTGTCCGATGGCTGCCTTTCCCCACCGTTGTGACACACCTTCCAGGAGTGGGAGAATAAGCGGCGACATCCACAGCTCGCCAGGACCGACACCGAGGCAGCCTCCGGGTCTGCAGGGAGAGGAAGAGAAGAGGCGTCAGGTCCCACACTGGTGTGCAGCTGAGCCCTCGCAGCCGCTCTGGGAGCCATCTCATTCAGTCGAGATTGCTTCATACAAAAGTTGACAATGCACCAGTCAAGGCCATTGTTGATATTCAACATTTCCTAAATAGCTGAGCAGAATAGACAACATGGCAGCTTGCAAAACTTGGCCGGGGATAGTGACCTGGAGCTTTCCGAGGCTCGGCCGGGCCGGGTGCGAAAAGAGCGCTATTGTGTAAATGGCTGTGAAAGGGCTCCAAAAACAAAGCAATCTGCATGTGCATATGGGAAGCATTTATTTCATAGGCTTGATATCTAGCTCAATGCACCACACTCTTTTCGAGTGGTGACAAAGGCAAAAGTGAGCTTAACTTTGTCCGCAAGGTTAGTTTATACCATTGCAAGGTATACATAATGTTATTTTGGGATCCTGAGTGGGAAAAGATTCATTTTGGCAGCACTTGCTCCGAAACTATTATGTCATGTGGCAACGCAGTCGAAACGCGGAGGATCATAAAGCAACACCATGCATCCAACATGTACATACAAAACCATAAGTTGGTGTTACATACCTGACAGTATTAGTCAAACGAACCAAATTACCTTCACACGAGGCTCATCACTAGCTAGCATCGTAGCCCAAATAAGATGCCAGCACAAAGCGATGTAATGGCCAAACACAAACGATGCAAGCCATTCAATGCAATAGTCAACACTATAAGAATGCAGCTTCAAATTTACTTTCAGAGTTTCCTTCTCTTTTGCTACAGAGAGTTTCAGTACACAGAAAATATCTTGAAAATGACAGACAGTAATGTAATATAACAAGCCCCCGTGGGATGGCTGAATGAACGGCTCTTGCAAGCCACAGGAATGCCTCAACTGTCGTCCGGCCATCTACTTTGCTCGCGTTGCACATGAAGATGATCCAGCTAATGGTCTTGTCTGTCTGTCAATCTGGAGCTGACTGGTGCAGATTGATATGGATACTTAGGGACAGTGAGATGCAGATTTAAGACTATTCAGATGGAGTTTGAACATCACATGGCTTGTATCCGTAAACCTTTTAAAAATTTGTGAGACCGGGTGATGAGTGTTTTGTGATATTGTCTCTGTGCTGCTGCACTATTTATTTTGCTGCTGCTCTATTGACACTAAGTTTTATTAGCCTGTGTACGTTTATTTTAAACTGTGCCTACGCCTTTAGCTAGCAAATTTTAGCAATTTTTATGTGGTTTGTGTATATACAAATGTGAGCCTTGGAGTGTAGGGATGGACCAATTATATTACTATAGCCATAATTTTGACGCATATGGACGTCGACTTTTTTTAAGAAAATCCGTTAAAGTGAAAAGTGAATATTTCAGATATTTTCAAATTTTGGTCAACTTTATTGCTCAAAACTTTAAAGATTTTTTTTTTTTTATTTACACCACATAATGCTGAGCCTTTTCAGACAAAGCTGTCAAGTGTCTAAAAAAAAAAAATCACAATGTTTTGAATTTGTTGATTTTTTAATAAACGGGCTTAAAGGCATTGCAACACAAGAACATTTTACCCAGTTGGACAGTTAGCGGAAACAGGAGACACAGGTAGGCTTGAAGTTGGAGATGTGTAATTATGCCGATCGGGCAGAAATTACAGCTGCGGGAAGGAAGGCTGGCCTGGCATAATCTCCAAGGTGTGTCAGCACTTGGCTGAGGGACAGGACGGGGGACGTAAATATACCTGAGGCGTTCTTCCTGGAAACCCAACATGGGTACCACCCATCACATGCTATTAGCTGCCATCAAAGCTCTAATTTTACTCTAGCATTACACACCACTGCCTGCTTCCCCCTCCCTCCCTCAGCCCCCCAACATACTCCCATCCCTCCTTCCTGGTGGGAAAACGACATTCAATCCTATTCAGACCCAATTGGCAAATGACGGCTCTCTGCCGCTCAGATTACCCAAAGGAAAAAAAAAAAAAGTGCTTTGGTTCTTCTTGACCCAGACCCACTCGCCATTTACATTAGCGAAAATCATCCAATATTTGTCATACACATTTGGAGTGACCAATTTTTTTGAAAAGTAGTCCTGATTGGTATTTTTGAAATAAGATTAAATGACATGTTGATATTTTATGATGTTCTTTTGTAAATATACAAGTATTTTTTATGAATTTGTTTCAAAATCTGTTCTTTTTTATTTGCACATTTCATAATACTAAAACTAACAATATAGAACAGAGTGATTTGGATTTTTTTTCTAGAACGACATAACCCTAAATGACAATGTATGGCAAGATTTGCATTGGCCATGCAAAAGGTCAAACGCATAACAAAAATTGAAAGTAGCTAAAACAAAAATGCTTAAAATGTGCTCCTAACCAGTATTATCAGCATTGAAAGTCAGAACAGAAAGAAAACAATATGTAACAATATTTATGCATTTCCAATGAGAACCTAAACTCCTAGGTAACACAATGTCCCATCATAGTGAGCTATTGTTTCATTTCTTTGAGCTGTAGGTGATTACTGATTCAGATATTTATTTCCCCTAAAATGTAGCTGTAGGTGATTACTGATTCAGATATTTATTTCCCCGAAAATCGCCAAATTAAAAAGCTGCTTTTTTTTGTTGTGATAGGTACAAAAAATAATCAAGTACTCAAAATTCCCAAACAGGTGTTAGTTCGATCCATAACCATTTCCATGGATCACCACTTTCCATGACTTGTGCCATCTCTCTTTTGCAACCAAAAGGTAGCAGTGCAATTTATGTTCATGGCACAATTTTGTTCAAGTATCCTTCATTTCTGGGTGAGAACACTTTTTCCAACAGTGTGCAAAATGCCAATTGGTAGTCAAAGCATATTGCGTTCACCAGCCGCCCGATTTGAAAACTACTCTTAGTGCTGATTAAGTGCTAATGGCCTTCCTCCCCTGCAGAGAATGCTAATTAATGTGCCATTCTTCGGTGGGAGCAGAGCGCCCACTACACGCTGGCCTAATGAGGGGGAGTCAGGTACGTCATCTCCCAGGGTGGGTTTATAAGCGATGCACAGTGGGCCACACATCTTAAAAAACAGGAGGGGGGTAAGAGTTGGAGAAGGGAGGGGGGGGGGTCCTGCTTCCTGTTCCCTAATCTGAAGAGACCCCCCTCAGAACACTCACAATGGGCCGAGGAACTAATGAAAAGGTTTGTGCCAGAAACTTGGTAATAAAAAAAAAAGCTGAATGCCTGTTTGGACGCCACCAAGGAGGCAGTTCAGGTGTTCATTAACAAGCTTGAGATGTAAGTTTTGGGGCACAGACAAGAATATAGCTCACCCACATGGGTAGGTTTGAGAAAAAAGGTAGAGTGCAATTTATCTGGAAACTGATGCTGAAGAGCTGAGGATGGAAAGAAACAGACAAAAACACAAAACTGTGGTTACGTAATCTTTACAAACTCTAGTTCAAAGGTCCCGGAGCCATGAGTGAGCTAAGAAAGAAAACAAGCTGAGTAAAATGAGCCGACTTGGCAAAAATAAATCGGGACACAATTTACCTTTGTCAGGAATGATTTGAGCCAGGGCGCCCAAATGCAGCTTGAACCAGGATTTACTGAAGTGAAAGGAGGTAGGTGGGGAACCCAAGACACAGATGGGATAGAGACTCACGGCCAGCAAACAGACCGACCGGCAGAAGTCCACTTGGACAAGGATAAAATTCTGACCGTGAGCCTCCAGACAAGACGGGGGGGGGAAGCCAGACAGGAATACCGACAGGACTTAAATACATAAGGTAACAGGAAGAAGCAGGTGACAGACATTACGGTGATGTAGGGGTGTGGCTGAGGGAAGTAGCCGGCCGAGCGTGCTCTGGCACGGGCGTGACAACCTTCATGACTGACAGGTTTGTTTCTCATTGGAGCAATTTGAAATAAAACAGGCCAATGCAAATGTATAACGAACCGAACAACTTTTAATCATGATTGTCCAAAACTATCCTAACGACTTTTAATCATTATTGTCGAAAATTGAAAAAAAAAAGCATCCAGTTTTCAATCTCGAGACGAAAACTAACCTAATGACTTTTAATCATAATTGTCAAAAATTAAAATATCCATTCAGTTTTCAATCTTGAGGCGACATAAGTAAAGCATATCGAATTTTTTAGCGTCATGGCAATTAGGACTACTTTTACATGAGGTGATTTCTTAGTTTTTATTCTTAACACATTTAGAAAGCTTTTTATCTTCTTATTGCCTCAATTTGTTATTGTTTTTTGTTTCCTTTGGTTTCTGTAAAGATAAAGGTATTGTGTATAAAATGAATTTTATGTCCAAATTTTTTAATTGTAAGATGAATTGCATTAATTAATTTTGAGCTGCACTGAGTTAGACTTGGTTGGTCATTTTGCAGGCCGGAGGGGGGGGGGTCTGCGTCACTGTGGGAGTGTCCACAGTCGACTTGAGTCTTTTCATTCACTTTAAATGTGGAGCGTCAGTCATGGACTCGAGTCTCGACATGGTGTAAACTCATCTGGAGAGCCCAAAATGTGGAAAAAGTCCTGATACACTGTCTGACTAGATAAAGGCGTAATAATACCTCTTGACAGAATTCCAATTCCACATTGAGTTTGTCCTCCACCTGGAAAAATGCTGACATCCCTCATAGCCAAACTTTTTTCCTATATAGTTGCTGAAAAGTAAATAAATAAATTAGCCGTTTGAATGCAAAGCGATTCAAAGATGTTGAAGAATGAGGATGCTGCAGCGGCGGCGTAAACACAGATTGAGGCGCCTATTGGAATTACCGAGGTGAGATAATGGCCGCTGCATTAGATTAACTTTCAGTCCTTAAATGCAACACATTTAGGCAATCTTGTCCCCCCCCCCCTTTCTAAAAACACGTCGCTGTGTGAAAAGGCCTCCCTCTCGCTATCAGGAGGCGGCGGCCCCCCGCGCGCGGATGCAGCTGGCGAGGCGCGAGCGTGGACTGTCAAGATCTAGTTATAAAATAATTGAATTTTCATATCAGAGGGGAGCAGAGTCCCAGCAGACAAAAGGAGTGCTGAGTCCTCTGTGATATTGGCTCAGGCCCTTTGCCACACGCATCAAATCACTATGTTAATGTTCCCGCCTTTTTTTTTTTTTTTTTTTGAAGGCCACTTGTGCCCCGCCAATGTACAAGCGATGCCGTTTCAAAAAAAAAATGCAACTATTGATAAGTAGGAAGAAGCCCCCCCCACACTCTTCTTCCCACCACGCCGTTCTCTCTCCTCCCCCATCCGTCCTCTCTCTCCCATTATTAAAATAGTATTTTTTTTTTTTCAAAATCAGAATGGCAGCATGCTTTCTTTTCTCTGCAGCTTTAATTACTTTCCTAACTTGGCTGACCCTGTGAGCGTTCTGCAAAAAAAAAAAAAGCACTTCCAACAAAGGCTCTTCCCCGTGCTGCATTCAGGGTGTGAAAATGTATCAAACTGTGGATTTTGGTTAACATTTCACCTCACCTCCTCTCCTCTCTCATTCACATTTGTGCCAGACAGCTCCACAGATATGCCACTAAAAAGTCTTCGTGGAAAACAGACTGATGCTTGCGTCGGCGCCTGTTGACTCAACAAGGTCGGAGAGATCGGACTATCATCAGTAGCGCTATCACCTACAGTTTCAGGTTTAAACATTTCAGACCTACAGGTTTACCCATCCCACACTCTTTAAACATTTCAACACAATTTCAACACGTTTGAATGTATTTCTCAAAAACAATTTCCTTAGTATAGTTGAGCCCGTTCTCGTGCTCGTCAAGAAAAAAACGAAAACAATAAAAAAATAGAAAAAATAATGTCGCTTTAAGAAAAGGAAAAGAAGACTAACTTTGACTAACTGCATAATTCTCCAAACAAAAGTCATTGATGAAGTTTTAAACTAAGCTTAATGTGTAAAAAGTCACAGAGAGGCTCATTGAAATTAGCATATACGCTACAGTAATTCTTAAACCATCAAACAACTTTTACCATGAGACAAAGGTAGTGCTTTGCGGTCATCCTCTGGCATCTTGGTACCAAGGAGCTAAAATAAAGTGAACTGAGGAGCTTCGTTTAAACAAAGGTAGTGCTTTGGCGCATCACGTGGCATTTTGTTGCCAATGAGCTACGTGAGAGAGAATTGAGGTGCCTTTTTTTTAGACAAAAGTAGTGCTTTGTTTACGGTTACCACTACCAAGGAACCATGAGGACGAGAAATAACGAGCTTCATTGATGCAAAAGTAGTATTTTCCACTTTCTTGTGAAATCCTGATGCCATGGAACTGTATTAAAGTGAATTGAAGCGCTTAACTGTGATAGGCAAATTTAAATCTTCCATTGGGCCAAATAGTATCACTCAAGCAGGACAGTAGTTTGGTTGAACTGCATACTATGAAACCAATAGCGGCTCTAAATTGTCGACATGGATATGAAAGATACTAAATAAATGCTCAAGCGGCTGTCCGCGCACACGCGTGCCGACGGTTACTCGTGTTTCTTGTCCAATGCCTGACTGACTCTTGGCCTCACTCGCAAGCTGCTAATATGTTGTAATCCGCCTCTATCGTGCTCACCTCCTCGCCGGCTGCACTTTCAGGGGGGCTCGCTGCCGAAAAACACGTCCAGTGTTGGTCTTTTGCTGACTGCCTGATAATTGAATGAGCGATTATCCCTTCCATTAATAGACAATGATACACGCAGCAGAGCCATATGTCGGGAATATTAATGAGAGGCTGCGGCGGCCTTGATAAGAGGAGCGCTGTGCGCTTGCTGGAATAGGGGTTAAAACAATTTGCCCCATATTAATCCACTCCGGTCTCGGACGAATCAACCCCCCGCGACTCATCCCGCCCAGCCTGCGCTTCCACACTGCTGCTGGACCTCCAAGGCCGAGGCGCCTTTGTGTCTCGTCACGGCAGAATGACATACTAATGATGTGGAACATAGCTGTGTTGCGCACAATATGCCGCACAGTACGTGCCAGTTCATCCCCTGCAAAAAGGGACATTTGACAAAAATATTGCACAGTGAACGTTGAGTACCGATCCATCCATGTGTTCACAGTAACCATCATGCTTTTTTCCCCCAAACTTATCAACCTCACAATATATATCAATAAATATACACAAAAATGTACATTGGAAAATAACCATACAGCCCTCGATTTCTGAAGATTTCACATTGAAAAACCTTAAGTGGAAATTTGGCTGATCTTGAAAGTAAACTTGCGCTTTTCACTCTTCTTTCAAATTTATATAATGTCAAACAAATGTGTGCCGCCATCCCGTGGCCCACAGTGGAATTACATACAAAATAAATAGCAGACCGATCAAACTTGTATTTTTAAAATATGAATGCCAGGCTAGATAATGTGATACTGGCCTAAGATATAATAGTACAACATTTGGACACATTTAAACGACTCAAATAATGGCCGGAGTTTTTTTTGCTCTCTTTACTTTGGACTTCTCTCTCCGAGTTGGAAAGCTTTGTGGCTCTCGGGCTTCTAAAAGCAGTTTGAAGCCGAAGCAACGATACAAGAGCGGCAGCAGAGTGTCACTCACACTCGCCTGTGCGACAACAGCCCCTCCAAGCCCATCACATTTCCTCAAAGGTTACAGCGAGTCGCCGTGTGGGTGAAAGAGTTTCTTAAGAACAGGCCATGCCAATCAATGACTAACATCTGTTCTCAATGGGAAGCAATATTTCCCCTTTTACCTCGCAATAATTGCGCTTAATGCTGTGAAGTACCTTATCACGGGGCCGACGGCAAAAGACAGGCCTGTTGCCGTGGCAACGCCGAAAGCCATTGGTTTCCTTTTCAGCCGGATAATGAACTTCCCTCCTTGCCGTGTCACTCGCTGCACTCCGCCGCAGCATTCAGCCGCTCTCCCGGCGTCCTTGAGCTGCCTCGTCTTATCCGCCTCAACCCTGATGAGGGAAGAATGAACGAATGAACGAACGAATGACTGAACGAGCGGACGGACGGAGGGACGGACGGACGGACGAGATTGATTAGATAGATAGATAGATAGATAGATAGATAGATAGATAGATAGATAGATAGATAGATAGATAGATAGATAGATAGATAGATAGATAGATAGATAGATAGATAGATAGATAGATAGATAGATTTTCTTAATATTTTCCTAATATGCAACCAAATCAATGGTCAATCAATTTTTTTTAAAGAGAAATTAAGTGCGCTTTGAATGTGGGGAGAGTTAAGGAGATTTTGTTGTTGTTGTTGTTACATTTTTTGTTCAACAAATGTATCTCACAGTAAAAAAAATGGAAGAACTCAAAATTTCAAGACAACAAACTTGATCAAATTTGCACCTGGGAAATTTAATGCAGTGTGTTAATGTTTTGATTTGGTCAAAGTTATCTTTCCCGCATTTCACATCAAATTATTAGTTTATCATAACTTTTACTGAGCTCCAAGTGAAAACAACTCAGCAGATTGATTTGGAGGCAACAACTTGCATGCTGTCTTGTGCAAACTCTTACAATTTGCCAAAAACACCATTCATATTTATTTGTAATTTACAAACTTAATTACTGTTTTAGTCCAACAAATTGATTTTTTATTTATTACAATTTTTAAGTATATTGGAGAGGACGATATTTACATTTACAATCTAATCAGATTTATCAAAAAACGTTTCTCCCTTAACAGATGTAACAAACTAATGACTGTTGTGAACTAAATTCAATTACATTTATAATATCAGATTGACCTTGTGGTTGACATTAGACACGCGATGCTTTCTTTTTACATCAAATTTAGACAAATGCATGCATTTATCACTAAACACTTTAATAATAGTAAAAAAAAAAAAAAGGTCCCTCATGATGGACTTCACAACATTATTGACATTTATTGGCATTTCTATAGCGTAAAAAAAGTGAAAATATACCTGAAGGTCCTCCGACTAAATGGATTTAAATCTGAGGGAAATGTATTTTGCGGTGAATAGTGTGGCGCGGAAAGGCGAGGCTATTTGCGCTGAATAGACGTGTGACACGTGCTCCCGACAGCCAATTTATTTTCTCATACTTGTGGAAGGACACAAAAAGGAAACATGTTTTTTTTTCTCCTGCAAATGTCACGAATCAAGTTTTTGATCATAATAGTCCTTCATGTCCTTGAGCGCAGAAATCTAAGAACATCACATCTTTTTTTCTCACTCACGCCGTCTTGCAGAATAATAAATACTAATACTCAAGACCAATGTGCCTCTAAAGACGAGCCTTGAAGAAAATCTGGAATTAAAACAACTGTATCGCGTTTGTCGGCTAAAGCAGAACTTAATTGGTCAATCCAATGTCCAAGATGTTGTTCTGTCACTTAACAACAATTGTTATTTAGACAGACGCAGCAAATATCAAATAAATGTCTAGACACAGCCTATAATGAACTCTAGATTACACATCTCCGACATTTTAAATTCACACTCAGTTTTCTTAACTGATAATTCAGATCGCACAGATGTATTTTATAACAAAACCGTTAGGGGGTGCAGCTGAGCTGTTTCGAAATTTGAAGAGTGGCTTGTGTAAAGGCAATTCGGATCATAAACCTTTGGGGTCAGACATTATTCATGAGGAAAATGTCTTTAGACAGGTCACGTCTGATGGGCCAGTCCGGAATAAAGGGAATAATAATATAAAAAATGAATAAATACATTTTTAAAACGTGGATTGTTTTCAACATTTTAAATAAGCCTCAACTCTCAATAACTGTCCTCCAAGTTTTTAACATTTTCTTTTATGTTTTCTGCCAATGACTAGCAAAAATCACGACAGGCATCCCTCACGGAACAACAACACGGCCAAGACCACAACAACATTTGCAGCCTTAATGTCATGATATCAAGACCAGGGTGAATTTTCTTATGTAAAAGATATTTTCAGATTTTGGCCGACTAAGCTTCAACACTGTTTTCCCGACCGACTCCAAGTCCCAAAGCTAATAGAGGAATCATGTGTAGGAGGTTTGGAGGAGTCAGTTCCAGATAGTCGACGTTCCACCCCCGTTTGCGCCCCTCGTTGAGAGAGCAAATGAACAGATGTTCAAGTGAAAGACAAAAGCAGCTGGCAGCTGCAGTTCACAGGTCACAACATTAGGTACACCTGCAACATGAGCTCCAATGTGAAAAGGACACTATTTCAAAGCTGTTTCTGTTTGAATACAGTAAAAGTAACACAATCTACTCAAAGGCTACAGTGAAAGTTTTTTTTACAATCCATTTTCTCCAGCTTGTCCTTGCTAGGCTAGCAACTGTATGTCCAAGTTGATGTCAATTGCAGAATTGACTCGGCTGTCAGTGCAAAACAAAAAACAATCGTTCTAATTTCTACATCTTTTGCGCTTCGCGCTTGACTTTAGCTTCCAAGTTCAAGTAGGCCAGAGCGATACTCGCGTTCTTATTGGCCGCAGCCTGAGCAGGCGCTTGGCTCGTGGTGGCCTGTCTTTTCCCCGTCAGCACAGAAAACAGCTTGGTGCGGTAATGGTCGCCGGCCAGGAAGTACAAAATGGGGTCGATGCAGCTGTTGACGCTGGCGAGCGGCCTTGTGATCTTGTAAGTGAAGTTGACGATGTTGAGGGTGCGGCAATCCAGCTGCAACACGCGGGCCGTGTAGTAGACGGTGCGCGTGACGTGGAAGGGCACAAAGCTGACGGCGAAGACGATCAGCACCACCACGATGAGCTTGACGGACTTCTGCCGCGACACCTGGTTGGCCAACAAACCTCTCCGGGGTCGGCACAAGGTGCGCGCCATTTGGCAGTAACACGCCACGATGACCAGGAAGGGCACGCCGAACAGAAGCGTCATGACAACCGAGCTGTAGTCCACGTACTCCTCGAAGGAATCCTGGCTGGTGGTGTCATGGCACAACGTGTCGTTGTCTCGCCTGGATGTAGTGACGAACACCAAGTTGGGCACCAAGCAGACCGCCACCGCCGCCCACACGGCGGCGCACGCCAGGTGGGCGTGGCGAGGTTTGACCAAGCTGAGTGCCTTGATGGGGTGGCAGATGCCCATGTAGCGGTGCAGGCTGATGCAGGTTAGCAATAGGATGCTGCAGTAGAGGTTGGCGTAGAATAGGAAGCGCACCATTTTGCACGCCGCCACACCAAAGGGCCAATGGCTGCGGTTGGCGTAGTAGTAGATGAGCGTGGGCAGCGATAGCACGTACAGGAAGTCAGAGAGCGCCAGGTGGAACATGAAGACGGTACTGGGGTTCCATGGGCGCATCTTGATGAAGGTCCACAGGGCAGTGGCGTTGAGCGCCAAGCCCACCACGAAAACAAGCGTGTAGGAGACGGGCAGCAGGATGTACTTGAACTCCTCGTCAAAGCGGCAACTGGCGTTGAAGACGGACGTGAACGTCACTGACTGGTTGGACTCCACCGGGATGTACGCCGGCGTTGCCATGGCGACCAGTGCTGCCCTGGATCAGGAGGTCTTGAGAGAACCATCCGAGGATGAGGAGTCTCTGAGGTGCGCACAGGGATTGCATGGATTGAATCAAAGTTATTTTTTTAAATTAAACATGACAAAATTGAAGCTAAAATAAAACAAGTCATTTAACAACAAAAACTAACTGAGACTACATCCTTTGTTTATGAAACTAACTACAAAAAATTAGCATTATAGCGAAAACATGGCCTTTGTCGATACCACGAGCTTTTGCCGTTCATTGCGTATTGCTACACTGTACGAGAGAAAGTCAACGAGTTGTTTGAGAATTGTAAATTGCCTCACTTTAGTGCATAATACCTGGTGATAAAAAAATATTGATAAGATAAAAAGATTGAAAACATTGATAACATAGCTGATGTAAAATGATTCAGGTTAGTCACACGGAAAAAAAAAAGATGGAAAGCAAAAACTAACAGGTCGGTCTAACAATTTTTCCCATCTTGACCTCCAACATGGCAGACGAAGAAATATCAATCACGTGATCAAATACTCTCGTTTGTGGCATGTGAATACATATATTTTTCTGTACTACGTACTAATTTGTTAAGCAAATTGAAATAAAGAAAACTGTTTTCATTAAGATGAAGCCACACCATTAAAACCACATCAGTCAATTAGACTGTGCAGATCAAATTTAATTTTAGTATATATACACTTTTTAATGACATAAAAATTGCTACAACTCTCATATTGCATCTGTACCAATGATTGTATACAAATGCCAAACTTGGCAACAGTTTTAAAACAATGTGCCACTTAAGACTTAAAACAATTATGCTGTAGTTTTAAATAATGACTGTATACAGTAGCTGTAAGACACGCCAAGTTACTTAGTCTAAGTAACTTTTGATCATGAATCCAAAATGTCCATGCATGTTCCAAAAACTACCCAGAGATCGTTCCATGCATTCCACGTGTATACACAACTGGAGTGTGACAAATTTAGGTCCAACCGAGAGCGTGTGTTGAAGCAGTTGTATGTATTTATCTTGTGTTAGTAAAAAGTTGTACCTTTCGGAGTTTGTGTTGTCTACGGCGTCCTCTCCGCTTGAGATGAGGACAGGGGACCCCAAAGGACGACGCACTGTGGTGCTCCTCGGCATTATCTTTTTTTCCGCTCCGATCGCTGTTCCGGGCAAAGTCAATAGCCGATGTTCGCAAGTCCGGCTGGAGTGCATTAGACACACCGCAAAGTTATTTGGGTGGGTGTTTGTATGCGCGCTCTTGTTGCAGAGGAAGAAGTTCAATGCGCGCTCACGCAGGAACTGCATTGACAAAAAAAAGAACGTTTTTTTTTCCGAGTGATTGTTATTATTTCAAAGTTGTCGTGTAATACTTTAAAGTTGAAATCAATAAGATCCGTTGTGGGGAAGTAAGTGCGAATTTTGACACTGAATTGACACACACACAAAAAATGGACACAGCCAGTGAGAGTAAATGTTAGTCTATTTTTGAGTGGGAGCAAACTTCATCTGGAATGGTGCAATTTACCCCTTAATAATCATAAATTACTATGAACAGTGATTACAACCGTCAGACAAAAAGTTAAAACACTCAAATGTGGTCATGTTCAGGGGTCATCCTCTTTAACGGGAATATTAAAGTGTGACTGACATTTCCATGGTCCTCATCGTCCTCCAAAAAAAAACTCGGAGAGCTCCCCAAAGATGTTGAGTAATATATTTACACTGCTGCAACATTTCCGTCTTTAAAATCTATTGGGATGATAATTGTCCTTCGAGGGCAATCCATTTTGTTGTTTCACCTGCTTTGTTCCCAGAGTAACGAAACAGTAATGCATGATTGTAAAAACATAAATGTATAAAACAAAATGCGCTTAATAAGTTACCTGAGACTTCCTTGAAGTGTCTCTTTGACCCTCACGTGATGCCAACCAGCATGACGTTCAAGCAAAATTGAGCAGTATTTTGTATGTAAATCCAGACTGCAGGTTGTAGGAAGAGCAAGTGTACCTAATAAAGTGCCTGTTGAGAGCAATGGTTAACAAAAACAGAGATTAGAGGAAATATTTTCCTCCTCTAGTGTACGTGCTGCCAAAAACAAATCCCGTCCAGGTGATGACTTCATGGACAAAGCAGCTAGAGGTCAGTAAACTGACAAGTTTTGTTTGGTTGATCTTTAATCAGTAACAACAGCAGCAAAATGTACACGGTCACTGTCACACTGGGATTTTGGCGAGAGTCAATGTGAAGCCAGACCAAACAAATAATAAGAATACAATAGAGACAAGACAATCTGTCAAATTGAGTTTGAGTGTGTTGCCTAGTGCAGTGTGATTGTGTGCTTTGCTCACTCAAATGAAAGAAACATTATCTTCTGCCCCTACTGGTCAACTGTAAAAACCGACAAATGGGATTGCTTGCTGAAGGTCATCTAATGCACTTTACTTGTGTACAGACACATGTGCTGATTAGAAAATATGAGACTGTAAAGAGAGCCCAATCGACTTGACTACGCATGTACAGATATGATGCCACTATAGGTTTATTTGTGGGATTTTATGAGCTCGGCTGCAGGCTCAAACGTGGCAGAAAATACACTCAGTGGGGAGAGAGTGAATGAATAGCAAACACTTGCTTTCAGATAATGCAGATAAAATGAATCCCACCTAGAAAGAAAAATCAATATTAATTGTATATTTTACAGAGGATGAGTACACTGGGACTACTACCAAACATTCTGTTCAACTTTTTATTCAGTACGACTTTAACCCTTATTATCACCATGGGAATCCGTTTAAACTCAATTACAGTGTTTATGATTCGACTTGTAAAGTATTTTAATCTATGCTTGGATTTTTTTGAGGGGGACATCTACTTTGTTAGCTGCTGCTATGTTGGTGTTTGGGCTAAAGTAATAAAAGTATCTTGGTGGCAAGGAACGGATGTTAAAATGAAGCTTTGTTTAGATATAATTATTGCCTGGCCACCACCTTGTGGTCTCCTGGTGTCAAGGACTTACTTTACAGTCATCTGCTTTGTTCAGACAAAAGTAGTGCTTTGCTGCCAATATGTTGCGTCAGCGTTCATTTTAATTGAGTTCTTATCTATCTATGGCAAGTCACGTCTCCTGCAAAAAGCCGTGGAACATTATAGTCCTATCAAGGGGTTAAAAGTTCATCAAAACAAATTTTCACCAGGTAATCTTAAAATTCATGAATTGTCATTGTCAACACAAAAAAATGTGGCTAGGCTTACATTTTGTTTTTCTTTTGTTAATGCGGTTAGCATTTTAATTGGCCTATTATCACTGTCAAACTTTTATTAATGTTCACACACAGCAAAATATAAAGTAAAAACTTGTTCAGAGGAATGCATATTAGGACAATTTTCCTTCGCCGTCTGTTTTTGATCATGTGACGAGAACTTCTTTGATTCTCAGAGCATATTTTTGGTCAAAGTTTGAATTGTTTGAAAACCAAAGCGACTACAAAGAGATTCAAAAACCCAACCCAGTTCTGATTCAGTAAACAAAAAAAAAAGCTAAAGTGACTCCCGTCGTGCAGCAAGGAACACTAGCAGAGTGGCGAAAGGAAATTGCATTGGAAGCAGATATCGTTTTCTTGGCTTGTAGCTTCCATATAGAGCAGCGGTTTGTGAAAATCTCAAGAAAATCATCCCCAAATTGCACATGGTAGACTTACATAAATCCAAATTCATGTACCTTAAAAACTCTCATTGGACGGAGGAGGCATAAACATCAAGTCTAGACAAAATCCCTGAAGTTGAAGCTGACTCCACAATCGCCACAAGTGAAGTGCTAAAATGAAACCTGACCAACGCCATCCTTTTAGCCACAAATGTCTTTTTCTTCCTGTCCATTTTCTTTGAATGGAGTGCATCTCAGTTCCAGTTCCTGGGCAGGTTCTCCAAGATCCTGCGCCGGTGAGAAGAATTGGTGACTCCTGCAGCACATAGATCGTCTTCTGTGATGCCGCTGTGGAGTAGACAAAGAGAGAGCGTGACACGTGAACTGTGTGCGCAAGATTTATGAACTGCAACGTCGGCTCCTTCCTTAGTGAAAGAAGAATGGCGGTGTTACCTGAAGTAATCCAGATCATCCCAGCCATTGAGGCTGAGTCCCAACGTGTACTTCTGAAGGCCCAGGGCACTGAGGAGCTCGCAGACGGTCTCTGGAGCACCTTGGAGCACAGATACCTGCGTTGATGAGAAACATACTGTTTTGTTCTGTAGATACCACTTGGGTCAAATGAGACCAGTTTAAAAAACACATTTCTATGACGTTTGAGAATGCACATTTTTACCATGTCCAAAAATTGGACCGGGACTGTGCTTAAAATCAAAGCTATAAAATGGCCTATTTGTTGGAGTCAAACAGGTTGCTAGCACATTTCGAAGCCTCATACCTCATTCTCCCAACTGTGGCGCCTCTCCATGTGGAACGCAGGCTCGTTCCGGTAGCCTGACTTCTGGCTGGGATAGGATGGAGCGCCCTGCTTTGAGGGGAAGAAGTCAACCTCACTGAGTGACTTGGCAATCTGCAAAGCGGTGAGGGAGTTGTCTCCAGTTCGCCCGGACTGCTGCTGCTGCTGCTGTTCCGTCACCCAAGGAGCAGGCCGAGAGTGGCTCAAAGGTACGGGAACGGGGGTGAATTGGAAAACAGGCGGTGCTTTTGTTTTCCTAATAGGATCGATCCTCTCCGGGAGATCCCTCCTGGTTTTTTGCCGCATGATCGCAGATTGATTCATGTACAAGTTTCTCAGGTTCTTCTCCGGTAATATGGAGTCATGGCAAATGTTTTTAGCGCGGTATTTAGGTTTGGAAATGTACTCCTGACATTGGGAGGGGCTTTTACTGCTGGGGGGAGATATGGGAGAAGGCTTTTTGGCGGGGAAAAGCTCGTAAGAGGAGTTGGCTTGAGGCATCTGAAGTTGAGCGGACGCAGCGGCGTACTGGGGAAGGACGGCGGGAATTTCGATTTCGGTAAAGTTTGATCGGCGACACGGTTTTGTGTTGAAGACGTGCTTCCCTGAGATTTTTGGGAGCTGCAGAGCCTCGTTCCCGGCCCAGATCACGTGCGGGTCCCTCCGCTGGGGCAGGGCCTCCTCAATGCCGCGGACCACCGACACGCCCTCGAAAATGAAGTAGGCCGGGTTGGTGTAGCTGCTTGGTGTTGCCTTGGGAGGAGCTGCAGAGGACCTGCCACACATGAGTGCGTTCTCTTCAAGTTATTATGGAAGTTCTGAAATGCAATTTCCCAGCCCATTCTTTTCTTTATTTAAATTGACTTCCTTTTGTATTTTGTTAGTTTCCACTGACTACAATAACTTTGGTCGTAACATTTTGACTGTTGTCTTCGTTGTGGCTTCCTCCCTCAAGTTGTCACCGACTCACAATACAGAGTTGACATTGTATAAATAGCTAAGGATTAATGAGGTAAGCGCAAACACCTCTGGAAAAAAACTGACAACGTCAATCCTCACCTGTTCATTTGGACTCGTGTGGATGCAGGGGACATGTGTCCTCGGCCGGGACATTTATCGTCCTTCTCGAAACGGAAGCATTCTGAAAAAGCCAAATGCCATAAAGTGACCAAATCAGCCAATGTGTTTCAAAATTTGCTTCCTCAATGTATGTGCGAGACAATTTTGTGTAGCATGACAGCACAATTGCTTTCTGTGTGTGTGCTGACCTTGGCGACATAATAACTGTCCCAGGATGCATCTGGTCAGGGTCAGTCAATCGGGAGCCAAAAAGGGGAAGCGGAAGTGCAAAGCCAAGCCGGGGGAGGGGGGGAGAGGCGGACATTGAGGAACCAAATAGAGGAAGTAATGTGAGACTGGCAGGAGAGACCGGGAAACGCAGTGCCATTGGAGGTGAAAGCTGAGAAGGAAGACAGAGTGCAAGGAAGGAGGCCAGAGGGGAAAGATTGCGTCGCACCCACCGTAGGACTTCTGGCGGGTTGCTCGTCGGTCCTTAGGCACGTGAATGCGGACGCGTCCTCTGATGGAGCCGATTTCCTCACCCCGGTGGCTCAGGAAGGTCTCAAACTGCTCTGATGCACCGACAAGGGAGCGGAGAGCGATACAGCATTCACCTGGGGGAACAAAATGACATTTTGAACTTTAGTATGTGCCTTCAGATCAACATAATAGCAAATAATTTTTTTTACAAATCTTCATGATCAAATTTGACACAATTGTAGTCAATTGTAAGTAAGCCACAAATCTGCTCATTCCATCATTTTGGATTTTTTTTTTCTAATGCTGGCTCAATAAAGGTTGCAAAACATTTCATAATATGACCTGCGAGAATGACATTTGGATGTCACATGACTTTACCGTATGACTCGAAACCATCACATGACTTGACAGACAGCAGCAGGTGCTGATCCTGGAGGTAGTCCATGTCAGATCTGTACGGAAGCAGCTAACACAAAAGACACGAGTTAGCAAGCGGCTAGCTAGCAGCTACAAAGAGGCAAACCGGCGTCTGAGAGCCGCTAACCTTGGGCAGCTGTTTGAAGGACCAGGCCAGTTTGAGAAAGCCTGGGACGTCACAGCTTTGCGAGTCGTTCTCACTTGAACGCCGTGTCTCTGAGGGAGACACAGAGTCACGTCACGGACGGATCCGCAAGGTTCACAAAACACTTTGCAATACATGACATGGTTTTATTCTTTTGAAAATGCGGTACCTTCGAGACAAGGTGAAGAAAAGTCAATGAAAAACTTTTCTTTACTGGCTGTCTTCACGATGGCCTCGATGCCTTCCAGCTCAACCCAGGCCCTCTCCACGCCAGCACCTGGATCTGTTTGACATGTAAGATAAAAGTGTTGACATGACGAGGAGAGCTGCTGGTATTCCAATCATGTTTTCCAAAGCATACCAGTTTTGGAGCTGAAATGAGATGTCACGCCCACTTGAAAGGTGGCGAAAACAGGTGAGTGGTCACTGGTGAAAATGTCATCTGTGCACCCTGGCAAGAGATGAGAGATATTCCCCCCCCTTTCTTTTAACTAATTCCACTGTTGAAATGAATATTTGACGTCTATAGCCGTCAATAGCAGTGAATGATCAGTTAATCTGACAAATTTGTCTCCAATCTTCGAATCATCTCATTCTTACCGTATGCCGTGCACATTACGTGCGTGTCAGGGTACGACTTCCACAAAATCCTGTCGCACCATGACGGAACATTGACTCGCACCTATGGGGAAATAAAATATCCAATAAAAATCCAGAAAACCAGTGCACGTGTTGGTTGACATTATTTTATAGTATGGAAGTGAAAGACCTTTTCAACTATGCAAAGCCTTCCCATTTGAAATCTTTTAAATGCTATTTTTAGAAGTTGTGGCTGCTGCTGGCATTGCGTTACACATAAACTACTCGGAGTAGTGAGTCCGTGGCATGCTTGTGATGTGTGTAAAGTTGTTTTTGTATTTTATCACGTTGCACCTCAGAATTTTGTAAGAGGCATATTTATACCAAAATCCTGCTTATTTACCCCTGAAGTCTTGTACTTTTGCCACAGGTAGCAGTCTCGAGAGCCTCTTTCGTACCGATAGGTGGGGGGAAATGCAATCTTCTCTTCCTCTTAAAAAAAAAAGTAGAAAAATATAGAAAAAAGTCAAAAAAGAATATACAACTGAAATCTTTCATTCAGGGAATGCAGCCAGTTGTGATGACCGATTAAGTCATGCAGAAAGCACATTTTTGTCGATATAAAAGTGCAACTCACGAAAATAGAGAAAGCCTTTCCTCTTGTGCCTCTCTCGGGTCAGCTGGTCCGCACACATGAGCTCCTCAAACTCCCTTTTGGATACATGCTTCAAAATGTCCTGAAGGAAACAGCGGAAAATTATTATTATTAACATCAGCGGCAAATCGGTTGCAAGTGATCACAATTTGCATGGCGAATGTACGTGGAGGTTTTAGCGACACCTGTACGTCCAGGTCCAGTCGGTAGTTAAGGTCTCCGCACCAGAAGAGGTGGGTGAAGCGCAGGCTGATGTCAAAGGCGCCGAGGTGTTTGTCGCCTAACGATAGGAGCCTGAGGATGTCCACAAAGTTTTGGTTCCGCCTGAAAAACAAAAAATGAAGAGGATGGAGAGGTGAACGTAAAATGCATACAAGGTTAGTGATATGTGGCTTTTAGGTTAGGAAGTGAACTTAATCTGTATTTCTCTGAACATTTGAATACTTGGCCATCATTTCAGTACTTTTTTGCACAATTTGTTTTCTCACAAGGAGCTAAAGGGCAAAATTCATACAGATGTACCTCAGAACTTTGTCACTTCCTGAGGTCAGGTGGCAGTTGACAAACCCAAAGGAAGTTCCATTGAAGTGAAATGACACACCGACCGCTCCCTTGTTCCCTGTTGCAAAACAAAAACGTACTTGAAAACGTTCATCTTTGTATTGATTTGAATTTGTGGCGCCAGGGAGTTTACCGAGAGTGTTCCCCAGGCCAGTCTTCACACTGGCAGTGCTCACATGGCTGACTCGGCTCTCGTGCTCCGGCTTGACAAACACCGCCAGGCGCATGTTCCAGAGGGACTGCACTGCCACCTACAGGACAAATTGCTGCATTACAACCAGCGCCAATATTGGCTTGCAAATGTTGATCGTCACAGTTTGGATATTGTGGAATGTACAGAATGAAAAATAAACAGACAATATTGCTGCAGTGACAATTTTAAATTCTACTCAACAAATCAATTTCGCCATATTGTTGCGTGAGGTTGAGTGCTCATAACACAAAAACAGCATGTGAATGAAAAGTGTTGAAAAATACAACATACTTGTTTGAAGTCGATTTGTGCGTGGCTGCGAAGGGCCACTTTAATATGTTCCACCCATTCCTTCTCCCCTTGAGGGTTTTCCTGCGTGCCCAAGGCGTAGATGTCATGAGGCAGCGACGCCGTCGACTGGTCGGGGGTGTGCCCCAAACCGCAGCAGGTGACCCACGACTGCAAGCTGCGAGGCGGAGGTGAACCGCCTGCGGATACAAAACAGTACAAGAAACAACCCAGATGATGACGCCTCTCAAACGGAGCCTGTACTTAGGGAGGCCGAGGGGGATTACCCATATTCCAGGTGCCGACAAAAACAGAGATGACGTCAGGTTCGCTCAACTCAGAGTGCCTTGTTTTCATCAGCTGGATGAGTTGGCAGAAGGAGTGGCACTTCTGAAAGACAACATGGAATTGCGGCATTTAACCTAAAATGAGATTCTCAAACAAGAATAAAACTTGATTTCTACTATGAATAATTACCCTTGTACTCTCAAATATCATCTCCCTTGGCGCATTGTGGTGGCTGTCTATCACCAGGCGTACCTTGGCGGGACTACTCTGGTATTTGACAACCTGAAGGACTGACGTAGAAAAAGGACGTTAGACAAGTTATCCGAGCGCCCTAATAATTAGCGGCTACGTACGTACCTCTGTCGTGCGAGACCCGCTCTACATCGAATGAGGAGGATTTCCTGTCAAAGAGCAGCACGCCTGCATCCACATCTACAGAAACGGTTTGCCTGCCGTAGCGTAGCATCTTTACCTGCGAGCACATTCCGCAAATAATGTAGCAGGTTTACCATGTGCTGGCTTGAATTCACTGACAGTGTGCACATTTACTGGCATTTTTCAAAATTCAGCACACTAACCACAGTTTTGAATGGAAATGCTTATACTATATCTTTGACATCCATCTTAAGGACCATGTAGGCTACTCGGATGATTTTTTTTTTGCTTGTTAGAAAACGTTTGGCAGGTTACCTGAAAGGAGTGAACTGGCAGCGGACGACATTCGTGGTTCTTGGCAGACGGCGTAACGGTGGCCGTTGGTTCCGGAGGAGGAGGGTTCGGCTGCACGGCCAGATTGTGATTGGTTACTGCATCTTGTAGAGCCTTGAGTACCTTCACACACACACACACATCAGTAGGAACAATTTTTTCGTTATGCGTCAGAGGTAGAACGGAAATGCAAACCTTTTTCTCCAGAGACGAAAGTAGGCTGACCAAGGCGGAAATCTTACAAAGCAAGGCGTCCATCTCCATCTCGGGACCCTTTGTTGCATGCAGGCGTCAGAGTTTGAGTCAGGTAGAAAGGATTAAATACACACTGAGCGTTTTTATACCTGAGAATTTGTGGATGATAAAGAGCAGCTAGGGTGGTCAAAAACCTTGGCCAGAGTTTCCAGACTCGAGAGAGTCAGGTCGATCTCACTGCGGATCAGAACCATGTTTACTTTGTATAATAATAAAAAAGCGCAGCGTCACTTTTTCACATAGTGCATAACACTAAAATAACATCTTTTTTTTTATTGCAAATGTATCAAAACTAAGACTTCACGTGAGTAGAACTTGGAGGAAAAAAATTTAATCAATTGTTGGAATAAGGCTGTTAAGTCACAAAATGGTGAAAAAGTGATCAGTGTTGTTAACTTGGCACCTCCGTGACAATGCCAAGGAAACGCTGACCTGTTCAGGCCCTGGCAGGCAAGACCCAGAGTCCGCTTGAGGTGGAAGAGGCTCGTCGCTCCTTTATGCACGTCCTCAATGTCCAGGGGCAGCTGGCTGAAGAGATAATCGTTGAGCAGTCCGATCACATCGCTGGCAGTACTGGAAGATACGGCGAGAAAGATATTACACCATGCGCCCATTTTATCTCACACTCAAGAAAACAAAAAGCAGCACGAGCAAAAAAAAAAAAAGGATTATACCTGGATGTGTTGAGTTCCTGCAACTGATCCAGGAATCGAGCGTGGGGCTCTGGTTTTGCCGCTGGTGTTGCGATGGTGTTGGCAGGAGCTAAACTTTGAGGTGTCTTCTCATCATCTGCGCACACATACACGAAAGCAATTGCAAACTGCAGTTGGCGGGGTTTTCAAATCTCCAAGGCTTACCTGAACTCTCATCTCCGGTATCGGCGTCACGGGGAACCGGGTAAAGCAATGGTGTGACCAAGCCTTTGTGCGGGTGCTGGTATCCAAGAACGAGGTCCTCCAGTGTTCGGAAACAGTTGACCTGCACTCCTTGTGTGGTCTGCTGACACACCGACGCGCACGAACGTCATTCCATTTATTATAAGTAGCGCTGATACTTATGTGAATGACTGTCGATTTTATCCATCTATTTTCGGTTGCTTGTCCTCCTTACCCGCAAGTGAGCAGGAGGTTGCCCAAGATGAATTTGGACCAGTTGCTGACCAATTAAAAGGAGATTTACGATACATGTCTAGGCAGTTAACGCATTCACTGCCATTGACGGCTATAGACGTCAAATATTCATTTGAACTGGTCTGCCAATGAATGAGTTAAAAGTCTTAAATGATTATGGAAGCTGAAGATTGGGAAAAAGAGTTGAGATTCAAAGTTTCAAAAGCAGACAAAGAAGTTCGGATATAGGAAATGCAACTTTTAATTCCGCTCAGAATGGAATCAATAAGTCAGTTGCACAAAGTCAGGAAATGAAAGCGTAATAGCAGACCACTTTTCCCTCTAGTCTTTTTTTTAAGTTGGTAAAAGAAATTGATCTGGCTACAAATGGTATTTCAGACCGCAACGATCTCCTGGAACACAATCAAACTGATTTAAAGTGTAATGTGAGACCGGGCCCAAAATATCGCAGTCGTTCACTTGGAAAAATAAAGAGGAAAAAAGAAAAAGCAGGGGAAAGCATGCGACTTGCAAGTTACGGGAGCAAAAGTTGGGAGAGGGGGAAAAAAAAAAGTGTCTGGGAGCTTTGTATTGGCGGTCATGGAAAAACTGAAGGAGTTTTTCGGTCATCACAGAAATGAGTGCCAGGGATATTTTTCAAAGTATGTTGGGCTGTAAAAGGTTATTTTTGGACAAAATCCTCCGATAGGTTCAAAACGTGGAGAGCGCACAGTGCTGCATAACAATAACACGCACACACCAGCCACTGACCTCGTGCGGGGGTAGAATCTGTGACACATGAAAACAAGTCTTCGCTGAGCTGCTGAGCTCATCCGACAAGCATGCGGGGCCGCACGGCAGAGATGCCGTGGAAACAACGAGGCCGCACAGAGGAAACACAAACGTGTTTCTGTTCTCCTTACAGTAGGCGTTAACAATACGTTCTTTTATCAAATCAAATACATTTATTTTGATTGTACTTGGGACAGGTTTGACACTGAGGATAATAATGATGGTCAAGTGCACTAGGAGGAGGAGAAACGATGAAAGCGAGGAAATGATGTCACTTACCTGCACGGCAAGGAGGCCGTCTTCATCGGGGAGGATCCGATATGTATGGACATGGCGTTGGAACCTAGAGAAGAATAAAATGGCTTTAACAAAACGAGACAAACAATTAGGACCAGATGACGTGAAGCAGTGAAAAAAACAACTTGTGCAAGCCAGAGAGTAAAAACAGGCGCTGAAGAAATCTTTGATGTTAGTTGCCATAACATTAGGTGTGTCCATGTGAAGTGGGGTGGGTAAAGTTTTGTATTTTTAAATATCATTAGCGTATTAGGATAACCGCCATGTCATTTTTTTTTTTACATTTTTTGAAAAATTAGGAAAAGAAACACACATTCACAAAACAACAAAAACGAGTCCAGCTGCACTCGATTTAATCTATAATTGACCATCTACAGAAATGATCAAAATAAACATTGGAATTGATTTTATTGGTATTGTGACATATACTCTGATGAGGTTAAGCATGTAAAGACAGTAAATTACTACATGGGCAATTACAGTCCCATTAGATCCTGAAAGGTATCCTCAACAATAAACAAGAATCATATATATTACTCGGGTTTGATTGACGCAGTCAGTTATTATTATGGATCGAGTTTGCAGTACGGGATGGATTATTCATTTTACTTCTGATAGCAAAAGTGTTAATGCCTGCTGTTGGGTTTTTAACATGGTATCATGAAAGGAATGTCTTGTCATGAATTGGTCACATGAGGACGCAGACACCGCTGGAAACTACCACTATGATCATAAACACATTGTTAAATCTTCCTGTCTGATCTGTACAATTTCATTTCTTTGAGGTGATTCGATCCCCGGAATTAGCTAGATGAGAAAATACAGGGGAAAGGGGGGATGGGGGGCACAAGGGAGCGGTGCAGGCGAACCGGCTCAGTTTTCAGGAATGCATCTGGCGCAGGCTCAAGACCAAGTCAGCATAGTGTGGTCACTGGAGATCCCGCCCTCTTCCATGGGGCCCGAGGGAAGAAAGAAGCAGTACGATGGGAAAAGCGCTTTTGCCAGCGTTTCAGAGCGGCTGATGTTGACAGTGACGATCTTGGGAGTGGACCCTGCGAATTGTTTTGCAATTGGGGGTTCCAATCTTTACAGTTTTATAAGCTCTTGGTACTTTAACTTCCTCTGTTTTTGGAGTAGGGTCGTCTTATGTGGCTCATGTCAAAAATCAATGACAGCCGAGTTCAGCAAAATACTTCTACAGTAAATTTTGTTGACGAAAGCGGTTTAGGGGTATTGTTGTTTCTGTTAGCATGCTAACCAGAGTTTGGCTAATATTAACTTTGGCCTTTTACCTGTAATGAATGGCCAAATATGTCAACAGAATTGTGAAACAATTTTCAAAACGTACATTTCTAAGAATATTTTTTATGTTGACGTGACACCACAAGTACCGTAATTTCCGGACTATAAGTCGCACCGGAGTATAAGTCGCACCAGCCATAAAATGCCCAAAAAAGTGAAAAAAAACATATATATGTATATAAATCGCTCCTGAGTATAAGTCGCCCCCCCACCCAAACTATGAAAAAAACCCGCGACTTATAGTCCGAAAATTACGGTATGTCTAGAGTCGCACTAGCATGAATGTGATTTGTTTTAGCTACTTAGCGTCAGACCAAGACTGGTCAAGAAGAAACCAATTTCAATCCGTAATGACGGCACTCTTTGGCTTATGACCTTGAGGACGTAAACACACTTTCATCAAACAAATACCACGTCTGAGCCACACCTCACCACGCTAACATAATATGCAATGTTGTGCGAATACATTAATGGTGGTCAGTCAGATGATTCTAATTCAAGAAGTGTCATTGTACTCACAGGAGGCATAGAGCAAAGGCTTCCGGCACTGATTCACTGTCTCTGACCAGGAAGCTTCCATCCCTCCCGGCTCGTGCCAGCAAGTCCTCTGCGTGCACGCGGCTGATGTCACGGTGATACCATGCTGCCGTCGCCATGGCAACCGATGTGGAGAGACAGTCTAATGAAGAAAATCCTCATGAGGAGAGAGGATTGACGGTAAAGCGTCCTCAAAGTCTTATCACCCGCGTATCACATCAATTCAAATTCTTCCAAGGTTGCTCTCAAAAGAATTGGCTCCATGGGAAATCAGGAGGGGGGTTGGGGGTCGAAATATCAACCAATGATGGATATTCAGTTGGAGACCCAGTCGTCCTTGGATAGAGGCTGTTTCACTTCTTGGCTGCCAGGTGAGTGTTTTCCTATTTCAGTCTCGTGGAAGAGAGGGAAAAACAGCAGGCGCTGCCAACCACAAACACAAGCCCTTCTCTTGTTGTCCCAAAACAAAACCTCCGCGTGCAAACAGGAAAAGAAGCACAGAGAAAAGCAAAACAAACAAGCCAGGCCTCATACACACCGACAGACAGACAGACAGACAGACAGACAGACAGACAGACAGACAGACAGACAGACAGACAGACAGACAGACAGACAGACAGACAGACAGACAGACAGAAAGGGGCCACACATTCCGGTGGCAAAGCTGTCCCAGATGCAACTAAGTCAGCACTGAAAGCAGACAGGCAGACATACAAGCAGAATCCAGACTAATTCAACTGATTTCCCAGCTCTCTTGCCATATAAGGGAATAGGAACAGCCTCCAAAATGTTCAGCTGATGACTCTACCGCTTCTTTTCCAGAGCCAGATTCCATTTAGAGGCAGTCTGGTCAGATGTGGCTTCCTCCAAGAATCCCGCTTTTCGTGTCCTGTCCGCACTGTCCAGCGGCGACTTCCACAGCGTGGTGGCAGAGGGAGGTGGCGGTGGAAGAGGGAAAGAGACGACCTCTGGTAGACGGAGGAGGTGACTCCGCATTCCAGATGACCGAGACCGTAGTCGAGAGCTGAACTTCACCAGCAGTGTGTGAAATAGCAGATCACTTCCTCTGCCTCAGGCCCTGCCCAGTCTCTTTCCTGACATTCAAATAGAAAAATGAGTTTGCAGATGTGCTGCCTGGCAAGCCCTCACTTTTGCTCCCTCCTCATTCAAGGATTTGTCCATGTTTTTGTTTTATTTCCTTAAGTCTCCCAAATGTTCCTATCCCCTATTGTTGTTTTTTTTTACTTTAGGTGAAAATAGCATATGGTTATGATCAACCTCGACGTTCTTATTTTTGCCCGCCTTGAGCATTGCCCATTCAGCCCTCCTACTTTGCTCCTTCTCTACTAGTCAGAGTGCAGAACTCAGTGGGACGCTACTTGGCTTCATATTTGCTCTTCATACTCGCACTGTACTCAGCAGAAATGTGGTGACAGCAGCACCAGGCGTGGGCCCAGGTCATTGTATTGTATCAAGTTCACTGACATTAGCTAGAAATATAACCTGGCAGCCTTGTATTGTTTATTATATCCGCAAATCTGAAGAGGATTTAATTGTGCCATGATACAGCATTAGCATGAATTACTGAAAACGTTTTTTGTTTTAGTAAAAGAATTTTAAAAATCATTGTTAACTGAATAACGTCTGTATACAAATGTATTTGTTTCTCAGATCCCAACAGTCATGTTTACTGTTAGGGTTCCAAACTAGGGTTGGGGTTTCAAACTAGGGTTAGGGTTTCAAATTAGGGGTTTTAAACTAGTGTCAGGGTTTCGACAAGGGTTAGGGATTTAAACTAGGGTTTAAAACCAGGATTATGGTTTCAAACTTGGGTTAGGGTTTCAAACAAGTGTTTAAGACTGGGGCCAGGGTTAGGGTTTCAAACAAGGTTTAGGGTTTCAAACTAGGGTTTAAAATGAGGGTTAGGGTTCCCAACCCGGGTTAGGGTTTCAAACTAGGGTTTCAAATCAAGGTAAGTAACTTGGGTTAGTGATTCAAACTAAGGTTTAAAACTAGGGAAAGGGGTTTCAAACTAGAGTTTGGGATTTAAACTAGGGTTTTAAACTAGGGTTAGGCTTTCAAACTAGAGGTTAGGGTTGCAAACTGGGGTCTTAAACTAGGGATAGATTTTCAAACTACCGTTTTACATTTGGGTTTTAAACTAGGGTTAGGGACTTAAACTGGGGTTTCAAACTAGGGTTAGGGTTTCAAACTAGGGGTTTAAACTAAGGTTTCAAACTATGGTCAGGGTTTCAAACTAGGGTTGGGGTTTCAAACTAGGGATTCAAACTAGGGTTAGGGTACAGTCACATCAATTTATATCTTAAATCAAGACATTGGCTCGTACATGTTACTGGAATTATGCAGGAATCAAATTAGAGGCTCATTGAATGGAGAAATCCTAATTACAGGAATCGAATTAGAGGCTTATCGACCACTATCTCATAGAATGGAGAAAGCCTAATTACAGTCACTGTGTGTAAAATAAATTAAGCATTGTTTATGGTAAACACTGATATGACGCTGCTGATATGATAATAATCCACAGATCTAAAGGACGGGTTTGAATATTTACATCAGAAGTCCATCCAATTTATGCATTTTGCCGTCTCCTTGCGTCAGCAAAGCGTTGCTTATTCTTCTCCAAAGCCTCACGGTTGCGCTGTTTCACTTCTGTTCGTCTTAAGGAGTTTCAAAAGAAAAAGAAAAAAAGGGAAAAAGCGAAAGCAGAATGAGGGGATGACGATCCACTGCTGTACTGTGACTGCTCTCGTTTCTCCGGTCTAGACATCACATCACAATCCAAAGCCGGCTAGTGAGCTGCTTCATATCTTTGTTTGGGCCAAAATGTCGACCACAACTGGCGGCGGGGAGTTCGGCAACCCTCTACGGAAGTTTAAGCTCGTCTTCCTGGGCGAGCAGAGCGGTGAGTTTAGAGCCTGGACGCCGTTTGCCGGAGTTGGCTATCGGTAACTCCGATGTGGAGGAGAATAACGTTAGCAGCCGGCTAACTAGCTTGTCTGTCGAGTTAGCTCGCGGCCTGAAGTCTGCGATGGGGGTTGGAGAGTGCAGTGATACACGGCAACAATTTCGCATTTGTGCAATTAATGGTTTATAAAAACACTCAAAAATGGACATTTTCCCCAATGATTAAGCCACTTTGAATTGTCATGACGTCATCGGACACTCCGTGCTACCGAGTCACCGTTCACCATTGAGCCAAATGTAATTTCATGACATTACGTCGAAGTCCTGGGAATTTAAACCGTTGATTTACTTTCGAATGAACACGAAACGAACGTCTTGTAATTCATTTCCACCTTGACATTATTGAATGTGAAAGGTTAGCCAACATTAGCTAGTAGCTGTTGACTTTCTGCTAAGCAAACGAGATGTACATTTTAGCTGCAACTCGCTTTTTTTTTGGGGGGGGGGGCAGTCAAACTACTGACTGCGGTATAATATTGTTTCGAAGCAATGAACCGTGTTAAACATCTCGAATTTATAGCTCTAGCTACACCTTGCTTAGCCACATCGGCCAGCCGAGGTTAGGATAAACCGGCGGCCTTCCTTGATAATCTAATGCCGCCGGACAATAAATGGATTATTCTGACGTGGTTTTACATTGTCTTTATGTGCCAGACACGAAACACAAACGCTCAGGCTTTGCAGTAATTTGGTGATAATGTGGACATCCTTTTTTCTTTTTCTTTTTTTTTGTCGTCCGTTTCAGTGGCTCCACCCATATTGCCAGCTCAGCGTGTGGGCTCAAACAGTTCACAACAGTGAATCACGTCAGTGTCTCAAGAAGAGCCGATTGAGCTTTCATTGAAAATCTTAGTGCCCTTTTATTATTAGCAATGGGCGAGTACGATACCCAGCCTTTTTTCCGGTATCTTGTGGTTTCTCGTGTCCAATTTATGATCAGGAACTAGAATGTATTATTCGTGTTAGCCATTAATTTCGTGCTATTGTTAAAAAAAACAAAAGATGGATAAGGATATAGGGGGAAAAAATAAAAATGTTGTTTTTATGTATCCAAAGTATGGGTTGTTTCGCTGCCGTGACTCAATGTATTGGTATTGATCTAGAAAAGTTGTATAGATCATCCTCACTTTTTACTCACAATTGAGACAATCTAGAACACTAGCGGAACGACTAGGTCACACTAGTTGCGTACTTCTCTGAAGTCTAGTAGTGAAGTTAGAACTCATGGAATACTACAAATGGTTCGAATGTGCTCACTGCGTTGTATGATTTGTCAGCTTTGCATGACTATTGATGTTTTCGTCATTCCGTCAAAGATGCTTAAACTCTTGCGTTTTTGTTGCAGTGGGAAAGACTTCGCTCATCACAAGGTTTATGTATGACAGCTTTGACAACACCTACCAGGTAAATCCGAGCATGCACGTCACACAATTTTCCAAGTAAATTGAAGCACTAGATATGTTAAAAGCATCAAACACTCAACATGAATTCTGATAACAAGTGACGACCTTGGATGATGCTGGAATCTGTTGACTTCCTGTGTCTAGTCATCTTCACGTCTCTTACCAGGTCCTTCTAGACCAGACACCCGGTTGCTGAGGCAGCTCATTCTTTCAGAATGTGTTTGACAGTATAATTCATTGAAACTTGAGGCCAGATCAATAGTGAAATATCTTTTTTTTTTTTTTTTACATTAAAACCTTGCGTCAATTTCTCATTTTGATTGTTAACATAAAAAATGGAAAGATGAAATAATGCACAGACGGTGATGACTTGTTTTATGAAATTCCATTTGGAAAAATGACTATGGTCTTCATACTGCTGATTGAGCAATGATACATCTTGTATATTGCTTCTGCTGTTTACATAACGTGTTGCTGTCATGTCAGCGTTTTGATGCAGTGATTGTTTTGCAGGCAACGATTGGCATTGACTTTTTGTCCAAGACCATGTACCTCGAAGATCGCACGGTAAGACATTTTATCCCTTTTTTTTTTTTTGGTCATGACTACAAAAGGATTATTGAACCTTGTTAGAATGCTGAAAGCATGCTTTGGCTGATTGTGTATAGCACCCTACCATTTCCACACGATCACCCTTTCACAGTTTTTTTTTTTTAACCCGATCCTACAGTGTCATTCATTTTGTCAGACATGATCATATTTTCAGTTCCTTTTTTTTGTTATTTATTTTTTCCTTCTCCCATCATCACCTGTCTGGGTCACGAAACGCCACCTGTTCCCCACGCGTGCTCATATGTGTCACGGCCGGCCAAAGATTCGGCTGCAGCTCTGGGACACGGCGGGACAGGAGCGTTTCCGCAGCCTCATCCCGAGTTACATCCGAGACTCGGCCGCTGCAGTTGTGGTTTATGACATAGCCAGTAGGTATCACGGCCTCGCCTCCTTGTCCTTTGCTTACACAGTACGGCGTGCGAGGGCATTTCATGTTGTGCGAACCCCGCTGGACACCACCGTGAGAGCTTTGGCCGGAAGCGCCGGGGGGGGTCTACGCTCTGTTTTTGAGAGGCTGTATTGATTACAACAGGCTGATAGAATGAATCGGTCAACATTTCCTCCCATGCTACTAAAGAATGATTGGGCAGGGCGTCTTTTTTTTTTTCATTATTTTGTTTTGTCTTTCCCTGCATTAAGCTGCTCACCTCCAATTCATCACCCCACCCCATTCCTTCATCAAAAACAGCGTGGCTTGCAGCTAGTCCTTTCTTCCTAGCTCCCCTTTCTTATTCTGCTCTCTCCCCCTTCTTTACCTCCAACCTTTCTCCCCCACCGTTCCACCCCCGCAGGTCCGACTCCAGCTTTGGGACACAGCTGGACAGGAGCGCTTCCGTAGCCTAATTCCCAGCTACATCCGTGACTCAACCATTGCTGTGGTTGTGTATGACATCACCAGTGAGTCAGGGCTGTTCACCAACGTTTTGTTTAGGTTCCCCTGAGACTTTTGCTTTACATTAGGTACACCGGCGCAGTCTAACCTGGCATACAAGTCTATCACCACCACATCGGTTCTGACTGTTTTATAGTGTATTCCAGATGACCAACACAGCACACCACAGACAAAAAGGACCACGTCATGACCGGATTAAGACTGACCTGTATTGGCTGCATACTGTTGGAAAATCCCCTAAAAGACAAACGAGTAGTCGTAGAAGAGGCTCGGCTAATTTGACCTGTCTTGAAACTCAGTTGCCATTGCAAATGTTTCATTCACCTTGCCATTTTTATTGGGAATGACTTTGGCTGAAAGAAACTCAACAATGCTGGATACTGCATAATAATACTTATTATTGATCCTATCTTATCCATGGAACAAATTGCTTCTTTTTGGGACAGTGCCCCTCAATCAAGTTACCAAAATGTTAGAATTAGCGCAGTTCATATTTTGTTAAATGAGCTGTATAGATGTTGCCGGTGTACCTAATGTTGTCCCACTGGGTGTAAGTATTGTCACCTGGAATTCCTCCGACATTGTCGTCGCAACCTCTCTGTTGACATTTTCCGACTCTTAATCCGTTTGCTTACTAACAGAAGTAGCCAAACGAAAATATGTGGACTCAGTAGCTATTTGTCACACCTTTACAAAGTGCAGCTTGGAAATGCGGCAATGTGTGTGTGCGCACTGATACCTTGTCATTTTATCCTACTTTCAGATCTCAACTCCTTCCAACAAACCTCAAAGTGGATCGATGACGTGCGGACGGAGAGAGGAAGTGATGTCATTATCATGCTCGTTGGGAACAAAACAGACCTGGCGGATAAAAGGTTTGCATTTGTGTGTGGATGGCATTGGGATAAAATTGCAGTGTTGGTCAGAAAAAGCACTGCAAATAAACCATGGCGAGGTCATTTTGTTTTCGTAAAACCTTCGCCAAAGCCGGGAATCCCACATCTCCTCCTGAAAGTGTGCCTCATTCATCTTTGTTTGTCTTTATAATTTGCCACTTGAGTATGATTCAGTAATTTTTACAGTGAACCCCCATTACATCAGGGTTTTTTTTTTTTTTTTGTGCCTCCATCGCTATATTTCAGATTTCGAAGCAATTTAATGCCCTTCCACAGAAATCAGGCAAGTCTGAATTCATAGTGTGTCTAGCACCACTTTGTGCTACAATGTGACCTGCCTGAACAGTTGTCGTTCCCATGGAGGAAAGAGAAAATCTTACCTGACATTTGTCGTGTTCTCTGTTTGTCCGTGTTAAAGTAGTGCTGGTTTAAAGGTTAGGGAGTTCTGTATCGTCAATGCTAATAGATGGTAGCATGTTTTTGGCGTATCCCATTATTTGTTAGTATTAAGCTCACACTTTCTTTAGACAAAATTCTATGGTTAGGTTGAATATTGTATTGTTTAAAATACAATTTTTAATTATTTTTTCTGTATGTTGTGACAAAAAGACTACTTGAAGCAAAGCGCACTGCGCCCCGTTTTGGATTATTAACTGTTGGATTGAGTCTTTGTCAATTTTCAGAGCCACGTCGTGTCACGTGGTGAACAAGAGGCATTTGTAGGTGCTGCAGAGTATTTTAATTGAAAAACGTCTAATTCAGTAGCACAAAGAAAACCAAGTGCACTGTGAAAATTAGCATTTTTTTTTTCTCAATATTGCGCCTGGCTCTGCAACGAGGGGGTTCACTGTCTTTTTCTTTGTCTCAGATTTGGGTTATTTTCACAGTTTCATTGTGTCATTTTGATTTGTTTTCATTTCTGCGTGTGTGTTTGCATGTGTTTTTTGGATTCTCCACCTTGTCTTCTTCCCACCCACCACCTTCCTACACGCACCACCACCGCCACCACCTTTCCCGGGACCGCGGCAGGCAAGTTTCTGTTGAGGCGGCAGAGAGGAAAGCTCGCGAGCTCAATGTGATGTACATAGAGACCAGCGCCAAGGCTGGCTATAACGTCAAACAGGTTGGTGGCGGCCGGCGAAGCGGCCGTGTTGTCCTTCATGTCAGAGAGCGTGACTCCGCCGCTAGCCAGCATCGCGTCTTCTTGGCTCTGACTTTCTGTGTCTGTGGTAACCAAACTAACCTCTTAGTAGCTTTCAAACAAAGACTCAGCAAGCATTCTTCTCTCTATCCCCTCTCTTCCCTCTCCTTTCGGGCCTGTCTTCTTTCTCCCTATCCGCGTCTACCTCCCTCTGCATCCACCCGAGCAGACAGATCACCACGGAGGAGGGCGAGCAGAGAGCTAAGGAACTGAATGTCATGTTCATTGAAACCAGCGCAAAGACTGGCTACAATGTCAAGCAGGTAGAGATATTATGCTTTCTCTGGCTACTTTGCTAACAATGCAACGCTCTCCTTTCACTCTTCTTTTCACTAACCTTGCCTGTGATGGACAAAACGTTTCTGCTTCATTGTCCTCAAAGCCAAAGGTTCTGGAACTGGAGTTCCTTGACTGATGGGGGTTTGTAAGCCAGTAGGTGGAGACTGAGTTCTGAAAAATAATTTGTGTGGGGTTTTATTCTTTTTTTAAGGAAAACTGAAAATCAAATATGATTACGTATCGCATAAATCTGACCTGCTGGCATGTATACAAGAGCAAAGTCAGTTTTGGGTTGTTTCTTTGGTAGAAAAGGCTTTTTATTTGATAAAAATAGTCCTTTTTTTGGAACATAATAGCAACTTTTCAAGAATAAAAGGTGTAATATTGTATGTATTTTGCAATTTAATTGTCAAAACGTTACTTTGTTAAACTTTGACTTGAAGAATACTGCTGAGTTAACATGGAAAAATGCAACAATCGTGTTCATTTTTGACAAAATATGTTTGCGTTTTTTGTGAAGCTTATTTCTTGACAAATGTAGACTTGATTCTGTGGAAGCTTGTTTCCACCAGTAATAATAAAATCATAAGTCATTTAACAATTACATAACTCTTATACTAAGTCATTTTTTTAACTACCGGAAATGGGTTTTCATGTAATTTTCTTTCCCTTAAAAAAAAAAAATCTGAATTCACCATTACTTGATGGCGCTTTATTAGAGGCTGACAAAGAGAACCGCAATTTTCCTACCCAATGTCTGACGAACCTTTGATGAATCTGTAAAATTGGAATAGTCTTAATTTGAAACAGTGTTGTGTTTTTATTTCGGTTCTATTTAGTCACATCCTTGCCTAATTCTCCCGCCTTCTGTTTTGCAGCTGTTCCGTCGTGTTGCGGCTGCGTTACCTGGGATGGACAGCACAGCGGAGAAAAGCAAAGAAGACAGTATCCTTCAAAATGACTCTGCTTTTCAAAGTTGTTGTTTTTTTAAATTCACTTGTTCTCCCTTTGCCAAATGTTGACATTCATTTCATAATATGACTATTGTAAGAAAAGATTCCAATATTTTATCCTAATAACAGACCAAACTCTTTCATCTACAGAAAACAAGAATGTCACTTGACAATTTTTTTTAGCAACCTTCTCAGAGTAAGTGTTCTGAGAAGAAAAAAAAAAAAAAAGTGAGCCGTTCGTATAACTATTTCCTTTTGAGGACTGTTTCTTCTCCGGTTTACAAAACAAAGTACAAATAGTGAAGTTAAGATTTTGCAACTCACGACTGCTCGTTGCTTAACTCCAACTCAGTGATCGACATCAAACTGGAGAAGCAGCCAGAGATGACTGTCACCGAGAGCAGCTGCTCGTGCTAGTACACGACACTGGAGCCCAGCCCATCAAGTCTGTCTCACCCTCAGTCCCCCACCCCACCACCATCACCACCACCACCAACAGCTTGTCTCTCAGTAGCCACTCGGGGAACAAACACTGGAGAGTGAGCGTGTGGATATGTGTTACTGAATCCAAACAAGAGAATCCACATTGACATCAAAAGGGACACGATGCGCGTTTTCAATGTGATAACTTGCATGGCATTCCGATAATATATATATATAAATTGAAGCGCAGATTGTCTTAGCTAACTGCTTTTTGGGTTATCGCACAGTCTTTGTGCTGTGACTTCTTTTTTTTGGCACGTAGAAAAAAAAGACCGCTTTGGGTGGTTTTAATGACTGCACAAGGTTTGGTTCTTAACATTTTTTTTGTATCTACAATAGAGAAGTTGTAAGATGGCTACTTATTCTTCACATCTATGTTGTATTTTAGGGAAGTAGAGACAAGGTCTTACTAATCGTCACACAAAGGATTTTGTCGCATACTAACACAGCGGGAGGCGTCTGAGTGATGAGGTTACTCCACGGAAAGCTGTTCGTCATCCCATAACTTTGAGATCCAGTTTAGGGTTCATCTGGAATGCTCTTTACCCTCATAAGTAAAACAAATTAGCCCACTAGTAGAATACCTGTTTTACTGGTAATGTCTTTTCCGCTAGTCGTTTCACTTTTGGCCAAATGGGACACAATTCAAACTTGTGTAATTTACTATGCTTAGACTAGCGTTAGACTAATCAGTAGGCATATTGCACTAGTATCTTCCTTATGAAGGTTATCAAACAAATGCTCAAATCGTTTGTTCTCAAAAAAATGTTTGAGCACATATTTGATAAAATAGAACAAGTGTGTCTTACTACTAAAGTATATTTTCCTTCCCTCTGCTAGTAGCCTACTTGTATGCAACTCTGGTAAGCCCCTGTGTTGCACTGTTTATAACGATTGGATTTTTAGTCATTCGTACCAGTAGTCAACTGTTGTACAGTTTTGGCTCAGTAACATAGTTGTCCTACTGGTATGCCAAATTTAGTCTTACTAGTGCATATTGAATTGAATTGCCACAGCACGGTAGTTTACCGTTGGTTTAATTGTGTGGTAGGAAGCCAAAAGTAGAAGTTGGAGAAAAATAATGACTCCCAAGAAAGTTACCTTAGTAGTGCAGTCAATTGCCTAACTTGCAGGGACAAAGAGCAGACTAGCACATGGAACTTGCAGTTGATCAAGGAAATTCTATAAACGCTTCAACAGATAGATGGTCTGCAGATCAACAAAATGTATTGACAAATTTAGGATTGTTGTTTTTTTTTTTTTTTAATCCAAGACCCCTGAGTGAGCAAAGCAGTCCCAAACCACAAGACTCACTGCACCGTCCACGTGTATCATTCATTAGAGACCCGATCCCAAGCGGTAAAGTCGTCTCACGTAACCCCAAACTGTCTTCGTAACACGCCAGAAGCATTCAAATGCCAATTTCACCATACTAACAAAGACCTTACTAGATATCACACTTGAGAACTCTCCCACCGTGCCATTGATCCTCCGTGTTGTGTTGATCACACTTAAATCGCAGCGCATGCTCGCCATGCAGGAGTTGTACGAACAACGACACAGATGCCTTGCTTGTTTTGTTCACCAATGTTGTGCACTGAATCAAGCCACAAACATTGTAAAATACATGAAAAGGGAAGCCAGCTGACTGATTGATTGGTGGCTTCAACTCGTCGTCGTTTTCTCAAGACGGTCGACGAGAGCTTGTCCGCCAAAAAAAATAAAAAGAAAGCTTACTAACACACCCGCTGTAAAAAGGCCACCTTGGGTGCAGTAACCTTCGCTGTAGTGCTATTATTGCTCGTGTAGAACTGTTGTTTTTATGTGATTATTTATTCAGTAACTCAGACATACACATGAAAATTGTTTGCTTGACCAAATGTGCTGAGACGCATGTTGAAAAGCTGTTTTATTTATTTGTGTGTCTGCTGGGGACCCTATCCCACTGAGCAAGTGTTTTCGAAGGCAGCAAATATTGTGCTCACATCGCAGTTTGTCAAGATTTGTTCAAAGTTGCCAACAAGTTTATTCAAAATTTCCTTTCAACGGGAAAATGTTCAGGTGAACGTCTTTCGCACATCTGGTGAGTGTTTGGCAAACATTTGCAACCCTTGAATGAACCCTGATGAGAATGCAACATTGGCTGCCTTCGAAAACACTCGCAATTGTTTGCTACTCAGTGGGATGAAGGCTCAAGGAGTTGTCGTACAGCAAGAAAGGACTTCTTGTAATACATATGTTGTCATGGTAACACTTTACACACACAGTGTGAACCACAGACGAATTATCAGGCCATGGTTTCTGGTTAACACCTTGGTCCTTGGCTTTTGCCGGTTTTAAAAGTACATTTTAAAAGGGGGGGGGGGGTGGATTTTGCGCTCTTCTATGACTTGCCACAACTTAATACTCAGCTTTGTGCTCTTCGGAATCGTGTCTGTCCACTTGAACTATGCTGTCTACTCGTGTTTAGCAACGTTGTGTGAATATATTACTATCTGGTGTGTAAAAATGAGAGTTAATGGCACACAAGTGAAGGCTTATCAACTGAAATACAATAAAGATTATTTCACCAAAGAGCATTCGTGAATCTCTGTTTTTATGTTTAATCATACATTTAACAATTAAATAGAATGTGATGAACTGAACAGTCTACCGCCATCTTGTGGCACCTATAGGAAGCTGCGTAAAGTACTCCGCTTGCGGAAACGTTGTTAGCTAAGAGCCTCATAGTTTTCCCAGTGTCTTCTGTAAATTTTTTACACAAACACAAAAGTGTAAAATTATATATTTGCTGAAGCAAACCGTATTTTCAGAAGACATTTCACAGCCTATTCATTCAGGAATGAGCTCATTTCGAAGGGTTCACCTGCTTTTAACTAACTACACAGGTTGAACTCATCGCTCTTGGGTTACATCATGATGGTGTTTATTCATCAGCACTGAAAAGTGTGGGGAGTTTGTTACATACTGCCCATGTGCGTCACGTTGAGACCGAAACTACTGTATATCGCACTCAATTACGAGATCAAGGTGTGGGCAGGTTAGCGGAAGGCTGCAATGACTAAGCACAGGTGGCAAAAGTGATCACAACTTACCTGCTTATAAGTACACGCAATCAAATAAGGAAAGAATGAGGAACTCACTGAGGTGGCAGTTTGAGCTCGAAACTTTCGTCGTCTTAACCTACCAAGTAGTTTCTAAGAAAGGTGTGGTCGATTTGTGACCCAGAGGTTAGAAGTCAAGCCTTCGTTGGCGTCATAACTTCACAAACATCGACGTAAGAAAATATGAACTGAGGGAAATTTCATGGATTTATTCAAGTAATTATTTCAATTAAACAATCAATTAATTTTAAGTACTGACTCTGAAATGTAATTTTTAAATAACTTACAAAGATTATAGCCGACATCAGTATCTCATGGCCAGATGTTGCCTTTTTTTGTGTATGTTGTATCCATGTAAAATCAATAGAACGTTAATTTGGGTAGAAAATCGAGCGCACCTTTAGAAACGTAAGAAGTATAGACGTGCTCCATTTGTTTACGCAACCGTCCAGGAAATTGTTATCTGCCCACTGATAGATTATAGATATATATGTATTTCGCGTGTTGGGCTAAATGCTTGCCGCAAAAACAATGATCAATCATCTAAATTAGGATTTTTTTTTACGTTTTTGTCTTACGCACAGTGGCGGCACACAAACAGGCGAGTATACACCATCGGCGTCTCCCAATTCTACCTTTTTATTTTTATTTTTACCTGAAGTACGTGGCATGACGTCAGCGGAGGCGTGTTCCTCTTTCTGTGCGTAAGTCAAGGTATGGCTCAGGAATCCGACCGCAAGAATCCTGCTCGACTCGATTGACAAACGGCCTATCTTCATATTTAGACGGCAACTCGAAAAAAGCTCCATTTGACTTTGTAGGAGTTTCCAAAGAAGAGACACCTTATCGACTCGTTGATTTTTCCTTATTTTGCGCTTAATTGTTTGGAGTTTGGCAGAATGTCTCTTGCCAGCATCCTACCGGACGACTCTGCGTTTGACAATTTCAAGGAGCAGTGTTTGTCCACCAGTGGAAATTGGCACAACAAGTACGACAAACACGGGATGCAAGTATGGATGGAAATCCCGAAGGACAAAGGAAACAGTTCTGGGTCGAAAGTGCACAAACTCAAGGTAAGTTTAAAAAAAAAAACACACACACACAGGTGCATCTCAGTACGGTTGGCAGAATGTTTTTTGCACCAACAGCCATCACTAAAAGAATTTCACTCTTATGTCGAACATGAAAATATGCAGTAGTAGGCCTTTGTGTTTATAAAAACACGCGCTTTCTTCCTAGAGTACGATATCAAATATTATTGTACACCATTGCAATATTATACACAGTTTGGACACTATTAAAACTCACTGCACTTGATTTAAATATAGCGTCCGGCATGTATTTTACCCAAACCTTTTACCCAAATCAAACACACACACACGCGATTTACAAGAACGGTGCTTGACAAATGTACTGCACTTGATTAATGAAACAATTAAACCATTTATGCAGTTTTTTTCTTCTTAGTTTCTAAACTGTTGTAACATTATGCTGTCAACATATAATTCGGTGATACCTTCATGTACCACTAGAGGGAGTTTGTATGAGAGTTTAAGACTGCATTACTGTAAAATATGGTTATTCGTTTCAGTGAAGGAACGAACGAATGAATGAATGAATGAATTGTTTGAGTTGACATGTGAAACTGACAAACACATTTAACACATTAACACGTAAGACATTCTTTTCACTCATCTTATTTTGTATGCTATTCATATTACAGTCCAACTTAGACCTAATTAAGGTTAGAATTGATTTATTAAATTACATAATTATTCAACAATAATAATATAATCACCTCACAGTTAGGATGATGCGGGTTCGATTCCAACTTCGGCCCTCCCTGTGTAGAGTTGGCATGTTCTCCCCGTGCTCGGGTGGGTTTTCACTGGGCACTCCGGTTTCCTCCCGCATCCCAAAATCATACGTGGTAGGCCGATTGAGTAGTCCAATTTGCCCCTAGGTGTGAGTGCGAGTGCGGACGGTTATTCGTCGTCTCTGCGTGACCTCCGATTGGCTATATCGGTGCAGGCCCATCCTAGCTGACTTTGAACACTTTTGGGACACCCTGAACTGGTTGCCAGCCAATCGTAGAGCACACAGAGACAAACAACCAGTTACAATATATTTTTGTGTTCCAGTGCAAAATCACAGTCAATGAAGTCTCTGCATCCACTATGTACGACGTCATCCACGACAGCGAGTACCGGAAGACGTGGGACCCCAACATGGAGGAGAGCTATGACATCGCCCGTGTCTCCGAGTGCGCCGACCTCGGCTACTACGCATGTGAGCGGTCCTATTCTTCCTAGACTGGTCCCCTGCCAAATACAGAATGTCTCTGACCAGTTGAAGTCATGAGATTTGTGCTGACATTTTGAGTCCTGTCCAGTTGCTTTGTTGTCTCAACAAGGCTCACTTGGAGAAAGAAAAACTGGTGAAACCTACAAAGACACTCACTCCCCTTGTGTCGTTTGCTCCGTGCAGGGCGTTGTCCAAACCCAATCAAGAATCGGGATGTGGTGACCCTGCGCTCGTGGCGAGTGACAAAGGACGAATACCTCATCATCAATTTCTCAGTCAAACATCCGGTACGTGTTCACCCCCAAAAACAAATGAATAAATAACAAAATGAATAACTATGCTTCAAAACGAAATCCATTTCAGCCGTTCCATTTAAAAAATGTAACTTGTGTGTTAAACAAATTCATTAGGCTAGATTGAAATACTTCATAGTACAATAAATAAATCACTGATTATATCAAGATTCAATGAAACGTATGGCAGGCGCAGTTAACGTGAAAAAGACTTTAAATTATTACAAAAAAATTAAGCTTTAAATGCAAATATATTAGAATAAAAAGTTCAATACAACTGAACTGTACGTATGTGACTCCTAATTTACTCTTATGCATTCAATGAAGACTTCTCATTTGAACTGTAACAGTCTGCACGTTCCATTTCAGAAACACCCTCCTCGCAGTAACGTGGTACGAGCCGTTTCCATCCTCACCGGTTATTACATCAAGCCCACAGGACCCAACAGCTGCATTTTTATTTATCTCTCACAAGCCGACCCCAAAGGTAAGATCGAGCTCCAACACAAATCATTCAACTTGGCGCTTTTTGGTGTTTTCATTAAAGACGTGAATGTAGACATGTATTTCCAAATACATGTGACCACTTCAGAGCATCTCCTGATGCTAGCAGCAAGGGAAACAGCAAAATTATTTCCGTTCTTATTTTTTTTAAATGATTTAAAATGTTACGTGTTGAGTTGAATATTTTACTCTTTTTCACTCCCAGGTTCTCTTCCAAAGTGGTTGGTAAACAAAGCTTCCGAAGTCCTGGCACCAAAGGTAAGTTAGGACACAAGCTGAGCTACATCAGGGGTGTCCAAAGATTTGTGCACCAAGGTCCACATAAAATGGTGGCGTCTCGATTTACCATGGTCATGGTCACGTGTAATGACCAAGTTTGCCCCCAAAAGAAGGCATTTGAATACCTGAGTAACGATATGTATAAGCTTTGTGTTGAGGAGGAGAAAAAACAGAAATGAAATCTTGATGAAATTTGACCACGACCCCTGCTAAAGAATTTAGATATAAAGAATATATGGATTGTTTGTGTTCGGGTGTCTGTTGCTTAGAGTGTAGCATCAGTTATCCATCCAGTGCATTATTAATATCAATCAAGATGCTAATTGTTAGCCCATGTGCCGACCTGGTTTCCCCACTGTATTTTAGCGTGAAGCTAGCAGAGATTATGCAGTTGTTTTAAGTTAACATTCAACAAAATATCCTGTTAAAACTTCAGATATTTTTTATTCAATTTGTCCTTATTCATTTTGTGTAAGATTGTCAAAGTGTGGGTCATGGATTTTGGGCACCCCTGAGCTAAATGAAACTGCTCGTTATTGATATGCATGAATGGTTCTGACGGCTTACAAGTGTGGTTTTGTGTGTGCGTGCAAAAAAAAGAAACTGAAAGGTTTTGTGTGTCTCAAAAGACAATAGTAGCCATGGAAACTGGTTTGAAGGGCCTGTTCTGCTGAAGTTGCTTACAAAAGAACTGTTGACATATTGTCTGGCACAACCCGTTTGCCCAGTTGTGTGTGCGTGCGTGCGTGTGTGTGCACGCACTTCTACGAAGCACATAGTTATCTTGTTATAGTGATTTGTCAGCATGAAAGGTTCCAAAGGTGTGCCTTGGGGAACTTGGACAGCAAATAAGATGACGAAAAATGAGGAAGTATTTATTCTTGGGTCCTGTAATTAGTCATAATGTACTCTCCTAGCATGCCCAAATGGACCTGGGTGAACACCTAAAATGCTTGGATACATATTTTTAAAAAGTAAAAATCAAAAGTATGGGTCCTATTTCTTTTCTTCTAATTTTTGTATTCAAGAATTGACATGACATTGACCATTCTATGAATATACCTGGCAGAGACACAATGGACAAAAAGTGGGGCTGGAACATCAAATGGATATACCGTAATTTTCGGACTATAAGTCGCGGTTTTTTTCATAGTTTGGGTGGGGGGGCGACTTATACTCAGGAGCGACTTATATACATATATATGTTTTTTTTCACTTTTTTGGGCATTTTATGGCTGGTGCGACTTATACTCCGGTGCGACTTATAGTCCGAAAATTACGGTAGTACATTATTATTGTGTTAATCATTGAGCACTTTTGCCGTTTATGTCCATATGAGATATAATTTGTTGCCAAAAGGAGGTGAATACAGTCGTGCAGTCACCGAAGTGACAGACGCTTATTCATGTCTGCTGCGATTGTGGGGTTGCCATGGCAACGCTAGTTTAAACGTCAAGCAATGCTAAGAATTGTGCTGAGAACGACTTCTCAGACTTAACCGCATAACAGAAAAATACATTTACCTACCGCTCATGCTGAAAACACGTTTCGATCGAAACTGAGAACATACCGTTTTAAGGTTTTCTTCACACCTGTTCTTACTCTTTTAACTGTCATACCATACCTGTTAGCGTAATGCTACCATATAATACAAAACACCATTAACAGGCTAACAAAAGCATTAGCACTGATCTGCTTACACACAAAGCAACACATTCTTCTTGGAATGAATGAATGAATAATAATGTCCCAACATGTCCAGGTGTTGAAGAGTGTGCACGAGGCGGGTCAGCGGTATTCCAAGTGGAAGGAGCAGAACCGTCCAGATCACAAGCCGTGGCTGTACCCCGATCAGTGCACGCTACCCAAGATGAACCCAGCCGAGCTGGCCATCCAGCGGGGCGACTCGCTGGAGAACGTGGACGAGAGCGCCATGCAGGATGAAAGTTGACAGATATCGGGGATGGTTGACATGGTTACTTATTTGAAATCACCTCAAGTGCACAAATAAGCTCAATGTGTCTTTTTATTATTATTATTATTATTATTTTACTTTCTTCATAATGCAGCTCATCTGTTGAACGTTGTTACTGCATGTCTTTTTTTTTTACTGCAGGTTTTTTTGTCAGGCTTTTTTCTGTGTTCACGTACAAAGTTAATTGTTTAAAGCAGGGGTGGGCAATCTTTTGACTTGCGGGCTGAATCGGGTTCTAAATTTGGACCAGGAGAAGATGGATGTAGTGTTTGTGGGAAGTAATAGAAATTACATGTAAAGGTCATTGCATAAAAGGTTTGGGCCTTTAGTAGGTAGTAAAGCATGGATATATTCCCAAAAAGGTTTTTTGAAAACAAATGCATTTATGAACAGCATTAAACAAAAATAACATTATCACTCTCCAGGGCGGATATGTTTAGACTTGTGTTTGTCCTTGTCTGTAATTTACACTTTTTTGAAATTACACACATTTGCAAATGAACTCTTTCAGTCCATCATTGAAATTTTATGAACTTCCAAAAATCAAACGGCTATAGATTGTCCTTTCCCGACGACAAGTCGCATTTTTTTCATAGTTTGGCCACTGGGGGTGCGACCTATACCCAGGCGCGACTTATATGTCAAATTATTCACGCATTATTGACACATCACTGACTTACTAGTATCGTTGATCATTTTCGTTGATCATCATCACATCATCAGTTATTGCCACTTTGAACCGCATGAGGTCGCACGAGGCCTGGGGAATAATTGGAATGGCAGTTGATGATGAGTCTGATGTCAGCGATGGATGGATGGACAGATGAATGGATGGTTGGATGGATGGACGAACGGACGGCTCTTGTATGGAAAGGATTGCAGCTACGTAATAAACAAAGCCGTAACGTAGCATATTGTGCTTTCTTGCATTTTGCATTCATTAATGCATCATTCTGATATTCCTTTGATTCTTGTCTTCCTTGTTGTGATTTGGGCATACGCTTCCTTTTGTCGGGCAGCATCGCCTTTTCCTGCCCGAGACACGACACAATGAAATTCATTTGATTCAAATCAATTTTTGGATTGTTTCTTTGCAACTTGCGTTCACGGGCTTACCGCTGAAGCAAGTACACCCCAACCATCAGGACAACAGAAACCACATCCACTGTGATCCACACCACTGCGTACGTCCGACGGGCCTGAAACACACCCATTCGGATGAGCGACACGCCAAGACATTCGAGTGGCACCTGCCTTTCTGTACAGCCTTCAGTTTCAACGCTCCAACCTGCTTGTGTAGAAGCGAAAGGAGCGCGAGTACTTGTACCATGATCCAGTTGGGCTGCCGCAAGTCTTTGAGGAGGTGGCAAGCGTTGGTGGTGACGGAGCTGACCCCGGCGCACCACAGCAATGAGAAGAGCCACGACTCATTGACCACCCACACGTTCACCATTACGTTTTGACCCACAAGATGCCTGCCGCGCACCAAAAAAACATATATTAAAAAGAGGAGGCGTTTGGATGGCACTCACCACACGTGTAGCCGTTCGATAGGTACTTTATTGATCCCCGGGCGGAAATTCGGTTGCCAGAGGTTAAATACACAACTAAATAGATAGCCTGCGCCAAACACGACAAAAACAATAACAACAACAGAAGGAAAATGCATCCGATTAGAATAAATAAATGACAATGAACGTATTGGCCCGAATATAAGACGAACCTGATTATAAGACGACCCCCTCTTTTTCAAGACTCACGTTTGAAAAAAGACCTTTTGAACAGCAAATTTAATCTTTATACAGAAAATAATGACAGTACATCTGAAACAAATGATTATAACAATATATTTGAGAGAAAAGGGTATGTTATTTTCATTCAAATCATGCAAAAACTGTCTATCTCATCCTAATATCTGAACATTTAAATATGTAAACTGAAGTGCAATCACATTTGTAAATGAATGGCTTCTGGTTTTCCCACTTTCTGTTTTCTCTTCTCTTATTTTCTTCTCTTTTCTATCTTACTGCTATTTTTTATTTTCCTTCTTTGTGCTGCCGCTATTTTTATTTTTATTCTTTGTGACAGGGGTTCGCTTTGGCCTGGGGAGTTAAGTTCAGCATTGGCTTTAAAGATATCTGGCGCCATCTAGTGTTGTAAATGGGTATACTGTCTAGACCCTGAATGCAAGATGATGCCCACTTTTTCAGTCTTGTTTCAATGCAAAAAAACATTGTTTCATATTCGGGCTAATACGGTACAAATTATTCACGGATCCTTTCCTTCTTTGTATTCTGCGGCATTCTGGAGGCCTTTTGTCACTGCTCTGCCTCTCAAAGGTCACCCTTGATACTACGCTAGGAATCTGATTTGCCGACGGCTGCTCATGTAAGATTTGATGATACTCATCTGTGATTGATACTTTCCGTTGGCCGGCCTGTCTATGGCATTTTGCGTTAGTGTTAGGACACCTGACCTTTGTCAGACGTTATTGGTTTGGCTGAACATTTGAATGTACAAGGCTCAATTTTCACGACTATGATATAAAACACAAATATTTGGTCCGTCAATAGCGCAGTTTTTCACCTATTGCAGGTGGGTGTGGAATTGCAGTGTCCCTGTAATAAAAGTGGCTTCCCACTACACAAAGAAAAATTCGGAACTTGGCCTCACTGGTCCTGCATTCTTTGACAATGGCCTCCGGTTACCATCAGAGCTATTACCTGATTTGCTCCGCGTTCAACTTGTTGTACTGCCGATTGAGATGGTTGCCTCCGTTTTGAAACATGTCGTGCTCATTGTCGTAGACGTGGACCAAGCCCGGAGCGGCTTTTTTCACATAGTCTCGCTCTGTTGGAGGAAGCCACAGGACCTGCGCATAGGACAATTCCTTACGAAAATGTCGCCAGTGTCTTGCAGTTGTCACAAATGAGGATGAAGTAAGCAGCAGCGATGATCACAGGCTGGCTATGTTAGCCTGCATACTGGCCAGCGTCCAGTCAACTCAAGTTTATTTATATGGCCCTAAATCACAGACAAGTCTCAAAGTGCTTCAAATGTGCGAAATTGGCTTACATGAAGAAAAAACCTTTGTCAGAGTCGACATTGAATCTTTAGGGTTTTAAGGTCATCGGAACACTCGTGTGTAACTAACTAGCCCACAGGTGTCAAAGTCAAGGCCCGGGGGCCAGATACGGCCAGTCACATCATTTTATGTGGCCCGCGAAGACAAATTGTGCGTCATTACTAGAATTGCAAATTGTCTTCACTTTTAATAATATACTTTCCTCTAAATATTTGACCATCTTTTACTCGTCTGATTTGAAAACGAGTCATTTGTCAGTTTGTTTTGTAGCTTTTACTGTATACAACATGAGGTGCTCATACATTTATTTGGGTTGACAGTCATAATGGCCCTCCGGAGGAAGCTATGACTACAATGCGGCCCGCGAAAAATATGAGTTTGACACCCCTAAACTAGCCCAAGGGTAATGGAGAAGGAAGAACAAATGTTTGCCTGTGTTTTACAGACGAATGAGAAATCAGGCATCATGACTGTGACTTCCATTAACCCTCAATTCTTCTCAGTAACCAACCAGTTTGTCCTGCGTTTGTTTACGCTGCTTTGCTAAAGGTTTTATTGTTCTTTTTTTCATCGTTCAATTTCCCGCGACAAGTACAAGACCGGAGGTATTTCTAACCTCATTCAAAGTTTAAAGCTTTTTCTTTCTTCACTTTGCACGCTTTTGCCCATGCGAAACCCTTTGAGACTTATCTGTGATTACGGGCGATATATAAATAAACTTGACTTGATTTAAATTTGGCTCAGTTTCAAACGAGAGAATTGAGCATCATCTAAGTTTGAAACAAAGGGCATCATTTCATCTAATAAAAGTCTGCTGGGAAGGCGGCAACATAAATTTCAAAATGCTAGCTAAATGGCTAAAAGGAATTAGCTTCGCAAAGACAAACCAAAAGGGTGAACGTTTTTATATCGAAACAAACAAAAATGTACCTATGGCATATAGAAAGCAAGTCCGCTACGTTAAAGCTAACGTGACGTGCCTCTTCTTCATGTTTTTAATTAAGATGCAGCAGTGCTCGTAGAGCTCGATGCTGCCTAACAATGTGGTATTGCAATGCGCGCAAATCCTAATTGGGACGTTTAAGTAGCCTGGAAAAAGGCATACAAATGATTGCTTAAGAATCCAGCAGAGATGCAGCCAAACACACTTTCTGTGCATGTGTATATCGCTGCGCTCCAACATGGTGTGTCCTTGTCTTTGCCCATTTCCGAGTCTGTAACGAAATCCGCTCAGCTGACTGAATGGAGCAGAATTCCAAGTGTGAGGGAGAAATGAGTTTTGAGGCCTACCAGGCTTGGGTCCAGTTCAGACATAAGGATGGTTCTGATCACATCCACCGTGTCATTCTTCTGGTCGGGACTGTAAAGGTCGAATATGACCGATACGTTGTGGCTCTTGGCGAGCTGCAGGAGCTGCAGTAAAGATGCAACGCTCTGATTCCGGGCTTCTTCTTTATCCTCCGCAGAGAGCTGAGACAGTGAGCGGAAAGGATCCGTCTAGAAAATATTGATTGCGTACAATCAATACAATGCCAATGGGTACTATTCAGTCGCGGTTCTCAAAATTGTCGAGACACACTCTTTGCAACTTTTTGCTAACATTGAATTTGTATGTTATGTATTTTTTGGTTTATCTTGGAAAAATACAGCATTTTACTTTTTTACCGTTACAACTTTTTCTACAAAAATCATCTTTGTTCATATGAAGTTTTTGTTTTTTAAGAATGTCGTGAATTCATAAAAACTCTGGATTGATCATCTTCACTTTTGGATTTTTACCCCTCAAAAAGTCAGTTATTTAATCTCTATGGCAACTATGAAACACTTGGCTATGTTTACTCCATCATTATTATGCATGCGAACATTTCAAGGTGAGTGCTCACTTGTAGGAACCATTCACCCGCGTTCAGACTTTTCAAGTCTGTCCAGCTCAGCTCCGTGCTCGCATTGAAATCGGTGTGCGCAAACTTCTTTTTGACGTCAGTTGTTCTCCTTAAGAAGCCTGAGTGATGATCGTGCATCAAGAATGGGATTCTGTCCTTACTAATTTGTGCGCAAAATAAGGGAAACAAATAAGAACAATGCGTCAGTGCGAATCGGCACAAGTTACATTCAAGATGTTCATTTGACATATGCACAATAAAAACACAACGATGGAACTGAGCAATTACTTTTTTTTACTTTGTTAGTCTCCTTCCACTGTGACATTATAATATTCTTAAAAAGAGCAATTTTAGACAATGAATATTGCAGAAAAGAAAGGGAAAGGCAATGTACACAAGATGAAATAAAAAACAATGGCAAAACAAAATGGCAGGGTGTCAGCAGTAATAATCGGATTAGCGCCGAATGTTTACAATTCCAATGATATTGCACAGTGTAAACTTTAAAGCGAGCACGTTTAGAAAGGGGGGGAAAAGAGTCGCATCAAATTAAAATGTTAAGCACATTTTTGAATACAATGGAATTAAAAAAAAACAAAAAACAAAAAAGTCATAATAAAGTTAGCTGTACATGTGTCAGGCATACGTTTTCCATTAATAGAATACAAACGGATTTAATTTACTTACAAAAAAAATCTAAATACTTTTTGCCGTTTGTAGAAAAAGTTCGTATAACATAAAATGTCTGAAATATTTTATGTTAAAAAAGAAAAGAAGAAAAAGTGTTAAGTAAACATGACTTCAAATGACACAAAGAAATAATGACCTACGCTTTGCTGGCCAGTACCTGATCTGCACGTCTGTCTCAAATGCCGTCACGCCGCATTGAAGGCTCTTTCGGAATGACATCATCGTGTTCTCGGGAGCCAGCTGAGCGCAAACACCAAACGTGGTGAGACACAAGAAAAACGCGTACATAAAAAATAAGCTCCACTAAGGCACACAACGTGCGTCCACACACGGGCCGGGTTCACACCTGAGCTGCGATCGAGTTTGTAAGCAGGAAAGTTTGTGTGTAGAAGCAACGTTTCCCATAGGAATCAATGCAAAAGCAAATAATGTGTGAGGGACTTTACACTTTTTGCCTTATTACTCCATGTGAAACACACAGCAAACCAAAACAACTGTTTTATTTTTGATTTTTCAAACCTTTATACCAAGATGGAAATGGACGAACACAAAAGTGTCTTCTTTGTGTTTTTATTGAAAACAAGCCGGTACTCCCTGGCCGTACTCCGTTGCGAGCTCGGCAACATTTGCTATGCCTTTATGATTTTGAGTTTCATATTCATAGTCTTAGAAGACATACTTGACGACAGTACTTGTTTTTACTTAACGCGTTAAGAGGAACGAACAGGGGAATAACGAGCAAAGGAGACGTGGGGGTGGGGTTCCGAAGTTGAAATTTGGTTTGCAAGTAGATGCATGAAAATTGCGAGGCAAGGTACGTATGTACATATAGGCATTTGTAAGTAAAGGTACTACTCTATTTGCTCGCTCCGCTTGTGACATTAGGAAAACACACAAGGACGCACACTCACCATTGGTGCGCCTCTGTGGCCGATGAGCTTCGGCTTTGGAGGCAAGTCGCTGTGGTCGATCAGACAAGGTGAATGGATGAGTAAAGGACACAGAAGGACGGCTGCAGAAACTACAGCGCACAACGACGCCATCAGGAAGCGAGACCCTGGTTTAAGGAAAAAACAAGAGTTTGGGCATGCCATCTCTCTTTCTCTCTCTCTCTCTCTCTCTCTTTGTTTTTCTTTTGCACCACTTTAGTTCAAATGAGGCTCCTTAGCTTATATTTGCACATAGGCTCTTGACACTAAGCTAACACAACAAAGTGGCAAAGCGTTAATTTTGTCTAAATGAGGATCATCAACTCAATTTAGCATAGGTCCTTGGAACAGACAAGTCACAATAAGTTGTGATTATTTTATGATTTTAGATGTGTTTTCTCACCTATAAATTATATGACATTTTTCTATGGTGCAATTTGATAACTTCATGATTCACATAGCATACATTTGCTTTTGGCCATGTGGAATCCCTCGAAGACAAATGGGCTCAGCAGAACCAAACTTCCAACAGCACCGAACTGCAAGAAAGGAGCAGTCGCCTTCCAAAGAACAAAGCACATTGACCACATTCAATGCAATACATGCAAAACATACAGTTAGTACCATCTGGCTACGGTGACTTTATGGCATTAAAGGCGTTCCTACCTGGAGTGAGAGAGGAACAGTTGGCCATTCTCTCATCCACTGGAGACTTATTCCGATGATCCCAAGAGAGATGAAAAGCAAACTGAGGACAAGGAGGCACTTCAAGGAAAGAAATGTGAACAATAAATGACGTTCTGTAATGCATAAAAGACAATCCTATCAGGGGCAGGGAATGAAGTCAACTTACCTTATGGAGCCAATGTAAGTTGAGTGGTTCTCTCAAGGCAACTTGGAATAAAGCAAAAAGCTGAAGAATGAAATAATAGTTACAGTGCCTGTCTGAAAATACAATTGCATCGTATTTAAACAGTAATAAAACAAGAAATAAATTCGGTGATAACTGCAGTCCCATCCCCGTGGAGTACCACAAGGCTCCTATTTAGGGGCCCTTCAGGTAAATCAATCACCCTGTCCTCTCACCAGCAGCAGTACACAGTAGCTGGTTAACACCGCTGAGACGATGATCAGCACCATGAACCAGTTCACCCAACGCTTCAGTTTGATGAAGCCCTTCCTATAAAGAACAACAAAAGAGCAATATAGCAGAGGCCAACAGGAAGTGGGAGCTTTATGTGTGCTCGTTTGCTTACCAGTTGACATCCTCTCGGTCATTTGAAGTGACCAGACAGATGTACATCCAACACACCGACAGCAAGGTGATCAAAGTGAGGAATGAGAACCAGAAGCATGCACTCTAAAGTGGGGTAAAGAAAAAAAAAAAAAAAAACACTCTGATGAATAGAGTGCGTCATCTATTTAGACAACAAGAGCTGAAAACGAGTTGACTTAAAGTTGATGAAAAGCACAGCAACCTAACGATGTGTACTATGTGTTACTCTCCCCGACAATTAATAACACGAGCTTTTCAATCAAAAGAACACACGTTAGCTATGTAATAAGTTATGATGAATGAATGAATGAATGAATGAATGAATGAATGAATGAATGAATGAATGAAAATACTGCAAAATTTAGTATTGATGAAATAGTGCCACAACTGACAATATACATACGATATACTAATAATATAGATACATTTTTAAGAATTAAAGCTTTTGCATCAACAGTTTGTGAGACATGACGCTGTATTATTTAAGGACAGAATGTGGGCCACGTTTTGAAGTAAATGGAAATTTTTGTTTTAATAGTAAAAATATTGAGTCATAAAAACAGCACATTTGGGGGGGTTTCCTAACAACAAATAGACTATATACAAAAACAGACTACAAAAATGATCACTTGAAAAAAAACACAAAAAAAACACACATAATTCAATTGTCCTTTTCCTGCTACTGTTGTTCAGGAAAATACAAGATAGAATGTAAATATATCGTTTGAACAAAGAGCCTCCAGAAAATTTGACTTCTATACTTTAGCAGCTAAAGTTACTGAACTTTATGGCCAGCTTTCAAAGTGGTTTGGGTAAAGTTTAGCTAAACCATGAAAGCGCCAAGTTCCAAATCCATCCATCCATCCGTCCATCAATTTTCTATACCGCTTGTCCCTACGGGGGTCGCGAGCGTGCTGGAGCCTATCCCAGCAGTCATCGGACAGTAGGCGGGAGAAACCCTGAACCGGTTACCAGCCAATCACAGGGCACACAGACACAAACAACCGTCCACATTCACATCTAGGGACAATTTAGAGCGCTCAATTGGCCTACCAAGCATATTTTTGGGACGTTGGAGGACACCAAAGTGCCTGAAGAAAACCCATGGGAGCACGGGGAGAACATGCAATTTCCATACAGGGAGGGGCAGAGGTGGAATCTAAGCCGCACCCTCCTAACTGTGAGGCGGACGTGCTAACCAGTGCGCCAACGAGCTGCCCCCAAGTTCAAAATATTTGCCTTTATTTAAGGAAACAACAGCAGCAGAGAAACATATTAAAGTAGGCATGATGACACTTTACTATATAATTGAAGAAAAAAAAAAAACTACAACCATTTGTTGCACCAAACATTTTCATAAACATAGTATTTGCCTCAAACCGTCCCAGTTATTATTTTTTTTTTTCATTTCCAAGCCCTAAACGTTGACCTTTATCGTGCAAAGGGATTCTTTCGCAAATGACCGAGTTGTTGCTGGAATGTTAATGCTGGTAGAGTTCCAATGCTTGCTGTCGTGGGAAACGCGAGAAAAACCAAGCAAGTCGTTTTATGGCATTCCGCACACAAACAAATAAACAGTTCATTTTCCAAAATACGTCCCCTTTGGGTTGCATTCTTTGAACTTCCCCTGGACCCTGTAACATCCCTTTCCTGTTATTCAGCATGTGTTTTTTCTACAAACAAATGACAAGCAAGAACAAAAAAAAAATTAATATCACACAAATACTATTTGAGGTTATACGTATTGGTAGTACCGTATATTCATGACCAAATATATTCCAAAACTCGTGCCCAAAAGAATGTTATTAGAGAGAGAGAGACAAAAAAAGGCTCTCTGACTCAAAGGGTGAAGTTTAAAGCCAAGATGAGACATAAAAGGATTTAAAAGTGAATATTGAAAATGTTCAACCAAATTCTAAAAGGACACAAATCTGCTAGCTCAATGACAGAACCTTATCGCTCAAAACCACAAAGTTGAGCTAATGTAAACTGGCATGCTAACACCCGGAAACAAATGCTACTTTACCACACATGAAGTATTGTCACATACTACAAAAGAGAATCAAAGACAGTATAAGATGTTTTAAAACTTTTTCAAATTTAAAAATATGTACAGTGATCCCTCGCTACTTCGCGTTTCGTTTATTGCGGCTTCACTACATCGCGGATTTTTTTTCCAAATGAAAAAAAAACCATTTAAAAGTCGAAATAAAACTTCGAAATTGAGGAAACATGTGTCTAACCTTTAGGACAATGTAGTATTGCTCCAAATGTTCGTTTACATTCCTTTAGAAGTCCATTTTCGCGTGTTAGCACAATCGCGCATTAGCACAATCGCGCATTAGCATCTTTCCGCTTACTCGTTAGCCTGCCCAGTACTTCTTGTTGGTTTTCGTACTTCGCACATTTCACTTATCGCGGGTGGTTTTTGGAACCGATTATCCGCGATAAACGAGGGAATACTGTATACCTTCGTTAATTGCGTTTTTGAAAAAAAAAAAAAGAAAAGTTTTGGGTGGGCTCAAGCCTCCGTTTTTCTGTTTTTGTGGAAAACATTGTAATTACACTAGGCGTCAATCATACGTGGATATTTGTGGGCTGGCCTGACACCTTGTCCGCCACAGATAATATATAGTTTCGTCAAAAAAAAAGTCAGCCATCTTAATGGAAAACTTATTACAACTTACAATAGCATGTATGTTATGGTAATTACAAAGCAAGCGATGAACCACATCGCGCTGTGGCAGGGGTTCACTGTATATTCAATTTCATTTGTATGCATTGATACACAAATTGTTCTCGCTCTCCGGACAAACATAAGCATGAGAATGTATTTACTTTACTTGTCCTGGCATTCCTCGAGCGTTTCCACTGGCAGCTGTACAAGCCTCGACAGCAAGTGGTGAACAGCGACATCCCTTCGACTTCTCATCCGCAGCGTAACCAGTGGGATGGCGTTGGACCACAAAGTAGGTTCACCGGCTTCCCACAAGGGGAACTGAGTCCCCATTCATGGCGTTGACCTATAGGGAGTGAGCTGGAAGGGGAAAAAAAGGGGAGGGAGAGCCAATGAGGATTTGTTAGGTTTGAGGGGAATCTGTGCCTAAATAAGGTCCTCAATAGAGTGTGGTGAGAGCCATTGGCTGAACTGACAATGGAAACACCACAGGAGAGCTTTGAGAGTGCACAGTGATGTCAGAGCACAAACTGAAGGCCAGCGAGGCCTTCTCTGCTGGCCTAAACATGATCACAAGCAAGCACTGACCTACATTTTGTCACTGTCAGGGAGAGAGACCCAGTCCCCTTTTGGTCTGTCCCGCCATTATTTTTACGAGGGCTGGACAATAACTCCGAATCGATTTTGTAATCCAGTAGAATGCTATACTGAAATTATAAAGGCTGCAGTTTGGAGAAAAGCACCCCATAAATGTCCGCAACTTGAACTGTCTGAGGAGTGTTCGGAAAACTCCGCCTTTTCCTCACTCCTTGGGGGGGCGTGCAGCATTACATCACCTTCCGATTGGAAGTTCAGATAGTTTTCAACACAATACAAAGTAAAAATACAGTGGTGCCCGTTTTTTGCTTTTTTTCTCTCAGACATGCAACAATGTCTGTGTCTGTGTTTTTCAGCACTGACTCTGTGTGCACCAGTGAACAGAATTTAAAGTGCCAAGTCGGTGCAGATTATAGAGGGTGGAAAGTAATCCAAGAAGGAAAAGGGAAGGGGCGGGGTGGGTATTGGAGGATTGTACAAGTTTGTTGCATGAATATCTTTGATACAACTTTTTCTCAATCACACCTCACACCCAAAGAAAGCATCTAAAGATTACTGTTTCGGCTCTTTTTAACGAGCGTGGGCAAAAGTCCTCACACTTTGTACCTAAGTACATTAACAAAACGTATGTAAAAAAAAGTTTAGTTAAAGCAGAAGCACATTTATTTTCTCCTTCACTTGAGCAACATTTTTAAAAAGTACAGGAGTAGTAACTTTAAAGTGTCACCAGAGCGAGTAAAAACTACAAGTATTGCTCAATTTGTTTGGTAAGTTACAGTATCACCGCTTTGGCAAGTTGGAACAATGGTAAAAACATGTTTTGTTGATTTCAAGACAAAAGCTAGCTGGAGTTAGCTCAGACGCTTATGACGCCAGTAACAACACAACTTGACTATCCTGATTTTTGCGACAGTATCTGGGGATTCGATTGCAACTATATCTACGAGTCAAGATCACATCTAGTGTTTTGCTAACTTGCACTGCACAGCTGTCAACTAGTGCACACTTTTGCCTTACTTGCAACATGGAATTGTCTAATTTGACCTTTTGACCACTCGCAAAAATTTGCTGGAGGTGCCTCAATCAATTCTTGCCAATCAAAAGTTCTTTCTAGTTATCTAGGTGTAATTCTTACTGTATTTTTTAGCGTATGCAGCAGGCAACAGAATGTGAACTGGGCACCGAGGGTATTCTGTTGCCAGTGGCACAAAGATTAATTTATAAATGTGACGCATGTGCAATGCTCCCTTGCATAGACAGGGGGCGACATTGCAAGAAAAAGTCAGATTGTAACATTTAAAAAAAGAAGAAGCCGTTCTAGTTGCACAGAGGCAGACAGTGCCGTTGGGTGAGTTGAAGACATGGATTTGTATTGCTTTTATTTGCAATAATTTTTTTTTATTTATATATATTTTTTATTAAACCTATGCGCCGTTTTCTTTTCGAAGATTGTACTAGTGTATTAACGTGTGGTGAATGTGACAAAACCGCTCGTTTGACGCCTGCTGTACAACTGCGGCCAGACGCTAAGCTAACTTAATGCTAGCTGCGATCTTGTTTACAAGTAAAACGACAAGGGGTGTGTTTCCTTTCGTTTGTGTTTCACCCTGGTTTCAAAAATATTTGAATTTCCAGATTCTTTTAGTCTCGTCAAGTAGGTGACAATGCGACGAAAGCGGCGTTTTATACGTTTCGATTGTCTGCACCCCATACAGGATGCGTCTAGCATTATTAGAAATCAATTTATTATCAAGGCTAGGAAGAATGAAACGAAGGAAGGGTGCAGAGCATAGGGGAAACTATTTTGAAAGGGGGAAGCGTGTCAGGAAAATGAGTATAATGTAGGAATGAAAGAAGAAAACGTCGATCTATGTACGTATAGGGCGGAGTGAGCTTGGAAATGACTAAGTCAATGAGTATTAAAAGTGGGAAGGTAACAAGAATGAATTCATAGAGAAATTAACGTAGGACGGACAACCAGAAGGAAACAAGGATAAATGGTAGGAAGAAAAAGTCGTTTTTCAAATTGAAAGGAAAGTTGAATGAAGAAGGGAAGTTCAATAGACGTGAAACCCAATCACTGGGCTTGAGTACAAACCCTAATTTAGAACCTTAACACTAACTTTGAAATGCTAATGAAACCATTGTGCATTGTAAATTGTGTTGGCAAATAAGAATTTCGTGTGCGCGTGCATGTGTGTTAATGTGTTTATTTATGGGTATGCAGCGACAATGGATCAGAAGATTCCTTATGATGACTATCAACTCCCAGTGGTCTTCTTGCCCTCTTATGAGAACCCTCCAGCATGGATACCTCCTCAAGAGGCAAGCTACTGTGTTTGTGTTACAGCACATTCGACTTGCCGGATTGTAAAAGAATCAATACTGAATGCGTTTTTTTTTTTTTTTTCCCCCCGGCTCAAACTGTTTGTGCTCCTGAGCAAATGTGTGAATGCTGTGATCAATTACGTTAAGATGTAACATGCACTTCACTGATTACATATTTCATCATTTACCACAGTCACTCAGTTCAACTGAGTTTGTGCCCTAAGTTGTAGATTTGACATCATATTGAACAGTTTTCACTGTGTTGTTTTAGAGGATTCGCCACCCTGATTACAACAATGAGCTGACCCAGTTCCTCCCACGCACAGTGGTCTTGAAGAAACCTCCGGGAGCACAGCTTGGCTTCAACATTCGCGGTGGCAAGGCTTCGCAGCTGGGAATCTTCATATCCAAGGTTAAATATCCCTCAATGTGTGCGTGCGTGCCATGCAAGGCTTGACGATATGGATATAAACTAGAAATTCAGATTTCTCAGAAAGATCAAGTTTACAATTGTAAGTGATTTTTTTTTTTTTTTTTTTCTTAACCTTCAAAACGAGTCCTAATTTTGCTTCATTTCTCCAAAAAGTAAACAGGCTTTTCAAGTGCCACTCCCCCCATAAAAAAAGAATAGAATATATCCAGTCATCTTCCATACCGCTTTTCCCATATTTTATACAATTACTTTAATTTGTTGCATATACAGCAACACTACAATCACAAAACACGTTATCGTGCCTAAGCCATCTTATAACAACGTATTACCTTTCTAAATTAGGTCAGTATAACTGCTTTTCATTTGGGCTGAGTTCTGTCGCCATCTTGTGGACTTTTTTTAGAAAGCGCAAACGTTTTTCAGCCAATAATGGAAGATATGCTAAAAAAATGTTTGACTCTGTAAATTTGCACATAGCGTACTGCGTGGGTACAGTGTCGTGTAGTTTTACTCAGTTGATTTTTTTTTTTATAGATGAACACAATCCTTGATAAATTTGAATTATATTGTAGTATTTAAATGTCCTCTTTGGGATTGATATATGACTACAAAACTGTCGCTAAAAGTGATATTTTACACTTTTGTCCCTCGAAATATAAACAAAATTGCATATTCTAACCAATGTCTAGGACTTTCAGCTTGATGTATGGAGTCTAATGTTGAACTATGGAAGCTGCTTGGAACAAAGAATCCTGTTCCAGAAAAATAACTTCATGAAGTATATTCATTGATCATTGTATCCCGTTGGGCGTTGTCAGGTGGTTCCGGACTCTGACGCTCACCGTGCAGGACTACAGGAAGGAGACCAAGTTCTTTCCGTCAACGAGGTGGACTTCCAAGACATCGAACATTCCAGAGTAAGTTGTATTTATTTTGTACTTTGTGGAACAAATACGTGGTAAGCAAGGGAACCTTCTTGAAAATAAATCGCCTCTAACATCATTTTAAAAATGTTTATGCATCAATGTCGACCAGTAAAAGTTGAAAATACACCAAAATGTGACCCTCTTGCACCAAATTGAGCAGAAGGCGTACGGCCGCATAGCACAGCAACCATGGTAGATTAACCCTTACCTGCTGCTGTCTGAGGCAAAATTTATCAAGAGAGTATGTTTGGAATTCCATTATAGAGACCGTCTTGAGTTTCCGGATCCATTTCCCGTGGTTTTGTCTAAAACATCACTTGGGGCAGGAACTGAATCGTCGGAATAGTCCAAATCCAAACAATGCCCACTTCTACGATTTGATGAGTCGTCAATGTCATCAATTGATGCTACGTATGAAAGGTGACACGCCACGTCATCGACGTATGTCACCAACGGAGGCTCTTTAGGGTTTTCGTTCACACCAGTATAATCATGTCCAGATCACGTCATCTATAATTGATGTGCTTGTTCCATGCATGTATATTGTACATCATTTTGAAGGGGATTAAGTGGATCTTATAAATATGTAACTCAATTTTCGTGTTTGATCCATGAGGATCCGGTCACATACCATATTTGCGCAAGGCTACAAGGATGCTACGTAACGCCTGAAGTAACGCTTTGTTTTTGGCTCGTCACTGACCATTCGAAAAAGTCTTAACCTAGCCGAACCCGTTGTGTGTCTGTACGTGTGTGCGCATCTTCAGGCTGTGGATATTCTAAAGACTGCACGGGAAATCCTGATGAGGGTCCGCTTTTTCCCTTACAGTAAGTTGGCTGACGTGCCTCGTGCCAAAAGAATATTTCTAATCTGCAATTTTCAAATTCAATTTAGTTTGCAAAGAATGTTAAATGTGCTTGAACTTCAGTGAATAAAACCGTAAGTCAGATATACAAATTGGAATACAGTCGACTTAAAAGCTATCCTTTGGTATGATCGAGAACGTCCACAAAACACTAACCTCGCCCGCATAATGGACCAAGTGATTGCTAAATGAAGTCTGCGGTAATGTGTTAGAAACTTGCCACAATGACACTTGTGCCTGCTTTTCAGTATCTTTATTCAAGACTTTTATGAAGCGGTTCTTTCATACAGCCATTTAAATGAATGCCAAACTTCTGTTCCAATCATTTCAGACTACCAGAGGCAGAAGGAGAGGACTGTCCACTAGGGGGTGTCAGAGACAGAAAAAAGGTCATTGTCACTTCGTTGAGCCTCTCCCAAACACACAACCCACTCTTATGATTTTCTCCTGACTTCTGTGGAGAATTTAATGGAGCGCATTTGCATATCGATAGTCACGCCAATGTATGAAGTCAAAGAGTGGCATTTGAATGAGGCAACGTCAATGCGGTTTGCAGGTTCAGACGAGCTTATATGCTGGGAAATAACCAAGCCACGTCGACATGCACATGCGTGAGATGTAAACATCAAGGCCACACTCGCCAAATACGAAAAGACCGCGGTAGCTTTCTGTGGAAATGAACTAATCGACGAATGAACGTAAACGTCAAGGCCACCACGCACACCTAATATGAAAAGACGGCGGTAGCTTTCTGCGAGAGTTAACTCATCGACCAAGTCGAGCACGTTCTTTGCTCTTCTACATGCAAGTTTCAAGCTCGTGTGAATGAACGGTTGTCCCTATGCTACTGAATGAATACCTTTTCAGTCTTCTTGCTGTGCCACCAGTTCTTTCCGGTCTTTTTCCTTTTCTTTGATTTTTTTTTTTTTCTCTCATCGTGGTCCTCTCGAAAAATAAATAGTCAAAGTCTAAGTCTGCTTTATTGTATTTATCTTATTTATTTATATATTTATTTATATTTATTTCCTGTGTGGCTTCAGTGTTCCCATTGATGTGAACTTTGTGAGAATCGGTATGAAGCGAGTGTTCAAAAGTAGTTTCTGTTTTTCTTTTAGAAAGACAATCACATTTTTGCCCGAGGGAGGAAATGAATTGAATGTATCAATGATTCATTGAAGTCCTCAAGACACTGTGAATGTGGGGACTTTCTTTTTTCGTCCATACATCTTTTCTGGTTAGCATCCGAATTTCTTAGAAGGGTTCTTTGTATTGTTCGAAAGCACTTGGATTTGGCCAGGTGGTGCTCGAATGAATGAAAACGACTCCACGACGTCATCTTAGGTTGCATCACGGTTTATTCTTTTTCTCGGGGTGGCTTTCCCCCCCTAAAAGAAATCACGAGAACACGTCAGCTGAACAGTAGAAGAGAAACCGGGTCTGCCACCAGGCCTCATTTCTTTTCCTCAATCGTACACATCAAATGAAAGCAACAAAGCTCTGAAAGACATTTTGTTCAACAAGAGTCAAGAAGTTCTTTTTTTGTTTTTTTATTCGCCGCGTTTGAGCATGCCAAACAAGGAATTTGCCTTCGTTACACCTCAGCCACTGTTCAACATTGAGGTGACTAACACTTTCAGCAGATATGAAAATGACAGGAGACAGAATGCACAAACATTCACGTTGATTTAATTGCACAGGCACTCTTCCAGTATTGCACGTAAAAATGTGCCACCAAAAATATAAGCCTATCATTTAAAAAAAAAAAAAAAAAACACACACACACAACAGCAACTTGTTTGCGTTAAACCAGGCATGTCCAAAGTCCGAAATGAAAGCCAAGGGCTCGGGCGGCTCGACGTGTCCGCTTCAGCAGACGGACGTGGACCGCTTTGAAATGAAAACAGCGGGCAGACGGACGGACGTGGGACGTACGCTTTGAAATGAAAGGCTAAAGGCTCAGGGCTCGGTGCGCTCGACGTGTCCCCTGCGCGTCAAAGCCGCTCGACGTTTCCTTTGCTGCCTATGTGACGGACGACGCGCGTCAGAGCTCGCGGGGCTACGGCCGTGACTTTCGCCTTCACGGCACTCACTCACCGCCAGCCGCTCGCTGCGTCCGGATCGTGGCATCCATCGCTCAAGAGACAACTTTTCTTTGGTGGACTGCGCGCTTTGGAGAGCGTCGGAGATGCGGATCTTCTCGATGCGCGTTGCACTGGTGCTGCTGCTCCTCTCGCCGTGGCGCCCCGTTAAGCCAGGTAAAAGGGCAGCAAGTTGACTTTGGAGATGCGCTGCGCTGTCAACATTGCAAAGTTCAAGCGGCTGTATTGTGTCGGACTGGGACGAATCCTCTGGCTCGCCCCCTGTGCTTGTTTCAGAGGCAGGAACCAGCTGCACGTGCGTTAAGGACCGAGCGTGCTCCTGCAACGTGGGTCAAAGCGTCACCTTAGAAAGCACCCCTTTGACCGCCAATCAAGTCGCCTGGAAGAAGAATGGCAACGACGTTACAGCGACCGATGGAAAGGTAACGGTCCAATCGCTGACTAGCACTGACGCCGGGATGTACGTGGCCATCGAGGGAACGGATGTTACCAAGACGATGGCGTACCTTGTCCAGGTTTACGGTGAGTTTGAAGTTGCAGGCCAGTCCCCCTATCTGTGTCCCTTTCTGCGACCAATCCTCTATGTGCGTGCTAGCCAGCCAGCCAGCCAGCCAATAATCTACATCTCGAGCAATCTCCAATTGGAGCGCAAAATAGTTTTGCGTTGGATTTTTCCGGAAGCTGTTGAAAAGGGGTGACTTGATCTTGTAAGCCCGTAGATTGAATTTGGGGACAAATGCATGTTAAGAGCACGCCCCCTTTCCAAAGGTCAAACTTGCAACAAGTTGTCTCAATCGCGCATCGCGCTGCCATCACAGCAAGCTTGCGCCCGTAAAGTGCTGCCGCATTTCCTTTTTCCCACAGACCCGGTCACCACAGTCAGCGTTGAACGTGTCGCTGCAAAGCAGGTGTCCCTCTCCTGCATCGCATCGGGGCCCTTCAAAGGACTCAAGTGGAAGAAGGATGACACCGCTATCACCGCTGGCCAGGACTACAAACTCGGTCTGAACAACGCGCAGCTGATCATCAAGGATGGCTCAGCCAACCCGGGCAAGTACACTTGCGTGGCCGTACAATTCGACGGCAGCGAGAAAGTGTCCGATGCTTCCCAACTGGAGTGAGCAGCAGTGGTGAGTAGTCTTCGTGCCCCAGCAGGGGTCACCACAGTCCATATTTGAAATGACCTGTTTCTCTTTGTGACCCACCCACACGAAAGCCTACTAGGGGACGGCACACTTGGGGCCTCCACCCGCAGCCCGCTCCACCTCAGCGCCTCCCTCCCAAAGGCTTTTCGCCTCGAGGTGTGATACTCCATGTCGACAACGGCAGAGAAGAAATCGGTTCAAATTGCATTGCAGCACCCTTGCGATACTGCTCGCTCGATTTATTCAAGGTTATTTGTTTTGTTTTGCTCGTGATGTTTTCTCGCCGCTTGATTTCTTTATTATGCTTTATTTCTTCAAGGTTATTTGCATCGCGTTGTCTCCTCCCTTTCAGCCGGATTGTACATTGGCAGTGAAATAAAGTTTGATCGCATGACGTGTGCATGTGGCGGTGTCAGATGCTTCTTTGGATTAGGGATGGGCGATACCAATGATTTTGGATTCGATCCGATACCAAGTATTTCCTGCCCAAAAATACCCGATATCGATCCGATATCGATACCGGAAGTGTACTTTCCCGCCAGAAAAACCAATTTAAATGCAGTGGCATGCTGCATCAATATTTTGTGCCTTACATGTGACTATTGACCTGCACATTTGTATACTACAGCAGGTGTTTCACTGCAAATGATACTTGCTCTTGGAGAGTCATCTATTGAATTTTGTAGAAAAAAGTATTACGTCATGTACATGAATTATTAACCTTTTTAGAAAAACATTAATGGAAGATGCATATTAATAGTATAACTTTAATTAAAAGGAGCTATTCTTTACTTTTTTCTCTCTCTGTTGGAAAAAAGTTTTGTCTTTTAGTATATTGTAAAAAGAGACATGGTACCAACAGAGATGCAGGGCTTAATCGTCATGAGCAGCAAAACTATCAATTTGTAAAGCCACTGGATACTTACATTTAATATTGTAATACTTTAGTGTTGTTTATAGGAAGTGGAGTTACAAATAAAACGTATGGCGTTCGACCACAAATTGAAAAGGGGAAAACTTTATAAATGACTGACTAAAGCGCAGTAATTATTGCTTCAAATAGCACATCAACCACAAATGCTTACGATTTTTGGTTAGCACCTGATACCTGGATATGTCTTGCCTTTCTGAAACGCTGCTTCTAAGGTACTTTGGTACCTTAGCCTCGGTGTGGCTGCAGGGTTTTCCGTCGCTGCCTTAGTGTCTGCGGCACGTTTCAACTGCAGCTCTTCATGAACCGTGGGGTGAATTTTACTTAGATGTTTTGTTAAGTTTGTGGTGTTGCCACAATATTTAATCGTTTTGTGACATATTTCAATTAACTAAAATATAATACCTCCAAACCAGACTTCTCTTACGTTCGGACTGGGCCGCCGCCGTGGCCATGCTTGTTTGTGTTTGGATTGGAACGGGAGGCGGAGGAGGAGGGCTTGGCTTGTGAGAAAGGGGGCGGGAGCAGAGCAGAGCAGGACACGCCGGTGCAGCAGGCGGAAGGAAAAGTAGTGCTAGCATGAGTGCAAGTCGTCAAATTGGAGCAGAAAAAAATGAGGGAAAATATAATTAAATAATTGTAAGTATCGATATTTTAGCTAGGGAGATCGATACTCAAAAATGAGCAGCCTGAATCGATATATCGATATTTTGGTATCGATCCGCCCATCCCTACTTTGGATCACACCCGAGGTCTTCTTCCTTCTTACAGCCATGAGTCCCGCACGTCGAAGCATACAAAAGCGCATATGTAGGGCCTCACAAAAGCCAATGAAGGAAATGTAGAATAAAAGTACGCCTCAACCGTACGGCTAGCAACAATGCCGTAACTCGATCGAGACTCGGCGCGACGTCAGTCTGGCAAGTGTTTGCCGTGTGGCTTGTCGCAGCGTAGGTGACGCAAACGAAAACAGCCGTCAGCTAAGCAAGGCAGCGTCACCCCTCTTGATGGTTTTGTGATCTGTTTTTTTTTCAAAGTGTATTTATTGAGCCGTCAGGTAAGCAAGGCAGCGTCACCCCTCTTGATGGTTTTGTGATCTTTTTTGTGTTTTTTTTTTGTTTTTTTCCAGTGTTTTTATTGAGCCGTCAGGTAAGCAAGGCAGCGTCACCCCCCTTGATGGTTTTGTGATCTGTTTTTTTTCCAAAGTGTTTTTATTGAGCCGTCAGGTAAGCAAGGCAGCGTCACCCCTCTTGATGGTTTTGTGATCTGTTTTTTTCTCAAAGTGTTTTTATTGAGCCGTCAGGTAAGCAAGGCAGCGTCACCCCTCTTGATGGTTTTGTGATCTTTGTTTTTTTTCCAAAGTGTTTTTATCGAGCTTCAATAACGTGCACAACCAAGTTGCGACAGCAAATTGTTGTACCCATGCGTAATACGCACCCCAGATTTTAGGACAAATTCGATTTTGCGCATTATGCATGGCAAGTCACGGTACCTATCAAAACCTAGTAACACCCATCACAGATGTTGGCTTTTGAACAGTCCGGATGGTCCGCTTCCTCTTTGGTCCGGAGGACACAAGCAAGGTCCAGTGTTTTGGGAAACAATTTGACAAGTGGGCTCGTCAGACCACAAAACACTTTATCATTGCGCATCATCAGTCCATTTGACATGAGCTCGGTCGGTCGGGCCCAGAGAACCCGGCGGCGTTTCTGGAGGTTGTTGGCCAACGGCTTTTGCTTTGCGCGGCGGTCGAGCTTCAACCCGCACTTACCGGTGTAGTAACATCGAGCTGTATTTACTGACAGCGGTTTTCCGAAGCTTTCCTGAGCCCATTCTGTGATGTCCTTTACACACTCGGGTGGGTTTTTAATAGGGGTGTAAATCGCGGGTTTTGTCACGATACGATATCATATCGATACAAAGACTCACGATACGATATTTGCCGATATCTTAAAGCCGGCTGTGATTCATTCACGATACATCACGATATAGTGCTCCACGATCGATTTTTTTTAAATAAAAAATATAGAACAATATCCTGATTTATAACAATTCATACGCAAAATCAACAAGGTACTGCAAACTCTTTATTTAGGAAATTACAAGAGTATTGTAGTATACAAAGTGCTTATTTTAACACTGAACTTGATCAAATTCCTATGTTTTTTCTCATATAAGTAAAGAAAAATGAATATTCTTTCTTTTTTTGTAATACCATTAACTTTAAAGTGCATTACTGAACTATTTATTTACAATAATTTTCATTGTCCGTTGAGCCATCTTTTCTTTGGAATCCAAAGTGCTTCCAAACGAATGACTTGAAGCCCAAAGGGGAGCGAATTTCCTCGTCTTCTTGGACACTAGCCATAGCACCAGCCCAGGAGCCGCGTAGTTGTCGGCTCCCCTTTCACGTGCCTGCTCTGCTCACAACACAACACAACACAACACAACACGCCGCGTACTGCTCCCGGAAAGAGGAAGCAAGCAACAATGAACTGGATTTCAAAATAAAGTCGCGTCTAATGTCCGAGGTCAAACACGGCGATATAAATCGATGTTTACGTTTAGCATCGATGCCAATAAATCGTAGAGCATTATATCGATTAATCGATGTGTATCGATGAATCGTTACACGCCTAGTTTTTAAGGCAGTCTGAGGGATCGAAGGTCACGGTCATTCGGTCTCGGTTTCCGGCCGCGGCGCTTACGTGCGTGCAGCGATTTCACCGGATTCTCGGAACCTTTAGAGCAGTGGTCCCCAACCACCGGGCCGCGGACCGGTACCGGTCCGTGGGTCACTTTGTACCGGCCCGCCAAGCCACACAGAAAAAAAACAAAACAATTGTTTCAATCGACGATCAATTAATTCAGGTCAAGACGCTCGTCCCGGTCACGTGACGTGTTTCCCCAGTCGAGCCCGGAAAGCTAGCAAAAATGAGTAAGTATTTATTTTGAAAAATGTAAAACAAATTGGCGATTCTCTCCCAATTACACCCGTCGGTTCAGGTCAAGACGCTCGTCTCGGTCACGTGACATGTCACCTCAGTTGAGCCCGCGAAGCAAGCAAAAATGAGCAAGAAACAGAGATGTTTGGAAAGCTTCTTCGGAAAGGGGAAAAAGCCCAATGAGGAGACGGAAGAAGAAGAGGCTACGACTTCTAAGAAAAGGAAAGCTGCATTTAAAAGACAATGACGCGCCAAGCCCACTCTGCATAATATGTGGCGACAGGCTAGCTAACGAGGCAATGAAGCCCTCAAAACTGCTTCGGCACATGGAGACCAAGCATCCTGCATTAAAAGACAAACCTTAACCACTTCGGGTGTCATTGTCTCCGATTACGCCTAGATGGGACCGGCTCGTTTCTGAGAAACAAGCTCAGTGCTCCCACTAATTCAATGTAATGGTGAGTTTTATTTTAATGTCGTTTACACTTGTTTTTATGCCAGTCGTATCATTTTATTTCATCGTATTCATATATTTGTTATAAATGTATTATTTATTTATACAAATGTATTATTTAGTTATATATATATATTATTTATTTATATAAAGGCCGGTCCGCGAAGATATTTCTGACACGTAACCGGTCCGTGGCGCAAAAAAGGTTGGGGATCACTGCTTTAGAGGATGTTACGGACCGTAGATGTTGAAAACCCTACATTCCTTGCAATTTTGCTTTGAGAAATGTTGTTCCGTTCAACTCTTTTCTCACGCAGTTGTGGACAAAGTGGTGGTGAACCTCGCCCCATCCTTGCTTGTGAATGACCCCGCACGTTTGGGGAGGCTCCTTTTGCACCCAGTCACGGTACCCAATTAGCCTGATCACACGTGGGATGTTCCACATAGGTGTGTGGTGAGCTTTTCTCAGCTTTCTCAGTATTTGTTGCCACCTTCCCCAACTTCTACCGCAAGTGTTGCAGCCATGAACGTCAAAGTGAATTATTGTTATTATTTGGCACAAAACAATGAAGTTGAAGTATTAATCAATCGCTGGACGCAGATTGGGGTTTTTTTTCTCCCTGTGCAGCAGCATGGAGTTTCTCGCAACCAGTGCGCAATTGGTGAGCTTTTCTCAGCTTTCTCAGTATTTGTTGCCACCTTCCCCAACTTCTACTGCAAGTGTTGCAGCCATGAACGTCAAAGTGAATTATTATTATTACTATTTGGCACAAAACAATGAAGTTGAAGTATTAATCAATCGGTGGACGCAGATTGGGGGGTTTTTTTCTCCCTGTGCAGCAGCACGGAGTTTCTCGCGACCAGTGCGCAACTGCGCAGCTTCGAGGGAACCCTGCCCGGGCTCCCATATATTGTATTCTTCGACTAGCTGGGATTTTCTTCCCCCCCGCATAGCGTGCGTTTTATTTCTCCAGATGAATTGGTATATACGATCGAAGGAATGACATCTATAGGATCAATACAGAGGGATTGGCATGGAAAGAGTAGCAATTTAGAAACACCTTCAGCTTTAGTTGACAAATTCCGTCCAAAAGGAGAGAGAGCTCTACTCAGCCAATGAGAGTAGTGGTGGACACCCTGGCTCGACCGAGGTGCGTGAGCAGACGTTCAGCCACGTGAACATCACCAAAGCCCCGTCCGTCCGTCACAGATCGAGCTCACCAAATGATTCCCGGGCGCGGCAGGGTTAGCTCACCAAATGATTCCCGGGCGCGGCAGGGTTAGCTCACCAAATGATTCCCGGGCGCGGCAGAGTTAGCTCACCAAATGATTCCCGGGCGCGGCAGGTTTAGCTCACCAAATGATTCCCGGGCGCGGCAGGGTTAGCTCACCAAATGATTCCCGGGCGCGGCAGGGTTAGCTCACCAAATGATTCCCGGGCGCGGCAGGGTTAGCTCACCAAATGATTCCCGGGCGCGGCAGGGTTAGCTCACCAAATGGTTCCCGGGCGCGGCAGGGTTAGCTCACCAAATGATTCCCGGGCCGCTGCCGCCCACCCTTCCCCTCGGGGATGGATGGGTTAAATGCAGAGGACAAATTTGTGCGTGTGTGTGTGAGACAATCATTGGGTCTTTCTTTACCTTGACTTCACACAAACACTACCACATCCATCGGCTCCTGGTCCAAACCAAATTCGGCCCGCAAGTCAAAATGTTTGCCACCCCTGCTCTAATCAATTCGTTTAGGTGGATGGAAAAGGATCATTTGGAAGGTGGAGAGGGACCGACGGAGAGGACTCAAGCGTTGGACACGGCGGACCCGTCCGTCCGCCCGTCCGTCCGTGTCAAAGGCTGTTTCGCTGTTTGGGAGAGCTCATCGTTCGTAGCAAATGGGATTGATGACAACAACCTGCGAGTCAAAGCCGTTGTTGCCATCCTGAGGAAATGCTTTTTGAAAACCAAATATTCTTGGGAGGGCAAATTGTCAAGCGGGGCTGACGCAGTGGGCTCGGTTTCCCAAGGTTCTCTCGCATGCCATTTGAACTGAACTGAATTTCTCATCCAAGCGTACTGTTTGGCTCGTGTTGGGTTTTGGTCCACAATTTAGGGAGCGCGCTGTCTGCGCCTCACGGCAAAAGCCATTGCCGATCACCTGTTATCCAATTTACTCACTGCGTGCTCGTTTGATTTCTTCAGATTTAGGAAAATGCTAAGACACTGAAGCAGAAATTAGACTTACACAGGTTGGTTGAGTTCAATCACAATTCTTGCTAAGAAAGCTCTGTTTTCAGGAAGGTACAATACAGCGCTGGGCCTTTCAAGAGCAGAAAGTCTCCATTCAGAAAAGGCAACGTTCAAGGTTCTTTGGTCAGCTTACATTCAGTTGCACATGCCGGTCGGTGTGGGCCGAGTTTGATGGGCGATGAGTCTTTGGGGTGGGGCGAGTTCGCAGGGGATTTCGATTCCACGGGAGTGGGTGCTGGTTCGGTGAGAGCTGGTTCCGTGGGGGCGGGTGCTGATTACGGGCCATTCGGTGTGTGCGCGGGGGCTGTTGTCTTCCATCCCGTCTTTCGGCCTTGGCCGGGGTTCTCGGCTGTCTCCCTCTGGCACCTGCTGGTTTTAGTATCTCCAAGTGACCTTCCTGTAAACATTCTGCTCCATTCTTGCACATACACTGTCGCACCTCATCCATTCGTCATTCTTTCAATTTTGTCATTTTGTACGGAATTATGTGAGCTTTTGGCTGTGACATCATCAATTTATCAATGTTCCCTGACGATGCAAAGTTTGTACTCACCACTTACCATGTTTTTGTTTGTTTGTTTGTTCTTTTGATGCTCCATGCACTTGCTTCCGTCATCATATTCTTCGTTTCATCATGCTTCCAACCGTATCTTGTCTTTGTTAGGCAAAACATTTCCCTCTGTCCAGAACGTTCAGTAGTAATCGAAAACTGGCGTCTAGCATGAGTCAAAACATAAGATACAATCAAGTACTGAACATTTTTAGACGACTTTGGCAGTGTCCGTGATTTAGAAAATCATCAGGCATGCATCAAACAGTTCCTTAAGGGTCATTTAAGCTATTCAGGCAATATATCAAAAACGTTTGTTGTTTCAAAGTGCTCAGAAATACATATTCAAGATTCAAGAGTTTTTATTCGCCATGTTTGAGCGTGCCAAACAAGGAATTTGACTTCAGTAAATCACACCCTCTGTTCAACATTTAGGTAACGAACAACACAGGACATGTGAAAAATGGCAAATATTCTCAAACATCCCCTGATCTTAAACTCCCAAAAGGGCAAGGAAAAACTCAAAACTCCAGCTAGGGGAAATGAGAAACCTTGAGAAGAGACCACAGATGGGAAGGTCCTTCTTCCAGATCATAAAGTTATAAAAACCTTTGTCATTACCCCTATCGAAAATGTTGAGTTATGTCTCCTTTATTGATTTGGTGTGTAGGTATAATTATATGCTTAAAATGTTTCTTTTATGGATTTAATATGTGAATGAATATACGTTTCTGCTTATGTACTTTATTCAATGAGGTTTGAGCATATCTGTTTTTGTAGCTAGGCAGGACTTTTTGTATTTCGACCCCATTCCTTCACTCGTCGGAAAAGATAGCGATCGAGCTGCTCGGATTCTTTGCTCAGGAGTTCCGGAGTTGCCTCTTTGTCAGCACGTTTCTCGCCGGTGCGTGAGTGACCACGGTGACTGTTTGTTCTTTGGAATGAATGACACCAGTCATTACCCACGTACGTACCCCCGCCGATGCTTTGAAATGAAAGCTAAAGGGGGCGCCGATGCTTTGAAATGAAAGCTAAAGGCTCAAGGCTCAACCAACCAACCAACCAACCAACCAACCAACGTACGTGTCCCCTCAGCAGACGGACGGACGTGGAACGTACGCTTTGAAATGAAAGGCTAAAGGCTCAGGGCTCGGTGCGCTCGACGTGTCCCCTGCGCGTCAAAGCCGCTCGACGTTTCCTTTGCTGCCTATGTGACGGACGACGCGCGTCAGAGCTCGCGGGGCTACGGCCGTGACTTTCGCCTTCACGGCACTCACTCACCGCCAGCCGCTCGCTGCGTCCGGATCGTGGCATCCATCGCTCAAGAGACAACTTTTCTTTGGTGGACTGCGCGCTTTGGAGAGCGTCGGAGATGCGGATCTTCTCGATGCGCGTTGCACTGGTGCTGCTGCTCCTCTCGCCGTGGCGCCCCGTTAAGCCAGGTAAAAGGGCAGCAAGTTGACTTTGGAGATGCGCTGCGCTGTCAACATTGCAAAGTTCAAGCGGCTGTATTGTGTCGGACTGGGACGAATCCTCTGGCTCGCCCCCTGTGCTTGTTTCAGAGGCAGGAACCAGCTGCACGTGCGTTAAGGACCGAGCGTGCTCCTGCGAAGTGGGTCAAAGCGTCACCTTAGATAGCGGCGAAAGCACCGACGTTGTCACCTGGAAGAAGGATGGCGCTGACATCGCGGAGGGAAAGGCTACGTATGCGGGTGGTGCGGGGAAGGAGAAAGCAACAATAAACACCTTGGCCAAAGAGGACAGCGGGGTGTACACTGCAAAATGGACGTCAGGAGGCTCGATCACCATTAAGTCTTTCACGGTGGCCGTTGCGCCAGGTAAGTAAGTTGCCATCCCTTTTGTGCCGCTAGTTGTTGGAACTGTTGTTGACCAGCTCAGTGGCCTAGTGGTAGAGTGTCCGCCCTGAGACTGGAAGGTTGTGGGTTCAAACCCCGGCCGGGTCATACCAAAGACTATAAAAAAAATGGGACCCATTACCTCCCTGCTTGGCACTCAGCATTAAGGGTTGGAATTGGGGGGTTAGATCACCAACTGATTCCCGAGCGCAGCACCGCTGCTCCTCACTGCTCCCCTATCCCCCAGGGGATGGATTAAAATCACACGGGGATGGGTTAAATGCAGAGGACAAATTTCACCACACCCAGGTGTGTGTGTGACGATCATTGGGACTTTAATCTTTAATCTTTTAACTCGCCTGTAAGCCAGTCACGCAGTTTGGCAGCTGCTCAAATTCACGTGCAAGTGGGGGCACAATTGTGGGGATCTAGCCGGACATTCTTTATAGTCTGCGTGTGTGTGGTTACTATCCGTTTGTTGCGTCCATGGCAAGTGTCGAGCAAAGAAAGCAGAAGCGGGATCATCTGCTGCCGCTAGTCACCTCCCAACATCTCACCTGGGGGAAATGGTCTCCAAAACTCTTTTGACTCGGACCGCTTGTGCGGCGTTTTTATTATCATTTGAAACAGAGGTCCCTCCCTCGCTGTCTTTATTAGACAAGGCTCTGGCTCTATCTTCAGGTGGTTCGGAGATAGTAATAAATAAGACCAAACACCTGGAGAACACGGGTGGAAATCGCGGCAACTGTGTGTAACTGCTTCCCAAAAAAGAATGAAATAAATAACTAACTGTGCTTTTGCCACCTCTTTTCTGGCAGTCATCTGCCAGGCCAACCAGGTGTGCGCTGTCACCAAGGGCCACAGCTTCAAATTACCTTCCGGCATATCGTCAGGCACTGGCAAATGGGCCAAAGAAAGTACCGGCGTCGACGGCAAAAAATTTGCAGAGACTGACCAGCACGATCTGATCAGCCAGGCTGACTCGCTCGCTGCCGGGATGTACGTGGCCATCCACGATGACGATGTTACCAAGATGACGGCGTTCCTTGTCCAGGTTCACGGTGAGTTTGAAGTTGCAGGCCACTCCCCCCTCTCTGTGTCCCTTTCTGCGAACAATCCTCTTTGTGCGTGCTAGCCAGCCAGCCAGCCAGCCAATAATCTACATCTCGAGCAATCTCCAATTGGAGCGCAAAATAGTTTTGCGTTGGATTTTTCCGGAAGCTGTTGAAAAGGGATGACTTGATCTTGTAAGCCCGTAGATTGAATTTGGGGACAAATGCATGTTAAGAGCACGCCCCCTTTCCAAAGGTCAAACTTGCAACAAGTTGTCTCAATCGCGCATCGCGCTGCCATCACAGCAAGCTTGCGCCCGTAAAGTGCTGCCGCATTTCCTTTTTCCCACAGACCCGGTCACCACAGTCAGCGTTGAACGTGTCGCTGCAAAGCAGGTGTCCCTCTCCTGCATCGCATCGGGGCCCTTCAAAGGACTCAAGTGGAAGAAGGGAGACACCGCTATCACCGCTGGCCCGGACTACAAACTCGGTCTGAACAACGCGCAGCTGATCATCAAGGATGGCTCAGCCAACCCGGGCAAGTACACTTGCGTGGCCGTACAATTCGACGGCAGTGAGAAGGAGTCCCCAGCCTTGCACCTCAGCAGCGTTACCGACGGCGACGTTCTCCTCTCCAACCCCGGTGGCAATCCAAGCGGTGGCGCTGGGGGCAGCAGTCAGTACTATGTCCTCTCCCCCCAGCGGGGTCACTCCAGTCTCTATTTGATATGCGCCCCAAGCTGACCGCTTTCCTCTTTGCGTGTGACCCTCAAGGATCGGGCGCTTCGGTTGCCCCGTCCTACAGTTGTGCTCTGCTGGCGCTGTGCGTCCTGCCGCTTCAGCTCTACTGGATGGTCTAGCGCCCGCCGCAGGCCCATCGGGGTGAGTCAACGTCCGTCCGTCCGTCCGTCCGTCCCACGCTCACCCAGGTCCCTTCAAGCCGTCTTGCTTTTCAGCTGCTGCTGTCCGCCGCGTCCGTCCCTGGCTAGGAGACGGACAGAGAGAGCTCCACCGTGGCCAGCCGGCCGGCTGGCCGGCACACCCGCAGCCCGCTCCGCCTCAGCGCCTCCCTCCCAAAGGCTTTTCCCCTCGAGGTGATACTCCTCCACGTCGACAACGGCATCGTTTCACACAAGAAGAAATCGGTTCAGTTCAAATTGAAAAAGAAAACAAATGGCCCAAAACACCATATTGCGTTGCATCGTATATCGTGTTGTATTCTATTGTATTTGCCGCGCTGTTGCTTGCGTTATTCACTCTTGATGCTATGGCGGCATTGTGCAAGATGACCCACCCTTGGGAAAGAGCGAGCTGGGTCTTGAGAGAGAGAGAGAGAGAGAGAGAGAGAGAGAGAGAGAGAGAGAGAGAGAGAGAGAGAGAGAGAGAGAGAGAGAGAGAGAGAGAGAGAGAAAGAGAGAGAGGGGTGGCCAGTTGCTTTGCAGCATTGGGAGGGAGGTCGGTCAGCACACAGCGAGCCTGGAACGCGCCGCCGCCGCCATGGCAGGAGGAGGTGATGCTTGATTATTCATTCAAGGTTATTGGTTCATTTGCTGGCGATGTTTTCTCGCCGCTTGATTTCTTTATTATGCTTGATTTATTCAAGCTTATTTGCATCGTGTTGTTTCCTCCCATTCGGTTGGATTGTAATGGGCCGATAAATAAAGTTTTGATTGCATGACCGCGTGTGTGAGGATCTACTCCAGTCTGTCATGTTGGATAAATGTTGTTCTCTCTCGCTCTCTCTCTCTCCCTCCCTCCCTCTCTCTCTCTCAGCCTCCCTCCCCCCCTCCACTAGGTTGGTTATAGGTAATACCCCAAAAAACAATTTGTTTGCAAACCGAAATCTGGGCAGCGATTTTGTCGTCAGCCTCAAGGCAAAACAAAATGACGTCGCATTATTCCGAGTTGTAAACGAATCCGCCCTGGAGAGTGATGTTATCGCCCGCCTCGCCCCCGAAATATTCGAGGTAAACCCAAAACTCAGCTCTGGTCTGCTCATATGAAAATGTCCGGCACTGCAATCAAACATTAATCCTGGGAGCAACGTCAGCCAAACTCACAATAACAGACTAATATCAACTTGACCTAGCAGGAAAATACGTCTGTTCAATTTCAAGTAAGCCATGCGCTAGAGGGCGACAAAGTACAGTCCAACTCCAGCATTGAGGGGGATGGCGGCGGCGGGGGCGGCAGCAGCAGCAGGGAGGTTGGGGCCAATAACGTCAAGAGAAATCCTCTTTGTGGCCTTCCGACGACGACGTGTCTGTGGGGCTCTACCACAAGGGCTGCGGCGGTAGAAGCTCGATGGGAATCCTCTTTCCACGGGGGCGCCATATGAGGGGGAGGAAGACAGACCGGAGGAGGAGCCCTATCGCACAACTCCTAGGCGGCCTCTCTGGACGTAGGCAAAAAGTTGACATGAGCACAATCCCCTTTTCACGTGTTGTGAAGGGAACCTCCGTACCAGCTAGGGAGCTTGTTTTTTGTTTTGTGTTGGTTTTTTTTCCATGCGGGCGGGAAGAGGATAGAAGATAGAGCTCTTTTGGAGCTTGTTTCCTGAACTAGCGAACGTTACGGACTCCCTTTCGCCTCCTAAAAGAAAAGTAATAGGAACCCCCCCCCCCCCCCCCCCCAAAACAACAACTCACCATTGAAGTTGGACACGGCATGGTGCACAAATACGGTGAGTGGAGTTTGTGAACTTTAATGACGTGTCAACAACTTGTTTCCTGTTGCTCTTCTCGTCCAAACTGTAGATGTTTACGGACAGGAGAGTGATGAGTTCAAGTGTGCTCAATGGAGGAGAGAAAAGTGCGGAATCTGCCAATGGCGGGCGGTCACAGCCTCCGTCATATTGCTTAAGGCAAATGTGAACTGTAATGTCGTTTTTTAGGGGCCGGGGAGAGGGTTATATATATTTGTCTTTACGTATTCCATTGAATGATCACTTTAATGGCGTTCTAACAGAGTTTGTTGTTAGTGTCTGTCCCAAGTTTAAAAACGTGTACAGTAATCCGTCGCTACATCGCGGTTCATTTGTCGCGGCTACAGTACATCGCGGATCCCCCCGCCCCCATAAAAAAAGTCAAAATAAAAAGGAGTGCCCAAACAATTGCAGTACGTACAATTGTACCTTGTTATATTTACAGTATGTGTATTTTATGTATATGTTACGTATGCACGCACAGACACACACACACGTATCATATTTATAATATTTAAACATTATTTTCTGTACGTCAGTCATACAATTATGATAGTATTTACATGTTTGAAATCATTATTTAATGTTCTAATGATCGCATGGACTTACATGGTTTAATATACATTTATTGATGCATAAAAAAATTATGTATGTGAAGAATGAGAGGGTGACACTGCTTTTCTCCAATCGCGGGTCGTCTTGGAACCAATTATCCGCGATAAATGAGGGATTACCGTACAGTCAAACTGTGTTTCGAATGTCCCGGTTCTCGAACAAATCTGGAATTCGAACAAAAAATTCGAGATTTTTTTTTTACTTCGGTTGTCGAACAAAAATTCGGAGGTCGAACCTTGCAAGGTGAGCCGAGAGGACCCGAGAAAACCTGACCGCGCGGCCCGGGTGCCGACTGACTCCGTTCGTTGTTATTGTTTCGTTACTTTGAGGATTGTTTTAACCCCTAATCATGCCTCCAAAGAAAGCTAGTGGGGGAGCAGTAAATGCTTAAAAAGGCCAACGGGTTAAAAAACTAATTCCTTTTGTCATGGGAAAAATAGATTTGGAATTCGAACGATTCACTTCTCGAACCTCCTTCTGGAACGGATTGTGGTCGAAAACCGAGCTTTGACTGTACTTCCATAGTGGTGGTGCGTTCAGTTGTGCTTTGTGCAAATATGTCAGCTGAAGGTGAAAAGTGGAATCTGGGGATTGACTTCACAGCTGAGGATTTTTTTTTTGTGTGGTTTTTTTGGTCACTCAAACACACACTTTCACACCATCATATGTGGGACTCGAACTCACAGGGTCGGCACACAAGACAGGCAAGTGTAATCAGGGTTCTCACAAACTTCTTTTAGCTTCTTTTAACTTCTCGCAGCTGTTCAGTACGTGGTTTGTTGTTTGCGGTAGACCGCTATTTATTTTCAGGACAGGTACTGATCATTTGTAATCAAGGAGCCCAATGACTGAGATTCAAAGCCAAAATCAGTTTGGAGAAAAAGGGAGAAGATTGCTGTAAAAGAATAACTTCCAATCTTTGTTGAATTGAGAAGACAATAGTAATCTTTGCTTTCATTTTTTTAACAAGCCATACAGATGATGGATGGATGGATGGATGGATGGATGGATGTTTAAGGACCATACAGGGTCATCAGTATGTGAAATGAAAGGCCTTTCGCAGTAACTCGGTCCCTATGGTTTTCCATAACAAAGTTGTTTTAAATGAAATGTTTGAATTTCAATTATCTATATATAATTCAATTTCAAATCAAACCTAAATGTGTAGTTTTCCCAGGGTCTTCACCATCTCTTTGTAGAGTTAATTGAAGATTTAAATAGTCAGCGCAATCGAACATAGTTTTGACTTGATCTTTAAAATTGATAGTTTTGATATTTTAAATTGAGTGGTCAATTGGTGTAAAAAGTCAATTTCGACATTTGTCCAAATGATGTGTACAAATGTAGCAAGTCATGAAACCTAATATAATGCAACGCAACATTTAATGTGTGAGCAGCCGAAAGAAGATGAAGATGGTCTTTGGGAAAAACGTCTGTCCTGAGTACTTTTGTTTTCCTTTTTCTTTTGTCGATATAGACACTGAGCGAGCAGCAGGTCTGCTCAGACGCTACCAGGCCAGCTTGACGAGTCCAGACGAGCAGGCCCTCAAGACCAGTGTGGGCAAAGTGTCCGCTATTCTGGGCAGCCAGCTCTTCCAAGCGCTTCTTGGTAAGGAGGAAAAAAAAAACATCACAGTCCTAAGAGGCTATACAAATCAGCTACAGCAGTTGTTTCCCCAGTGTATGTGTGTGTGTGTGTATACAAAAGTAAGCAATTTTTTCTTGATTGGTTGCTCCTTAGTCGAGTAGCATTCCGTCCGCATCAGGCTCCGCTGCGATTGACTCACCTTTTCACAACATTCCTTGTCATTACCACGGGCTCCGTCTGTCCAAACTCTAACATGATTTAACATCATGCGTTACACGTGGTCAGTAGTCGTTAGTGGCGGGTGAGTTGAAACAAAGGCGCCCAACTGCTTTGACAAGAATGTCTTTATTGTGCTGTGTAGTTGAATTATTTTACGCCACTTCTGGCTTGTACTATTTGTTTTTTCATTCAGATACTTAACTATACCAGATCCGTGATGGTCTGTGTGATATTTTTGTTGCCGTGGCACTGTGCATTTCTTTAGTTCTAAAAGCACATTCATGCAATGAGTTTGAGGTTTCCTGTAGTGTTTCTCTTATTGAGTTGTGGCCGCTGAAGCCTTCAGTGAGTGTGAACATCCTTAACTCTCAGTTAAAAGTGAAAACTATGTTTTTGTATTTTAAACCTCAACTTTCTGTCTGGCATTTCATTTGGCACGTATGCGGTACATATTTTCACGAGGTGGACTTGAAAACCGAAAAGCATAGAATGTGGTCATTACAATGCTGCAAGGATTTGGGTTCTTATCGAGGATTCCAAACATTCTTGACAAAGAATGTGCCAGTAGACAGCAGACAGACAAATCGAATAAAAAAAAAAATGAACCTGCTCTCGGCAGCTCTGCCAATCACTGCCAGAGCCCAGCTCTGGCCTGTTTGGGTCATCTAGGTCTTTGTGAAGACCTAGCGGTGGCGTCTTTGCCTGACTTGCTGGTCTTCAGCAAGCTCATTCTTTTTATTGAACATGTGGTTTGGATCACAAAGCTAAGCATAGTCCTGACTCACTCGCCTTGGTCTTCTCCTCTGCTCCTTGCCTTCACGTGCTCGAGGCCACGTGAGGCGGCACTCTGCTGGTGCTGTTGTTGTTTTTCTTTTATTCCATGACTATCTTACTTGTAGTTCATTGCATATTTGCGATTCCATAATCACAGCTTTACCAATTTCTTGATGCTAAGCTACCGAAAAACATGATCATTGGTGTGAAGGTTGAAGTGACACATTCTCGCTCCAGAGGTTACTAAATGATATAAACTTTTTTTTTGTCTTAATGTAACGTATTTTGCGGACATTAAGTCACAGTTTTTTTCATCGTTTGGCCGGGTTTTACACTCAGGAGTGGCTTATATGTGAAATTATCAACACATATTACAGACTAGCAGTAGATCCACCTCACATGTTATTTTCAGACTAAACCGGACGAAAGCACTCTAGGCCTACGTTGATAATTTCAACATTAGCTGTAACTCGTGCAAACAACTGAGAAGGGCTTAACAAAAATGGCACCGAACAAAAAATCATATTCTGCATATTACAAGCTGCAAGTAGTAAAATATGCAGCAGAAAACGGTAATTGAGCGGCAGAAAGAAAGTTTGGAGTTAGCGAGACACTTGTAAGGGACTGGCGAAAAGCGGAGTTTGCTCTTAGTGAAATGAAGAACCAAAAAACAAAACAAAAAAACTATCGCGGGCTAAAAGCTAGGTGGCCAAAGCTAGAGGAACGAGTTCATACATGGGTGCTTGAACAATGTGCTGCCAGGAGAGGCTTGTCAACAGTGCAGTTGCGTCTCCACGCCCAGGTATTTACCAATAAACATGAATAGAATTGACTTTGTAGTAGGAGGACCTTCTTGTTGTTATCGCTCCATGCAACGCAATCGCCTCTCTATCCACGCCCAGGTGCTTGCCAAGGAGATGAAGATAAAATACTTTGTAGGAGGACCTTCTTGGTATGATCGCTTCATGCAACGCAATCGACTCTCTATCAGAGCAAGGACATCGATGTCCCAAAAACTCCCAGCAGACTTCCAGGGAAAGATCGACAGTTTCCGTGAGTTCATTGAGAAGCATGTAAGTGAGCACAACGTGACACCGGATCATATTATTAACATGGGCGCGATTCCCCTCATGTTTGACATTCCCATGGGCCGAAGTGTAGCAGAAAAAGGTCAGAAGAGTGTTAATATACAAACAACTGGTCATGAGAAATCACACTTCACAGTGGCGCTGGCATGTTGTGGAGATGGATCAAAATTGCCACCAATGGTCATTTTCAAACAAAAGAACTATGCCAAAAATCGAATCCCCCTCAGTTGCAGTCGACGTGAATGAGAAACGGGGCATGGAACAAGAAATGATGGCTCTTTGCAGCACGCCAAGCTCTGCTTGTGATGGACTGCATGCGAGCGCACATCACACCACAGTTAAGAGATAAATCAAAAAATCTCAGCTCCATACCTGCCATCGTTCCTGGAGGCTTAACCACAATACTCCAGACACTTGAGATCTCCGTGATTAGGAGCATTAAGGCAGTCCTGTGGGAGCAGTGGATGATGGGCGGCGAGCACAGCTTCACGCCAACCGGGAGAATGCGCCGTGCAACTTTCTTGGACGTCATTGGATGGATGGACGCAGCGTGGGCTTCAGTGAAAACCGAAACCATTCTGTCAGGATTCAGAAAGGCTGGAATAATTGTAACTGAAACTAACGATGAGTTTGATGTCAGCGGCGGAGACGAAGAAGCTTCCCACGTACTTTCGGAATCTGCAGCCGCTTCCTTTGTAAGTGACACGGACGACAAAGATTTTGAAGGATTTGATGATTTGGAATGACACAGATGGTTTGACAAACTTGTTATTTATGTTATCGTTATTTGATATATAGTTTATTTAGTGTAACAACTTGTATATCTTTTTATCGTTACAGTTCAGTAGTTTCCGATTGCCTAGGGAGGCCGAAAGGGTGGGAGGGGGGACGGAGATTGTTGTTTCCTCGTACGTTGAACTCTTGTTTTGTTAAATAAAGAGCCGGTTACCAAACCCACGACTTGTCTGGTACTACTCTGGTAACGCTACAATATAGTTATAAAGCCCTTCGGAATAATTGGAACCGCAACTGACAGCGAGTCCGACGTCACCACCGCATTTACTTCCGGAGTCAGCAGCGGCGTTTTTTTTAAGTGACACAGAGGATGAAGGTTTTGATGGATTTAATGAGTTGGAGTGACACGTATGGTTCGATAAACTTGTTATTTATGTTATCGTTATTTGGTATATAGTTTATAGACATAGTTATATAGGCCTGTGGAATAATTAGAACTGCGACTGACTAAAATGTTTGTGGTAAAACTTGACCTATTCTTATAATGATTCAAAGTTCTGTAGGTGTCACCTGCTTCCTTTTCCAATTTGCTGCAGGACTAATCTTTCTATTACCATATTTCATTTTTGTTTGTTTTGCCTAAAATTTTAAATATTAATCCTTTTCCTCAACAGATTGTCACCTTTCTAATATATGTTTTATTTTTCTACTCTGCATCACCAGAATTATTTTTAAATGCATTTTTACTTAATTTTATTTACCTATTCATTTTTGTCTGTCTTTAAAAAATTTATTGTAATGTAATGTATTTCTTATTTTTCACTTTCATTTATTTACTGGAGTTAAATAACTATGTCTGGCAGGCATTGTTTGGCATTTGTTTCATGGTTGCACTGTCAGAAACAAAAGCTGCCTCAACTGTGCATTCAAACTTTTGTTCTAGGAAGGAATGACGCTTTGTTTGGGTGGGGAATCTCCAGGTTAAATTACTCAGGACCCTAAATTTGCCAGAGAATATATACATATATATAATTTTTGTTTTTGGGGGGGGGGGGGATCGGTGGGATTAATGGTTTGGCCTGGTTTGTAATTGTGACCTAGTTTTCCATTCAATGTGTTACTCCAGGACAGGGTCACATTCTTCTTTTTTTGTTGCCCCAGCTCCCCCGTCCAATAAAAAAAAGCAGTTGGATGTTCCTTCCAATTGAATGAACACATGACAACGAGAGGAGGCCCGGTTTATACAAACACGCTAATTCTGCATGTAACGAAAGGATAACCCCCCTTGCTTCCTTCCACAATTTTTCATCAGTCATTGCCCTAACATCAACAGATCTTCTCGCTGTGACGATGTTATGTTTTCTCCATGGGAAGGAATGCATGTGGTCTGTTTGAGTTGGAATGCTTCCAATTTACGTATTTGGGAAAGTCTGTACACGTGTGAACGTGCAACCTCATGTCGGGACATCAGCGAACAATAGAACAAATACACAGTACAGTAGATACTCGTAATGCTCTCGGGACTATACTTCATATATATATTTTTTAAATATATTTTTATAGATATATAAATTTCATATATTTCATATATATATATATATATCCCAAAAAAATCACAAAATCAAGATTCAAAAATGTGCAATTATGGAATGAAAGGTGCCCGCACGCCAGCAGTAGACAGGAAGTGCTCACACAAATTGCAGTATGTACTCTTGTGTTTTGTCTTTGTGTGCCTTGGCTGGCAACCACTTAAGGGTGTCCCCCGCCTACTGCCCGATGACTGCTGGGATAGGCTTCAGCTCGCCTGCGACCCCCGTGGGGACAAGCGGTACAGAAAATGGATGGATGGATTTATATGTCTATGTTCTCGTGCGAACAGTGTTGATTTTCAGTTTTCTTATCAAAAACATTACCTGAATATAAGACGGTGTTTTTTGCATTGAAATAAGATTGAAAAAGTGGGAGTCTAGACATTATACCCATTCACAACGCTAGATGGCGCCAGATGTCTTTAAAGCGAATGCTGAACTTAACTCCCCAGGCCAAAGCGAACCCCTGTCACGAAGAAAAAAAAGAAAAATAGCGGTATACATTATTTTATTGCAATATTTTTCCTTATTCAGATTTGTTTCAAGAATACAGTTACAGTTAGACTTCACTTTGATGGTTAATGCAGTTATTGCAATTTTGTTGTTTTTATCACAGTAGATTGGTTCATTTACATTTCAAAAACCAGAAGCCATTCATTTACAAATGTGATTGCACTTAAGTTTACATATTTAAATGTTCAGATATGAAGACGTGATAGACTGTTTCTGCTTGATTTGAATGAGGCAAAATAACCTGCTTTTTCTCTCGAATATATTGTTATAATCATTTGATTTCAGAGGTACTGTTGTAATTATTTTCTGTCTAAAAATTCAATTTAGTGTTCAAAAAGTCTTTTTTCAAACTTGAGTCTTGAAAAAGAGGGGGTCGTCTTATAATAGAATAGAATCAGGGTCGTCTTATATTCGGGCCAATACGGTAAAAGCTAGCAGGCCTTTATTTTTTTGTGTTGTTTACTTGTATGTATACTGTGTACTATGTCTTGTCACCGTGGGATAGTGGGAACGTAATTTCGATCTCTTTGTGTGTCTCGGCATGTGAAGAAATTGACAATAAAGCAGACTTTGACTTTGTTGCTGAAAAAGCATTGTCAAAGAGCCCTGTTGAACTTTTGTAAAAAGATGACTTATTCTCCGCTAACCTCATGTCTACATCGTAACGACTCCCATGTGTGACATCAGCTGAACTCTTTGAAGGCCTGCCACCTGCTCATCGAGCCAAGTTCTTTCCAAAAACAACAATGTCTGACCAAGTCAACTATAAACGTCTGAAAGTACCAAAAGACAAACGCCATGTCTCTCTTGAGACATCAACTCTCATATGATTTCTATATAGACATAAAATATGTTTTTTCCTCTCATCTCATAGATATTCAAGAGTGTTACGAGGTAACCTTGCAGCTGAATGTGCAACCAAGTGCACTGAAGGAAGAGGAAGATGGCGAGCAGGAAGCATTGGAGGTACATTTGGCAGCAGTTTTTGCAGTTGGGAGTAAAACACGCTTAATTGTTTGCTTTTGCCGCCACACGTGGCCCGTGCGCTACCGCTACCTGCGCCTCTCGCTCACTCCTACGAGGCGAGCCGAGTGGGACAGGAAGGAGGAGGAGTCAAAAGGCCATTTGCTCGGTCGGCGCCACAAAGTCAGCCAGTCCTTTCATTACGACTCTTTGTGTATTTTTAGCTTGCAAAGAGTTGTGTATTGGAAGAGGGAGACTGACTGCATGTTGCTCAGACACTGGGCAGAATGTCGCTATTTGGAGTCACATATACTGTCCAGTGTTTTATGTTGTTGAAATCTTGACACGTCACCAAATAAGAATGTCACTTTAAAGCCGCCTATTTGCGATTTGTCATTTGCTAATATTTTCGGAATCCCTCCCATGGTATTTGTTGTCAAAGACCTGCCGATTTCTCTCTTTTGAAATCAATTGCGGAGCTTCATTTAGACAGAAATAATGCCCTTACCCATCATATATGCTATGTGTGACATCTTAGTAGCCAGGAAATATGTGAGAAAGAATTTTTGTTGTGCTATGCCTTGTGATATTTTTTAGATTTATTAATTAAATTTATCCTTCAAAATCATTCCGCCCCGTCGTATCCAATCAGAGGCGGCGGCGTGTGCGGCCTATTTCTTCCGCGTCAGTCATCTGCTTAAGATTGGAACCACGTCAAGCGCACAAACTCAAAAGTGCGCCTTCATTCTGCCTCGCTGAGCTTCTTTTTTTTTCTTTTCTCCCGGCTTCCTTGTGATTTGTGCTGTTTGCTGCCTGATTCCGTCCGTCCATCCCTCGGTCAGCGAGAGAGAGAGAGAGAGAGAGAGAGAGAGAGATGCTTAAAGGGCACCCAGCGAAGGAGCTCATCATTATTCCGGCCGTGTCGTCACCTGGGTGGAGGATGGGAGAGGGAAATCAAATGAGTCTGCACATTCCTTGGTGTGTCACAAAGAGAGGCAAATAGCTGCTGCTTCCAAATACAACATAAGGCCTTTTCCTTCCTCAAATTCCCAGGCGGAGCTGCCAGGCGGGTTGCAAGGGGAGCTTAAAGCGAGTAGAAAGCGATGAGAATGACAACAGGTTCATTGTGCCTCCTGACATCTAGCGGAAGAGCATTTCATTGTTCTGACTGTAATAATAATAATAGAATAGAATACGAGATGATAGAATAGACTGCTTTTATTGTGATTGTGCAGCGACAAAACAACGCAATAATACATTTGATCAGATTTAACAAAGGATGAATGAATGTTGCCATTCCCAATATTTAGCTCAATAAAATAACAATAACCGATTAATCGGACGATCAATAAAAAAATTATAACATAGAATATAAGCTATAAAAGCTATTTTATAGCTTATTTTTTGGTTCCCTCATGCTTACAACACTAGAAATATAAATTATATAATATATAATCATGAATTAAAATTTGAATGGTTTGAAATACTTTTTTTTTTTTAATCAACAGGACGACTCAAGTGGAACAAATCAGCAATTTTGTTGTTATTTTATGTCCAAATGTGTAAGAAACCCCGCCCCCCCCACCAGTTTTCGTTTAATTTTATTTTAAAAGAGCAAATATCAAGTGATGAATTGGCCACTCCCTACCCACTAGAGTTATTTGATGCCACAAGATGGTGACAAATGACTACTTGTCTAAAAGTTTTTCACACCAAATCAGGTTGTCCACTAAATTTTGGGTGCAAATTTGCAAATACAGTATTGCAAAAATTTGCTCAAACTTCAATGCATTGAAACCTTGCTTCAATTCACTCAAACTGTAACGCATTGGAATTTTGCTTGTTGTCTGAATGCTTGATGTCTCTTTCACCCAATCAATAAGCTGCAGAGTTCAAAATGTCCCATTTCGTAATTCATCCATTTGCCGCTTATCCCGACGAAGATTGCGGGTGCGCCGGAGCCCATCCCAGCTGACTTCTAGTGCCCAAAACCCCCGAGTGCATCGCTGTGATGCCTATTTCAGAATTAACAATTGAGAATTTTACCTCATCTTTTCAAACATTTCAGCACCAAAACCTTCTCTGCATTCAGGAACATAAATTTACTTTTTCAAACCTTTCAACCATTGCCCAATTTTTGCTTCATTTTTATATCGTCCTTAAAATGGATCTTAGATTCATCATAGTTTCAACAATCCCACATTTCTTTTTATAGTTATGTTGACCTCCCCTCAGTTTCAAGCATTTTTTTTTCTCCCTCAAAGCAAAGAGGGAATTCTTCTTGTTTGAGATTGTAGACCTCTGTGCATTGTGACTCACTTGGGGCCCGGCCCGTCTTGCATTGTCTTTTCCGCTTCCATAAGGCACCTCAACTCTCATGAACAAGCGCTTTAACCTTTGGCCACTTGGCTTTTTTCCTGAACACTGCCCTCTGCTGTATTTTAAGGTGCATTGTGGTTCATTTTGTTAATGAACCCAAGAAGTGTATGGAATGCAAATAGCGTGACAGATTACACATTCTTTTTTTTTATCTCTTCATCCAGTGTTTAATTTTTTGGGGATACTTACTCGCTAATATATACACCTGCTATTTTTCTATTGTGCGATTTTTTTTTTTCTTCTTCAAGTTCCCCAATTCTTTTTTTTAAGTCACATCAAATCACATTTTATTTGTCTTCTCTAAGAAATCAGGAGAAGCAGATGAGCAGAATCAAGAGCACGAGGGTGAATGCGTTTCCCGCATCCGAGTGACGTGCCGAGGAAGTGATCGCAAGGTGGAGCGAGTATGTGCCCTGGTGACTCGTTCGCATGTCGAAGTGCCAAAGGTGAGTTCTTCTGACTTTTTTACATACATTTGTAATTGATGATGATGGCACACTTTCTTATGGTGCTTGAAGAATTAATTAAATGTTTAAAGTGAGTAAAATTATAAAGTTGGCTGATCATCTGCTTTGATATTAAGTTAGCATTTTGAAGCATGCCAAGACCAGTTCAAAACTTTGCTCAAAACTAAAAGTACAGGGAACTCCATGCACTTTCATTTTTGATTTTTTTTTTAGAATAGAAACAATAAACAAATTATTTTGTTCATTATGAATTCATTGAAGAATAAAAGATCTTGAACATGGTGCAAATTTGACAAGATGTTTAATAAACTTAAGCAAAGGTAAGTGTTAGTATTGGTAAATATACAAACTAAAAAAACCTTTATTTCACTGCAAATGAATATCGGCTCCAAAAATCAATTGTCGGTGTCTGATTTTAATAACGGGCCTGGGAGAAGAAATATTGGCCTATCTCAAGTTACTGAAACTATTTTCAAACCATTTGTTTTCAAATGTTAATATTTTACAAACTTAGAGGTGGGATTGTGTCACATTGATTAGCACAACGCCTCACAGTGCAAAAGTTGTGGGTTCGAGTCCGGCTCAGGCCTTTCTTTGTGGAGTTTGCGTATTCTCCCTGTGCCCGCATGGGTTTCCTCCAGCGTGTCTGGTTTCCTCCCACATGCCAAAGCCGCTGCACGGTAGGCTGATTGAGCGCTCCAAAGTGTTTGTGGGTGTTATTTTGAGTGCAAACGTTTGTTTATGTGTGCCTTGTGATTGGCTGGCGACCGGTCCAGGGTGTCCCCGCCTACCGCCCTAAATCAGCTGAATTTGGCTCCTGAATAAGTGTGAGCATTCGGCGGTCGACTCCAAAATCCTGATTGTGTAAATTAAAACCTACAAATGTGTCAAAAAAAGTAGATTTCGACGACATTTGTGAATTATTTTGTCATATTGCACTAAAACACACGATGATGATGATAATGATGGAGACCTATTTTTTTCCCCAAGGGGGACTATTTAGTGGCGTTAAGCGGCAATGCCACACATTGACTCATCGCACATTGTACATGCTCACATTCCTAGATGGTTGCTCTTGATAGTGAGGCACTGGATTCATGTGTGTGCGTGTGTGTGTGCATGTGTGTGTGAGACTCCCTCTATTGCACGAAGGAGGGAGTGAACGGAGGGAGGGATGGTGTGGAGGAGGCTGGAAAGACAGAGAGAGAGAGAGGGAGAGCGCAGGAACGGATAGCCGGCGTTACCATAGAAACCACATTCCTCCCCCGCCTGCATCCCTACTGACTCCTCTGTCTCTCGATCTGGCTCTGCTCCTTTCACTTCCCTACCTCTTTTTTGAAAAAAAAGAAAAAACTGTGTGCTTCTCCCCTTCCATCTCTACCCTTCCACGGGCCGCACTTCATCAGGTTCTTAGTCGGAACCTCCACCTTTCTAGCACCCTCCACATTTTCAGCGGTTGCAGACGGTGCAAGGTGAATGCGCAGAACAGACTTTGCTCATCTGCCTTCTCATGCACCGACGGCCACATTTTGTTTTCCCTGCGTCTCGTCTATTTTCTTCTCTCTATTTTTACTCCGACTATCCTCCCCTCCCCTCCCCTCGCCGCTTCTGTTGAGTAGCATGCTTCACTGATGCCCCCTCTAGTCATCGCCATTCTGCCTATACATGCAGGGCATCTTTTTTTTTTTTAACCCAGCTCACTTCGGGCGACCTTAAGCATGTTCACCAGGATAGTGACGGGGATGTGGTTTCTGGTGAATTTTGCAGTTTGACCAGTAACCCAATTGAAATCTTGGTGGGGTTGGAGATGGATGTTGGCTGTTGGCCAGTGTAAGGTGAAGGATCATGCCGATTCAAGTGAATCATTTCCTTTTGAAAACATTGCTTTCGTAATAGCACATTGGTTGTTGGGCCAATATATATATTTTTTTGTTATTACAAATACCTTTAGAAAAAGCAAGGACAACACGTACAACTTGGGCCGCCAGCATAGACATCAATACATAGCGGCTTTCCTGCCATGTTCAAGAGGGTGTCTCTGATTATAAAATTCCACATGACTTGTATCATAGCAGTATTTGCCAACACTCATTTATTTTTGGGAATCTTTCTGATGAGGGCCGCAATATTTCCCACACACGCTGTGGCGGGCCTCCACAAATCAATGTTGGCCGCTACTAAAAGATATTCAAGGTACCTCTCCACTGTTGTATTAAATTTTATTGTTATGCGGACACGCCACTGATGCCAGCTCAGTGACCTAGTGGTAGTAGAGTGTCTGCCCTGAGACTGGAAGGTTGTGGGTTCAAACCCCGGCCGGGTCATACCAAAGACTATAAAAGTGGAACCCTTTGCCTCCCTGCTTGGCACTCAGCACTAAGGGTTGGAATTGGGGGGGTTAGATCACCAAATGATTCCCGAGCGTGGCACGGCTGCTGCTCACTGCTCCCCTCTCCCTTAGGGGATGTATCAAAATCACGCGGGGATGGCTTAAATGCAGAGGACAAATTTCACCACACCCAGATGTGTGTGTGACGACTTTGACTTTAACTTTTTAGACTTAGGCGATCGATTAAAGTGGCTTCAGCTCACCATTGCTCCGTGTTGGGCAAAGCCTACATATTGTCACCACCAAATTTGATGGTCAGTGAGCCCAACTGTCGTTGTTCTGGTAGTTTGATAAATTGTCTTGTTTGGAGTAGATGACTGGTACCTCCATCTTAAGATGGACATCAGGGATGTAAAATTAACACTCAAGTGGCTTTCTATAGTTACAAGTCTCAAATCCTCACCCTTTTCGAAGCTTGTGAGCTGCCCCTTTAAGCCACCCTCACTACCGACTTGCCTTATTCGGTGTCGCATCCGGTCAGGTGACAAAGAAGTAAGTCACATGGCTTGTCATAGAAATGCTTCACAATGACTCAATGCAACAGTCTGCGTTGGTTGGGGGGAGAGGCGGGGGTTGGGTTATATTACGATACCCGTGCGTGCGTGTGTGCGTGCGTGAACGCGAGGTGCATGTGTTCCATGGTATCCAGGTGGGTTTACGTAACAAGGGAAGCTGACGCTGAGCGGATTGCGCGGCGTTTGCCCGCCAGGCAACGAGTGGAGAAAAAGGAGAAATGTCTCCGTTGAAGAGCGGCCGGATAATTCCGTCCACCTCGTGCCATAAATCACACGCCAAAGTCTTTTTCCATTGGATCACAGGTCACCGCTTTCATTTTGCCAAGATAAATCACTGAGCGCTTGCCCCCACTCCCGCGCGGCCCCGATCCGAGCTGTTTAATTGGGCACGGTGTTCATCAAGGTTTGTGTGCACATAAAAAAAAAAAAAGAGAGACTGCAGGCTTGCAGATTGCACAGAAAAGCACGTGAGGTGAATGCTGTGCACGTTTCACAAACCAGCTTTGAGTCTCACAAGAGGATTTTCATCTTAAAAAGCATAGCTTGGTCATGCGCCCACATTGTTCACTCGGATTCATCCAGTCAGTCAAATCGTATTGGGACTAACACTTTAGCTGGGTTTCAATTCCCCAAGATTGCTAGGTAACTAGCTATAGTTAGCTGGCACATGCATCTTATTGTTGCCATCCATAAACCGGTGGTTCTCATCTCTATGGTTTGGAATCAAAAATGGGTCGCAGGCAGGTGGTCAACAGTTACAGACGCCCCTTGAGTTATGCTGGTACTGATAATAATAATAATAGGTAGAGCACTGGTTAGGGTGCGGGTTCAATTCCATCTCCACCCTTCCCTGTGTGGAGTTTGCATGTTCTCCCCAAGCCTGCGTGGGTTTTCTTCAGGCAGTCCGGTTTCCTCCCACATCCTAGAAAAATGCATTTTAGACTCACGAAGCGCTCCAAATTGCTCCAACTTATAGGCGTGAGCGGGAATTCTGAAATTACATTATTAATAAATGTAAAATAATCAGTGTTTAGTTCAGCGGTTTGCTTTTCTTGGAAAAAATTAAGCGGGGAGTTTACGGGCCATTATTTTAAACAGTTATGGATGATGTAAGGATCAGGTTAATTAACAACAAATTCTATTGAAAAGACTTGAAAAAAATTATCAGTACAGTGAACATTTTTGTTTGATTTCCTCTCAGTCAATGTATGTCATGACATTCATGATTTCGGGATTAATCTTAAATGCGTTTATTTTGGTATTGCTGTACAGGAGAAGGAAAGTTAAACACTTGTTTGAGAATTGTAGTTTTCCAGTAGTAAATTACCTTTTTTCTTTCCTTGCACTTGACAAATAATCTGTATACAATAAAACTAAAACACAAAAATAAAGCATTGTCATAATAAAAACAAATTAAAATTAGTTTAGAAAAATCACCCTAATAAAATTATTTATGGGTGACTACAGAAAGATGAGAAACTGTTGAGGTGTGTAAAATTATTTTTTCTACACAGGATAAGACAACTTTTAGCAGACCTTTGATGCCATCGTTTTTTTGTGACCGCAAATGAAAATGCATTCATTGACATTTTGACCAAAATCGGCTAACTGATCAGAGCGCCGCTAATCTCTGCCCCCTTTACTCTCAAATTTTGGCTCGTCGTTGATGACTGTATTTTCGCAATAAGGCATTGTAAAATCCTTCCATCACTCCTGTTTTACGCCAACCAAGGCATGTTTTAAATTTGTCTCTCACTCCTTTTGTTACATAACCGTGCGGATACATACGTAGTATATTACTATGCTTCTTCATCTGACAGCGTTGAGCGGAAAATACATAAGGGCAGAGAACATTCTAGATCCAGGCCAAGGTTGCCAGTGTTGCAATCATGCGTGCCGTGATCAATCTGCTCACATCTTCCTCTCAAGCTGCTTTGCAAGCCACGCCCCAGCACCGCTCTGATTGGCTTCGTTCAAGCCGTGTGTCTTGCCGTCAAAAAAAACAAAAAAATCCATGCATCTAAAAGGAGATTGCGCTCCCTTGATTTTTAGTTCCACTCTCGCTACTCGGTAAAGCTCTGTAGGTTGCGGTGAGACAACATCATTAAAAAGAGGTGAGCTACTCGTGTGGCGCAGCTTGCTGTGTGTGCCTCCTGGATGGACTGCAATGCAGATCCTGTCGGTTTATAGCAGTAAGCTTGACTGGAAAGCGCAACTTTTTGGGGAATAAAGTTGTTTTGTTTGCGGAAAAAAAAGTCATCACATAAAATGGATGCATTTTGCTCAGTTTAAAAGTATAAATCTGTGGTAATATTATGATGTGAATGTCTTATGAGGAATGAAAGTCATAATCCCTTTGTTATAATCCACCACCAATCAAACATGACGACCACATGTAGCCCTAAATGATGACGAATTTAAAAAGTCACCTTAAAGTCAAAACAATTTGATTGCAAATTTATATTTTTAAAGAATCTAATATGAGAATAAACTTCCCCCCCAAATAATGTAATAGTATTTTTAAGTCAAAAGGAATTACAAAACACATTCAAAATATTGAACTAGGGCCATATTCTTGAAAAAGTGAGTTGAGGAGCTTCATGTTTATCTTGGTGCCAGGGAGCTGTGTTGAAGTCAGTTGAGGCACAAAGTACCTATGTTGATGTGAGTTGACGAGCTTCACTTTGACAAAAGCTTTAATTACAAAGCCAAAGTCTGCTTTATTGTCAATTTCTTCACATGCCAAGACACACAAAGAAATCGAAATTACAATCCCACGATGAGAAGACATAGTACACAATATACATACAAGTAAACAACACAAAAAAATAAAACCAAGAAGGCACAAACAACGAGTAAATAAGAGTGATGAATAAATAAACAAATAACATAATAAATAAGAGGAGCAAAAATGGAGCAAGTGTGCATACAGCAGACAGTCAGAATATAGAATATACGTGCCATCTTCTGAAACTTTGGTGCTAAGTGACAATGTTGAGGTGAATTTATGAGCTTAATTTCAGCCCAACTAGTATTTTGCCACCATCATGACGCATCAAGTCTTTGTGCCAAGGAAGTACGTTGATGTGAGTTTCGGAGCTCTACTCAGACAAAATAGTGCTTTTCCGCCTTCCGGTGGTATCGGTCGTACATGTCTAGAGTAACTTCATAATTGGTTTATATTATGTTTGTTTTATTGACACGCACGTCCACCGCACAGTGTAGTGTCGTGTCGTGTCGTGTAGTAGTTTCCACAAAATGCCCTTCTTATATAAGCTAAAATTTTGTTGGATGCCGTGAGTAATATTGTGACTAAATTGCGGGTCTTTTTTGTGAGGTTGGATGGGGCTTTAAACACACAAGCAAGTCCAAATTTATTTTTATGCTTTTAGTGGAGCACCACGTTTTGTCAAAACATGTCGGCAAAGAAAGTCGGCGACTAAGCTGCAGTCATAGTTGTTACCACAGATCAGCGTGAAGACCGTGATATGTGTTCTGTATACATATGTATGTGGACGTCTGTGCGAGTAACTGAGGATAGGTTAAGAAAGAAAATCTGCAAATTGGCGGAATCACGAATGTCGAAGACTGCAGTGCTCATTGTTGTATTCTGTTTGTATGTTAAAGTAGCAGTTGTTTGAAGATTTGCAGTTGTTTGATTTGCAACTAACAGTTCATCTATGATCATTTTGACCTTAGCCCATCCATAAATTAAAATCCTTTTGTTTGACAAAATTATACCATTTGTTTCAACATTTTGATGTTAAAACATAAAATACACTGTACAGTTGACACCCAAGGTGTGGCCAAAGCCAGGACAACCACAGAGGTGTGACAAGCAACTAATTTGGGGGAGGCTCTACTGGGGTCACTGGAGTTTGAAATACGCGGCTTAGTTTTAGCAATTAGCGGATCGCACGAGGCTTCTAGACCGACACACATGCACACTAATCTTTCCTGTGTCAGATGGTTAACAAGACAGTTCAAGGAAATTGACTCATTTTGTGTGTGTGTGCGTGTGCGTGCGTGTGTGTGTGTGTGTGTGTGTGTGTGTGTGTGTGTGAGTTTGTGTGTGTGTGTGTGTGTGTGTGTGTGTGTGTGTGTGTGTGTGTGTGTGTGTGTGTGTGTGTGTGTGTGTGTGTGTGTGTGTGTGTGTGTGTGTGTGTGTGTGAGTTTGTGTGCGTGCGTGCGTGTGTGTGTATACACCGTAGGGTTGCCAAAGGGTGGAATAATTGCAATACATTTCTGGAAAAATTCCAGTCAATTTCCATGAGAAGTTAAACTTGGTAATATTGAGAATATACTGTGGGAATTTATTGGTAGTAGATTGGAAGGCTGCGACAGACAAGAATCCATATCAGCAAATTGTTCAAGTGAAAATAATCAACGTGCACTTTTTGCAATCCTATGTGCGTTCACACGTGGGCCTTTTTCAGTCATAGCAGTGACGCTAAGGTGCACTTGCCCCTTTAAGAGCAGTTAGCGGACGGCTCTCCGCTGCCGCCGCTGCCGCCGCTGCCGCTGACGGCTGCACTTGCAGCCGATTGGCTGAGCCCGTGGGGGTGGGGGGGTTGGGTTGTTTTGAGGGCGAGAGGGATGCTGCTACGTCGTTGAACCTCCCCCATAGCGCCCTCCCTCCTGGCTCTCTCTCGTCACAATCTCCTCCCTTGCCCGCTCACATCCTCGGAATAATCCACATCTAGGGCAAGCTGGCTGAGAGGCGATCACAGCTCAGCTCCTCTCTGCAGCCTTGGAGAAGAAGAAGCAGCACTAACCCCTTTTCAACGCAGGGGGAAAAAAGAAGAGCAGATTTCGACCGCAGCGGAAGACAAGGAGGGTCGAAGAGCAAGATTTTTTTTCCATTGGAGGACACTGTTTATTTATACATAGTGTTTATATAGCTATATATATTTGTACACACGCTTATAGATATTTATATATAGATTCAATTATCCTTGTACATATCCGTATTTGTGCTCGTTTGTTTATAGTAATATTTTTATATGTATTTGTGTGTGTAAATATATATAATGTATAAGCAAAACATATATATCCATATATATATCCATATATATGAATTTATATGCGCATCACTGTGAACCAAGAGGATTCTCATCTCATCGGGGCTGGTCTCTGATTGTGATCGTACACAATATTTTCACTATTTGATCTTCTACGTCAAGAGGACAAAGACGCCGTGCCCATTTTGTATTTTTCTTTCTTCCTCTCCATCAACCCCCCCCCCCCCCCCCCCGCTTCGCATCCGAGTAGCCGAGAGCAACGGGATTTGACAAAAGAGGGCGGGAAAAAATCTCTCAAATTCCTGTGATTAGTGCGCTTTTCCGCTGGCATCTGCGCTCCGTTTAGCCCATCGCGGCGCCGTGTGACATCAGCCCAGCGCCCGCCCAGCCAGCATGCACAAACACCACCACTGCTGCAAGTGCCCAGAATGTTATGAGGTGACCCGCATGGCGGCCCTGCGCAGGATGGACGCCCCCGCCTATGGAGGAGACTGGCAGGCCGAGCCCTACGGATACCCGCCCGGGTACGGAGGAGGCCAAACCTTACCCGCCCCGGCCTCTGGAGGAGGAGGCAACATGGGCGGAGGAGGTGGCGGAGGAGGAGGAGGAGGAGGGGGCACCTTAGGAAGAAGTAAGGGCAAGATGATGTCTGGCGGTGGGCCTGCAGGCCCCAATCCAAAGGGCCAATCCAAAGGGGGGCCCAAAGTCAATGGCAACAACTCAAGTGGACAAGGAGGGTGGTGGCCTGAGTGCACCTGCACCAATCGGGAGTGGTATGAACAGGTAAGCTTGGGATTTGGTCTAGGGAATGGTCTGGATACCCATTAATTACCTCCCCTTCAATCTGCTTAACAAGCTATGATTGAGGGTTTCTTTGGGCCTGCTTCTGTCATTCACTGTTTTCAAATCTAGACTAGCTGAGAATGGAATGTGATTAGTTCACACTTCAAATCTAGATGAGCTTCCATTGCCTTTTTCCTTGGGTTTTGGTGTAGGGAATGGTTCTGATAGTTGTTCTTTACCTCTTTTCAAATCTCGACTGGATAAAATTTGCTACTATGATTGGGCTTTGAGGTAGGGAATGGTTCTGGTTCTTGTTCTGGTTCAGGAACCCTCTTCTCAGACAGACTATCCAAGATTGAGGTTTTTTTTTTCTCTGGGCCTTGGTGGAAGGAATAATTGTGATATCAATTTGTTAAGTCTAGACTCGCTAAGATTGTGGGATGCTTACGGCCTTGTCTTAGGGAACGATTCCATTTATTAAACCCTCTTCAAATTTAGACTCCAAACATACTCACTCCATACTGTTTAACGCCATTTATTGTCCATCACTGTTGCGCATCTCAAATGCTAAGCCCCCCCCCCCCCACATACAAATGTAGCTGTACTGTCGAGTAAAGCACCTACAATATACGGTAGTCTTTTCACTTTGTCACCCCTCAGCCTTTCCAATGACTGTGATTGCAGAAGGCAGCAGTGTGGGAAGGACAGAACAGGACTGATCCAGTTTGAGTGCACACATGTAGATCATGTTTTTGCATTTGATGAGTAATGCTTATAGATTGAAATACGCCTGGGCTTCTGTGCTGATTCAAGTGTCAGAGAGCCCGAAAAGAAAATGGTGCATTTTTTTGTCAGGAATGCAGTTATGTAAAAATGTCTCATCATAAGCTTGGTAACGGAAACACTTGACTGTCGCCTCGCGGCTCGTTCTGTTGAGATGATGGAGATGCCATCGCTTGCTTTCGTATCGATGGACTCCATTTTATACAGCAAGGATTCCAATTTAATGAAAGTGTCCTCCGCAATGCTCACGCCTGTAAGCCTGTCATGCATCCAGCAGACATTATGAATGAAACCCTTGCGTTACATGCGTTACATTTTGTTTCCGAGTGTATTTACATGAATGACATCACAGTTGAGGGGAGGAGGAGGAGAGGGGGGGGGGGTTAAACGAAATAGAGCCGAAGCTTCCTCGGAAGCGTTAATTAAACAACGTGCATGTGTGTGAGCTCAAGTGGGGGGAAGGGCTGCGCTTGTCGAGCACGAGATTCAAGGAACGGCTTCTTCCTGCCATGCATGAGTATGTGGCAACGTAGTGTGGAGCCGCCGCATCGTCATTTATTTATTTATTTATTTATTTATTCTACATCCTACGCTGCATCTCAAGCTGCGTAGCAGTAGAAGCAAGGAGGTGAGAAGGCGAAGAAGCAGCAGCAGCAGCAGCACGGGCAAAATGGAGGCTGAGTATTTCAATGATGCCCCTGAGCAGAGACGCAGCCTGGATAGAGATAAGGAAATGCGGTGCCTTTTCTCCCCTCTCCCCATCTAGACTCTGCTTTCATTTCACAGTCGCCACACTGTTACTGTCACCCAAGTCATATGTACACCGTTCGTCTATTGTTCATAGCCCAAGATTTTTTTTAGGATAAATATTTATCCTTTACATTATGATCGCTTACCTATTTAAGGAACTAGCCACCAAAATGTTTGCAGATAGAGATAACAATATATACTTCAGTTTTTCATATATTGAAAACCTTATCTTGATGTCATCAACATGCACCGAGAAAATTGTACCATTCTAAACTCCATAGAGCAAGTATCCAACGTGACATTTCATGACGATGCGAGTCAAGTACGGTGTGCTAGAATTGTGTGGCGATATGGGCTTGGAAACCAAGAGAAATAAGCCAATAAAGGCAGGCGCTGTGGCGAGGGGGCGGCCGTGGTAGTTGTGCTGGCTTTGTTGGGTTACATAAGAGGAGGGAGTCGGTAGTGCTGTTAGAGAAAGAGGACCCCTGACAGGGTAGACGAGCATCTGTCCCTTCAAACCAAGCCAACGGTGTACGAGCAGAATGAACTCGCACCGACAAAATGCTCATCCTTGGGAAACGTGGTCAGGAAGCTCCACTAGCTTGATGCTAAGATAACATTGAAACCTCCAAGACGGGCTAACGGAAATAAGCATATCTAATGATAATTGTAAACCTTCAAAGAACTGCTCCTTGAGCACACGCAGCAGCAGCGCTTTTCACAAAACAGAATTAAACATAATATACAGACATAGTTAAACATCAACAAATTCAACCAAACCGTACAATAGCAAAAGGCTGCTAGCTTGATGCTAACATAATATGAAACACCAAAGACAGACAAATAGAAATTGATGCACTATAGATGTTAGGCTAATTATAAACTACCTTCAAACAACTGCCTTAATTTTTTTCAGCATCCGCAAATTCTGCTCAAAGCTGAAATCTTGACTAGCAACACATACGAAACAACTGCGCTACATACTAGCTCAACTACCATAAAAAGGGAACACTCATCCGTCAAAGTATTGCTGTCTATTAAAAAGTAATCTATTTATGAAAAACAGACAGCGGAGAAGGTTAAATAATCAGAAAAAAGAAGAGCCCACAATCTTTGCAATTGGAGTCTTGTAAAGCTTTTAAACATTCTTTGGTCCATTTCAACAAAATTCTACGTAAGTCACAAACGTCAGGATTCAAATCAATTCAAATTACATTAAGCATAATGGTTTCATGATTTCATTCCTTTTCTTCTGTTTATTTATTTTTCTTTCTTTATAACCAGACAGGCTGAATCTCTTCTCCCAAATCCTCCTTTTGTTTATTACAGGTCCTCCGTCGTGTTTGCACGTGGCGTGGTTTTCGATTAATTCACAGGCACAGTGGGCGTTCCGTGTTGAACGCTCCCATAGGTGATTACCACGTGAAAGCCTGAAGGCCTCGATCAGAAATGCGTGCGCGTGCTCGTCTTTCACAGTCACATTAAGTTGTCGGTGTCACTGGCGCGTACTTCCTTCCGTCTGATGAGATTTTGTCCGCACTGATGCGATTTGCCCTTCCTTGTAACCACCACCTTTGAGTATAAACAAGCTTGTCATGTTTAGGTGTTTGCGTTTTGGTGCTGATCCTAGCAAGTTTTTATTTATTTATTTTTTCAATTATTTCCACCTTCCATGTAGTATGATGGTACAGCTTATAAACAAGATGCAAGTTTGGTAAAGTCAGCCTTGGTGGAATTGCGCAGTTTCGTCTTGTAATATGTTTTTGTTTTGTTTTTTAACACTGTCCTGATTTGCATTGTTTGAAGATTGAACCTCTTGCTGGGATTTTGTGGTTCATAGTGGTTGGTGATTGATTTAGCCTCTTTTGTGATGACGGGCTGCATTAGTAATCTTTTGGATATCCTATCGATTATTTCATCGATTAATCATGGAATCGCCCTCCCTCGCCGTTGATATTCTGTAGCCGGAAGTGTGCAACAAACATCCCTGCAGAAACACACAGCATTGGTTCTGCAAAAAGTATTTGAAAGAAAAACGATAACTTTAGTTTTGAGCCCTATATTTTTGTTTCAGCCAATTTTTGTGGTTGACACAATAGACTCAGTCAATTTATTTTAATACATTGTCCTACCTGTAAATACATTTGAATCGGGTTGAATTGACTTGTAGAAATATTTCACAGCAACATTAACTCAGAAGACATTTTTCATTACTTAGCATTTCACCTGTTGACGTTGAGCTACGTATGTACCTCAAATCCTAGCAAGATGCCATTCGAAGGATTTGCAAACTAAAACCGTTGTATCCAAGAGATGGAAACTTTTTTTTTTTAAATTATACTGTATAATTGACACCTCACACAAAAAGAGAAGGAAATACTTTGTCAACATCCTCAATTTTCCCTTAAACACCACTCTAACTGAAATCTGCTATCCTAATGCTAACATGCTACAGAATGCAAAACGTAATTGATGGCCGAACAGAAATGAGCATGGACGGTAGCATGGACGTTAGCATAGATGTTACTGGAATTCTAACCCTTCTAATGACTGCCACACATACAGACTCGCTTTGCGCTTTGGGAACTAATACTCTTTAGGGCTAATGTAAAATCGAGAAAATCAGGGTATGGTGGAGACTTCCATTTGAAGAAATCTGGTATTCCCATTTACATTTCTTCTCTACGGCCGCAAATGATATGATGACGTGCAAATGCACTTGCCCACACGCAGGTGCCCACACACGGTTGCCCGACAGAGACCTTTAGCTAGCCTAAAACTAAAGTGTCCCAGACCCACGAGAATAAAGAGAAGCGAGCCTGTGATCAAGAGGAAAAAAAACCCAACAACAACAAGTCAGACATACACTAGGTGGTTGGTGCCACCATTGCATGACGTTTAACTCCCACGTTGCACCTCTGCAGTGCACCTCGGAGGTGACCGAAGTCCTATGACTACGCCACAACGTTCTGTTTGCTCATTCGCAAAAGTGGCCAAACGACTCACACTTAAGTGCAAGTGCTGCCATGGCTGAAATTTTCCATAGTGATCCAAAAATACACGCAAAAGAAAACATCTTAAATTGTCATTCATGTTATCTGTAGTATAGACTACACAAAAAACTGATGAAGAACTAGTTTTGAAATCAAAGATGAGCAAAACCTGTTCACATTTTTAAAAAGATTAACGGTAATAAAATGGATAGCAGCATCTCTTTTTTTTTAGGTAAAGTTAATTTGCTATTTAATTAGACACGTAAAATCAGACTCGATGCACACTTTGTCTTTGCGGGCCAAATATAATTACACGGTGGGCCAGATTTGGCCCGCAGGCCATAAATTTGACACCTCTATACTAGTGTGTGTGAGAGGTGGTCGTGAAAATGGACATCTTTGCCACGACGTTGCACTGGAGCCGTTTTGCTCGTGCGTTGAAAGGTCTTACTGGTGAAAACAAAAGGCACATGAGTGCACGGACAACTCAATCCGCTGGTAGCATATAAAAATAAATGCTTTGTGTGATCCTATGGTGGTCCTCCTCCTTGCCAGACAACAGAAGGGAGGGCAATGTTACTTGTTAATCGTCTGCTTGTTTTATGTGGTTCATTTGATTGATTTTTTTATTTTTATTTTGCCAAATGCAGTAGCGACTAGCCCAGTAAAATGACGCCACGGCGGGCTCCCAAATCAGCGATGGAGGGCCGCAGGAATATGAGCTGCACTCAAGGGACCTTGGGTGGAATTGTGGGGCAGAGTTAAATGTAATGTGGCTATTAATTAAAAGAAAGAGTTGTGTATTGGGCAATAGATGCAGATTCATGCTTGAGTCTTGAATCTGGCTTAAAAGTCGCCACGCTTTGCGTTGCAGTGAGCCAAAGGCGAGCATCCTCTGCAAGGTAACGTCCCCCACACAATCGATACGAGTGGAGAGCTCCTGAAGCTTTCTGACTCCTCTTCATTTTTGTGGGGGTGTGTGGCTAGCTGCTCAGGCTGTTATTACTTTCATCCGGCCATTTTATCAGCTCGTATGTCGGTCAGGGCAGAACATTGAGAAGAGACATTGCAGCTTCGGGTTCATTCCAAACAAGCTTGTTGTTTTTTTTTTTCTTGACTAAGCTCAATTTTTCAATTGTAATACATCTTGTGTGTGGAACAAGAAGTGGACCATATCTTATTTATTACCACACACGTCTGAACAATTACTTAAATTCGATTGACTTCACAGTGGAATGGAATTCATGCTTTGGCAAGTGAGCTTTTAGCTGTTTAACATTCTTAAAAATGTTAATGGAAGGAATCTAATGTCTAATCCTGTCACATGCACCTTTGACAAGACAAATGATGATGAAAGAGCGTTTTGGGCCCCGTCACATAAATTAGCTAACTCCATCCATCTGTCTGTCCGTCCATCCTCATCAATCATGTAGTCAGAAAATTATCATTACATGTTCATCCGTCCGTCCGTCCGTCCGTCCGTCCGTCCGTCCGTCCATCCATCCATCCATCCATCCATCCATCCATCCATCCATCCATCCATCCATCCATCCATCCATCCATCCATCCATCCATCCATCCATCTTTCCAAAAAAACAAAGACTGACTATGGCTATTCCTGAACAAGCGGGGACGGCTTGGGAATGTCTAAACTTATGTTGGCAGTTTTCCCCACTGCATTTTTCATGTCTTGCTGCAAGTGTAAAGTACATGACACACATTTCAACATTTGTCGTGAACTCATGCATACATCTTTAATTCAATGGTGCATGCGCACGGTGCCATTATGCTTCAAGGACATTGGCTTGGATGAGACCAACATTGACTTATTTTGGGGTAAAAATGTGTCGGTTGAGCGGAGGTTCGATTTTGTGTGTGCGTATGTGTGAGTGTCAGAAGAGCCGAGGACAATTTGGCGTTGCTGTTTTAAGTGCCATCTCTGTCTAATGCATTATCCAAGCAGCCCTTCAGCCATTTGGTCCGTGTGTGCGTGCGTGTCATCTCCCCCATCCTCCGTCCCCCTCCTACATTTTTTATGCTCGGTCTGGATTCGGAGAGAAATCGGCGACCGCAGCAACACGCTGCGTCTCAGCGTTCTCACTACGCATGTCGGGAGGATTTTTACACAGACGTACTTGTCTATCAGTACATATTTTTACCTGTTGTTTCACTTGAATAATTTATCATCTGTCCATCGTTAAGAAATAGTCGATGATCACAGAGTACTCCAAAACAGCAACCACATTAAAAGACAGAATGATCCATTCATTTCAGACAATAATTCAAACCCATAAAAAAACAAACAGGCTTGCTAAGTAAAATCCGTGACGTAAACGACAAATCGCGATATAGCAGGGCTGTCGTGGGTCGACCAAATCTGTGGGGGGGAAAAAAAAACCCTCCTCAATTCTGTTGTTTGGGTTGGACAATAGAAGCAATCCCAGTTTAATAGCATGTATGATTACACCTCATGATAGTCTCTCTCTGTCTGAACATGGTTTCTGCGGGGTTATTGTCTTTTCATCCGCTCAATTCTGTACGTACATGTACATACCGGTGAGCAGTGTTAATATTCTGAGCCTCTGACGTAGGCTGCAGTGACGTCACAGGCTGCCTGTCAGAGATTTTGGATGAATGCGAGCTTGACAATTTGGACGGATAATTTGTCGGCGACATGTCCAGCTCACTGGGCCAGAAGCACATAGTTGCATTGATATTTATATTTGTTGCGGTGAAATAGGTGGCCAGGCATCGAGTTTTAAGCTTCAACAAGCATGGCAAAAATCAAGTAAGCAAAATTTGCACGTAAGCCACATTGTACATGATACATTGTGATTGCAATCACATATATCTTTTTTAAATGGTCCATTCTCTTCATTTCCTCACTTCATTGTTGCTTAGTTAATGTTTGCTATCAGTTAGTCGAACTGGCAATTTGACCTAATTTTGCATTCATTCTGAATTGAGATTCCGTACTTCCGTACTTGTTTATCTTTTGAGTTGCGGTCCTTCTCAGGACATTAAACTGAACGCAACAAGGCCGTTCAGGTTGTCTTAGCTAGGACTAGATTTTGAACATGAATTAACAAAGCCCGTCTTCTCTGTTGAGAAGAGAAATGACAACCTGAACAATCAATTGCGTTTGACTCTCTTGCCCATTTGAATACAACGATGGGAAGATTTGCATGTTGCCATTGCCAAATATGTAATAATCGTAGAGTGGCTTCTGCAGTGTTCGTTGTGGCATTCCGCTGGTTTGACAGCTTTGCAGGAAATAATGCCAAAAATACATTTTCTCTCCAAAATAAAACAAATCACTCACCCGTCGCTTTAATACCGACTTTCTTTTCTAAGACGTGTCATGTAGTTCAAGACACAACAGTCAAGCCCATTACCATAAATACCAAGTCCAGTTGAGTTTTTTATTTTTACTTGAAGCAAGACTTATAAATCTAACTCTGGAGTACATTTCAGAGGTTGCATTCTTTTGCTTTCGCTTAGACTATCTAGAGGGGCACAATCGGTTGATCTTTATCCAGAGTCCTTTTTTGTACTTCTGCTCGACAGGGCGGGAAGGAAAGCACGAATAAAATGGAGGCACGATGAAGAGAAATGGATGAGCTAAGTAATTACCCGTGGGTTTGCGAGAGGTGTTGTCAGGGTCTCTCCATGTGGTCAAATGTGCTGGCAGATATGTACATGCCGAACAAGACGATGAAGCACAGTAGTGGGCCTTTTGGATATCAAGAGCTTCATTGTCACCGCTCTGTTAGCTGAGAGCCCGCAGATCCCGATCAACCCGCTTATAAAACCCAATATGCGCTGTTGCGGATTAATATTCCCTATTAAAATGTCCAATTATGTAATCAGCCAAATCCAAGCTGTGCATGCGCTCAGCGGAATCTCTTCTCATCAGCCTGATCAAAAGGACTGACTGTGAAGAACGACTCGGTCTGATTTGCGAGAAACGTTGATGATATTTTGACTTTCATTTATTCCAGTGCCGCGTACATTTTTTGTTGTTGTCGGAAGAAACGTAGACGATATTTTGACTTTTTCAAAATGGTAAGAACTCGAGACATGTAGTGCAAGTCAGTGCTTCTTGAGTCAAGGAGCATTTTTCAGTGCAAAAATCTCAAGGCCAGCTACCCCATATATATTGTAGTAAATCAATTTACTCACAAATATAGTACTAGGTGTGAAATCTGCATTTCTTTGTGAACTCTTAGTGTAGCTTTCATTCCGCCGTGTGAAAATCAGCAGGTGGCGACACAATTTAATTGTACTTGTTACTTGTTTTAGCTGTCCTGAAACATCACTGACATACGTAGATAGAGCAAAGACATTAAAATAATCCAATTCAAACTTACCAAGTGAAATTGGATCATATCCTTCAAGCCAATGGTTGGCCATTTTTTTTGCAATTTTACTGCTCCCTCATACCTTCTTTGCCACTTTTTTTCGTGCTCTTCATTTCATTGCATCGGATGCAGCTCAGTGCCGCATTTGCGAAAATGAAACCTAAAAATGCAGGCAAGTCTTGTTCAAGTTCAGGCTTGTGTTTCATTCATCAAGTCCGGAAACCGACGACTCAAGTCATGTGACACGAGTCGAGCGCTGCGAGGGAGGCGACCCTGCTTCGCTGACCTCCCATGTTGGCGAGGGCGGAATGGTGTGATGTCACCGATGTCTCGCCGCGTTGATGTGCTAAATTTTATTCTGTGACTCACTGTCCTGGCTGCGGATGTGCTGATCAAGAGCATTGTATGGGTGGAAATTTTGGATTTGTTCAAATACAAGGATGACACAGCGCGGTGTACAAGCGGTTAACATGTCTCCCTCACACAACTATGACCCCTGTGCTTGACAATTCTTTGATTCGTGTTTTAGTGTTCCCTAAAAAACCCGCCTTCCAAAGACGAAAAATAGTCGTTTGCCGTTATCTTACAGCATCGAGACAAAATTAAACCTTTTTGGATTACGTCAATTGATACAACTTTTGCACCAGTTACAAATTTGCCAACATTTTGCTAATAAAGAAATCTGGGTCTTTTTAGTTAGCGATTATTCTGTTGTACAGTATGAACGGCTATGCGTGTCAATTGTACCTTGGGCCATCTAGTGGAAGAGATTTTAATAGTTTTTCTTGCCTCTCTATGTAACTGGCACAGGCACATAAAGAAAAAAATAATAACTTTTACGAAACATTTGGACATTTTTTTCACAACACCCATAGACCTACATTGCGGAGAAAAAAAACAAACAGATTCTCGACTTTCCCTTGAAGGTGACATTTGCCATCCAGTAAGCCACAGCGTGCGTTTGCAACGCCGCATGAAGATGAGGGCGGCTTGCCAACAGCTGTGACGGACTATTAATTAATTACGCTCTTGTCGATGTGTGTTGTGTTGGGAAAGACGAGGCGGGGGCTTGTGGGGTTGTGCGTGTGTGTGTGGGGGGGGGGGGCGTCAATGAGGGGGCGACAGTCACAGTCACGATGCTCAATCACGGCCATCCTATCGGAGAACTTGAGAGCGTTAATGGAGCAGTTTTACGGTCATCGTAATTAATTTCAGCGCGGCTGCTTATTGGAATAAATAAATAGCTGATTTGCGCACGTGTTGCGGCGGCAGAGACGGAAAAGAAGCCGGTGACCTTTATGGTTAAGAGATTCTCAGCGTATCATCTCATTAGTGCGCCTTTTGTTCTTGACAACCGACGCACCCATCCTATCGCAAGGCCTTCGCCGCCGCATCCCCCTGAGCCGCACGACCCCTCCACGCCGCGCCGTGAATGAGATGTCGGCCGCATGGTAATTAAGTCGCTATTGATTGGACTGCAGCGTGGCATGCGGCGGGCCAATGACAGCCAAGTGAGCAAGCAACGCTGACTACATACGCTCATATATTAGTGTTTCCCAAGCTTTATTGAGCCAAGGTGCATATTGTATTTTACTGGAGGAAAAAGTCTCATGGTGGTACACCATCATATAAAAAAGAAAGAGGAGGAGAAGGTACGCTGCTACTAACCTTGAGTAATAATTATTTTCCCGCAGAGCAGAGAGATTATACAGTTTATATGTCTGTGAGTACAGTTGTATGCTCCGTTTGAGTTTAAAGTAGCGCTTGCTTTAAGGTTAATAATTATTGTAGCATCTTAGCTAATGTCAGGTAGCCCGTCTCTGGCCTTTCACAATACACGCTGCATTGTGCTAGCGGACTTTTGTTATTATGTGGTTTAGTTGAACATTTAGTTGTTTATCTCAAACAAATTATTTTAGGTGCATTACCTGACATGTTTCGACTTGTACTCCCGCCTTCATCAGAGTGAAGTTAATGCACCTAAAATAATTTGTTTGAGATAAAAGAACCAGTGAAGTGATTAAAAAGGAAAAACAAAATGAACTTAGTACAACTATTTAGTTGTTTAAATATTTGGTCTTTCATTTCATTTTGGTTTACAGTATGTGTTGCTCCTCCGTGTGTGTTATAAAGTAGCAATTGTTTTAAGGTTTACCGTTACTGTGTTACATGTTAGTTTTGGATTAGCGGTTGTTATTGTATGGTTTAGTTTAGGATTTGGTTGCATCAAGGAAGTCAACCCGAAAATGCTCTTTACAGTGTGATATGTTATATGTGCCCCTACTAGTCTAAGCACAGCATTCTGATTGATATTGACTTTTGTGGAATATGAGTTAAGCAGCAAAATCCACCCGTTTTTATCCATCTCAGGGGGCAACCATTTCGTCACTTGCTGTCGACTGAAAATGACATCACAGCTGCCAGGTCTCATGTCACATCTAATCACAGCTCAGCTTCAGAAAACTGGTGAGCCGTGATTGCTTGTGACTAAGACCTGGCAACTGTGATGTCGTTAATATTTGTGACCCTGTGATCAGAAATGACTCTTTTGAGATTTAGGGCTGTCTAAATACTGTACATTTGACTTACTGAGAAAGTGATGGGGGGGTGGTGTCAGAAAAAGTCACTGAAGTGTTGAAATGTCAATATATAATATATACATAGAATAACATAGTTTGGGTTCGTGTGTGAAATGCTTACATCGTTTAGTAATGCGGACTAATGAAAAGTTTGGCGTGAATGCGCTCCGAAAAAGTGGAACAATTTCAAGTTGGATGTTTTTGAATACATTTTTTTATTCATTTGAGGAATACGTAATATGAATATGGAATATGTACATTTATTAACATTCATGCATAGATTTGGGAATGTTGTCAAGCAAAATTTGTAAAGGAATAAAAACAATACAGCAATATTAGAAATATAAGACATGGTTCCGAGAATGTCCTGATAGAGCAGTTGAAATTGTAGATGGTCTGAATCAGTTCACAAATATGGAAGAATAATTCATTTTAATGGGAATTTCATGACATGAGACGTGGAATTCTGGGAAGATTTCTATTGAACGAGCTTGACGGGCAGGGCATTGAAAAGTGACAGAATGATGAAAAATAATGAATGAAGATTTTGTCAAATAAAGCTTTTGAGTTGAAGCATCTACGTGAAGAGGAAACGCAGGAAGGCAAAAAAAAAAAAAAAAGTGCCGCGAGCAGCGAGGTGCAGCAGGGGGATGCTGCAAAGTAGGCCTGATGGCCAATGCTGTGTTCAGGCAGTGGTTGCCATGGCAACCCATTGATTATTTAACAATTGGGATGAAGCCTGTGCCCTGCATTCACTTCTGTGGGTGGCGTCACCGTCTCCAGAGTGAACCACACATTTGCCACGTATACACTAGGTTAACGCTATGTAAAGTTGACTCTTTCTATTATTTATGCATCGTTGTGTATTTCTGTGTTCTTATGAGGCTTGCATGTGAACTACCATTGGATTTTTATATTATGTTTATTGCACATGTAATTCTTTTTAACCATTTAACACCCCTGCAATATCGTAAACTTGTTTGAAATTTTAGAATTACCCGCTTAGCTCCTTTGCATGTTACCATGATTTGCTCTTTATCTTTTCTTTTCCGTTCACATTTTAGTTGCAGTCAGTGTTAGAGGATTAAGGTTACGATTTACTTGGCAATAATCTAGAAAAAATAGATTGATTTCTGATGTAGGCTTTTAGATCAATGCCTCCAGCGCATGTGCAACCTGGATTGGCATCAATCTGTGAAATGCCGCTGATTTGACCTCTGTAATCCTTAGCCTACTTCCCATCAAAGGATTATCCAGATGGCGTAAATTGCTATTTGGTCCTCGATGGCCTTACTGGAGCACAGACAGCCAAAAATGTGTTCTAAGATTTGGTACTTCTCTACTGACATGCTTTCAAATTGAGCGTACTCTTCTTCCTCAGGGCGGATGACCATTCTAAGAACTGGGGGGGGGGGGGGGGGGGGGGGGGGGAGCACTAATCCGGTCTAATCCTAGGTACTTGATTTGTTTGCTCAATGTTAAACAAACGCATGTTGAGATTATTTGTGCTGAGATTATCTTGTGTTTTTTTATGTCAAACGGCTGTTTTATTTTACTGATATCTTGATTTGGTGTCTGGATTCACTGATTCCCACGTTATTTCTTGACTATAAATCCCATGATGCACTTGGTTCCACTTTTTTTGGTTCATTTTGTTTTGTTTTGAGACAACAAACATGCAATTTGTGTTTCATCTCACCATGTTGCAATTCTCTTGAAATTCGGATATTTTTCATACTTACTTTTATAATCTTTAATACTCCCAAAGACTATTTGTTTCTCGTATTGTGAAGTTTGCTTAATTCTAATTCCATTTTGACATCAGATGTCATGTGGAGGGTTCACATGTATCCAGAGAACCAAGACTCTCCTCTGAGCTCTACTTTGTTTAGCATACAAGTGTGTTGACCTTCGGCCATAAATATGACCTCTTTCATCTTTAACACTGGATGCGGTTATTTTCTATACTCCAAACACACACACTGGTCAAAGATTTATTAAATGTCACTCCAGACTTTTGACTGCTACTCAGTTGAAAATAGAGACTACATGCGTGTATATTTATTTGCTTTTAATACAATGTGCAGTATGATGTTGTTATTTTTAGTTATTCTATTATGAGAAAATTATATAATCATCATATATCGCATCGTATCGTATTATATCATATTATGATTGAGCTGAAAGTAAGCTTGTTGAAAAATCATCATCATTGTCATCATCATTTGCACTCCATAATGCTGATTTATTTGGAATCAGATGGAATCAGAATTTGAAAACATGTTAAATGTACAGTAAAATGTTCAGGGGGACACCCTGAACCAGTTGCCGGCCAGTCGCAGGGCACACAGAGACGAACAACCATCCGCACTCGCACTCACACCTACGGGCAATTTGGAGAGCTTAATCGGCCTACCATGCATGTTTTTGGGATGTGGGAGGAAACAGGAGTGAGTACCTGGAGAAAACCCACACAGGCACGGGGAGAACACACAGGGAGGGTCAGAGCCAGAATCGAATCCACAATCTCTGAATGTAATAAGTCACAATAAATTAACAGATTGAGTCACGTTCGCACTTTTTTACTTTGCTAAAACGTTTTTAGAATAAATCAAATTTACAAGTCAAAACTATTTAAATCAATGAAAAAAAATCTCTTTTTTTCTTTATTTGTTCATAGTAATCGAATAAAATGCACAAATGTTTGCCCCACATTTAAGTGTGTGCGTGCGCTTTCTTTTGTGTTTGTTGGCGGTCTCCGGGCCCCTGTGGTCATTTTCAGCCCTTGGCACCTTCCCGCACCTTCTCATGTGTGTGCGTGCGCATGGCGTCCGGTGTGCAGCCGCCGTCATCTGCTGAGATAATGTGTATCTCTTCATATTCACAGGCCAACCCTCCCCCCATCATTGTCAACGCAGACTCACTCGATGCAGGCTCTTATGTAAGTATCTCCTCCCTCCCTCTCTCTCTCTCACTCTCTCTCTCTCTCTCTCTCTCCCCCCCTCACACATTTCCACGTTTGTGTGCGTGTGAATGTGTGTGTGTGTAGACGTTTGCCATGTGAACATCCACATCCATTATACATTTGACCTTTAACCCAGCCTTTTGTTTTTGCTAGGGCTCCCCATTGCAGATTTAGTGTCACGGCCGAGACGCAGAATAAACTCAAAATCCGATTTCATTTGAGCATAAACTGCAAGTGTTAAAAATGTGAGAATTTTTGCTGAAGCGTTTTGGTGTGCAATGCTGCTTTGAGATACGAGTGACTCAACTTTCGAGTCTGGGTGATTTTGTTTTGCTTAAAGTCTGAGCAATACAAGAAGTAACAAGACAAAAAGAAACAGACAAGCAATACATGAAACCAAGAGAATTGCACCATGTGGATTCAACAACCATAAAAGTCTACGAGCTTCAAGCTAACACAATGCAAAACTCCACAGCTAGGCTCACAAAACTAGCATCGGTTTTGTTGTCGTTAGGACTGTTGCGGGCAGGGATATTTGAACAGCCAATACAACAAGACAATACAACTCTCGCAGGCATATATTCTTTATCCTCTTAGTCCTGTGATAAAACAGTTGATTTTTTTTGTGCTGTCAGTGAGACTTACAAAAGAATTTCCCATGTTTTAATCAAACTGAAGATGAACATGTGTGTATGAGGGGGGCTAATAAAAAATCAAACAAACAAGCCAGCCTTGCTAAGTAGCTTTTTGTCTTTTCTTGTGTCGCAGGTGAACGGCAGCGATGGCATGTACAAGTATGAGGAGATCATCTTGGAAAGGGTAAGTTAGTGCTATATGGCTACTTGGTTATGTGCTACATCAATGCAGCAGTCATTGAACGATGGAATTTTTGGAGCTACTATAAGCAGTTTAATGTGTTTTTGTTGAAAAGTGACAAGTTCTTCTGAAATGATGATTTGGGTATTTTTAGCTTTTGTTGCTGAAAATATTTGCAACATTAGTCTCCCATTTTTTTCCAGGGGAATTCGGGCCTGGGCTTCAGCATCGCTGGAGGCATCGATAATCCGCACATTCCTGACGATCCGGGGATCTTCATCACCAAGATTATTCCGGGAGGAGCGGCAGCCATGGACGGGAGACTCGGGTAACGCAGATTTTTCTTCACGTCTGATCAGGAAATGACTACTTTTTTCCTTAAAGTTATCTTCTTCTTCCATTGTCAAATTGCAACTTTGTTATCGTAACATTACTACTATTTTGTGTGATATCCAGTGCATCACTGAAATTGGCTGCAGCATTTGTAGCGATGACACAACGACGTAAGGCTTCCTCGTACACATCCGCAGGGTTAACGACTGCGTGCTGCGCGTGAACGACGTAGACGTGTCGGAGGTGGTCCACAGCCGGGCGGTGGAGGCCTTGAAGGAGGCGGGGCCGGTGGTGCGTCTGCTGGTGAGGCGAAGGCAGGCCCCACCCGAGACCATCCTCGAGGTCAACCTGCTCAAAGGCCCCAAAGGTAACGCACACACAACCACTTTAACTGTGGGAATGCAAATGTCAAAAAGCTTCCCAAGGCTGAACATGTTTATATGATTTTATTATTTTCTCCTTCAGTTCTTTAAATATAGCAAATATATCTAATATGATATATTTTTGTGCATCACATTGTACCTTTTGGCTTTACTGTGGCTACCCTTGGCCAAATAAAAATACGGTCCAACCAATATTAAACTTATATATTGTCTCATTGCTTATTTTTTCTTTATATAATTTCTTATATATATTATTTTAATGATAATGATATTATTTTTTATTATTCTTAATACAATTCTAACTTGTGTTTTTTGAAAATACTGATCGTCAATTTTTCCTAGAAAAAGTAGTACTAAATACTAGTTCTTCTTTTTTATGACCTTTTACATTTTCACATTTTATCTTGTCCTTTTATTTTAATTTGCTTTTTGCACCAAACAGAGCAGTGCTCAAATTTTGACGTACTGTGTAGAACGACAAAAAGAGCGATTTTTGTTTCTTTTAATATTACAACTTTATTCTTTTATAAACTCTAAATTATGTTCTCTCATAATATTTTCTTTGTTCTTGAAATAATATTATATTACAGCTCTCCCTCCTAATTCTGAAAGCTCAAACAAGAATCATGTAGTCAGAAAATTATTGTTACATATCCATCCATCCATCCATCCATCCATCCATCCAATGATAAATGATTTTTACATCAACATTCCAGGACTGGGATTCAGCATTGCCGGCGGAATCGGCAATCAGCACATCCCGGGTGACAACAGCATCTACATCACCAAGATCATCGAAGGGGGAGCCGCCCAAAAAGATGGACGGCTGCAGACGGGAGATCGCCTGCTTGCTGTAAGACCCTCCTCATGTGTCTTATATATTTCCCATATTTCCTCTCACCACGCATACACCAACACAGCCAACCTTGGGCTTCTCTCACACAGTTGCAATATGCCCCGAATCTCACTTGGAGCTGTGAGCGCGTTGGCTGGTGCGACACGGGAAAAGGCTTTTTACGAGTTTTTAGTTGCGAGTGATGCAATTTGAAAATACGTGTGTACCCCGACCGGAGCTTTCTTACGGCTTGTATTCTGTTCCAGGTGAACAACATCGTGCTTCAGGACGTGCGTCACGAAGAGGCGGTGGCCGCACTGAAAAACACGTCCGATATGGTTTACCTCAAGGTGGCCAAGCCAGGACCCGTGCACCTTAATGACATGTACGCCCCGCCCGACTATTCCAGCAGTACGTATTTACTTCGTCGTCTTCATTTATATATTAGGGATAATCACAAAAGTAATCAAATGTCACATCGTTGATTGTGTAGAATTGACTCATTATCAATGTATTATACTGATTATAAAATAAATAAAATGTAATATTGAATAGCCGCTTGGAAACAGGAGTAATAATATTAATGGTGGTAATAGGATTAATATTATGTCTAATGGGGTTGTTATTAACTCCTCTTTCCACGCGTGTTTCAATTCATGTCTGGGGAGCACATTTCAATGGAAAAAAACAAATAGAGACAGAAAGAGTTTTTCAACATGCAAGCCATTTTTTTTGCTTTGACTAGCATGCAAAAATGAACCAAAAAGGTATATAAATTAATAAACCAAACCACATAACTCTAAGTAGCTTAATGTAAAACCTCATAGACGAGCTAATGGCTAGCTTTGTGGTGTTTTAACCCTTCATGCAACGGATATTTACAACATACGTAAACAGCGGTGAAACAGACATTATTGGGCTCAGTGGTTGAGTAATCCTCCCCCAACACGAAGGCTATAATGAACCCAGTTGCTCATGACGCTGCGTCATCAGTAGGTACCGTGATGAAGCGCTTTGAGTCGCTAAGGAAGAAAAGAGCTGTACAAATGAAAGCCCCTTTCACCATATAACAATACTCACAGGCATATATTATTTATCCTCTGTGAAGAATCCTCTGCTGCCACTGCAGTTTACTAAGGCGCTGTCTTTGCCTCCATGTGTTTGTATTTTACTGCAAAAACATGTCTGTGTTTAATTTCTGAAATTATATTTATATATGTCATTAATATGTTTATTTAACAAAGTAAAATATAATAGTGTTATTTATCTTATTAAAATAAAATAAAAACTAGGAATGATCAGCCTTGGTGGAGGTTTGCATGTGAAATTTCGCTTCGTATAAGGTTTTGTCATTTTACAATACTATCCGAATGGGACCTTCTGCCATCTAGTGGACGAGTCTTTTATTGTTATACCATAGAAGTATAGAAAAATGAACAAAACGACATTATTTATCATAACGAAATAATATTTCTTGGAGCAATTCAATGAGATTGTATCAACACTATGTTAACCAAGTGGTGACAAAAAATAGCATCTCCAAATGTGTTACTACGTAAACAAAGACCCACTTCTCTACAAATACACTTTACATAAATCTCACATTACATAACACAATGGTGTGACACTTCTTAATAATATAATGCTGTCTTTTTATCTTGAGGAGTGATGAACTTGCATGAATTTCTTGCACTGGTTCATTGCTCTCTTGAACAAAAACGCCCAAGACACCCACATCGTGACTATTATACACACTACGCACACACACACACGCGCAAACACACGCAGGCAATTCTTCCCACAGCAACAAGCTTAGTTCTCTGCCTCCTACTGAGTGTGGCCGGTTTCTCACATCCCACCTGCGCATGGGAGCCCACAATCTCAAGGCGAAATGTCTCCAAACTCTTCTTTGACGAGCCATTTACTAAGCACACTGGCTTTGCGACTGTATTTGTTTTTTTGGCCTTTTCCTCCATGTCACACATGCTCAGTTGATCAGGATTTAAAGTGGACTTAATCACAACTAAAGTGTAGTAAAGGATGAATAATAAATGCCTGTGACTATTGTTATATACTCTGTTGCTCCAGGGCATGTTCAAATAGTTGTTTAAAGCTTTACTACTACATCAATACTCGCTTTGTTTGCCCCTCTATTGCACTTTGTGTTAACATTGAAACAGTGATGTGGTTTGTGTTCAATCAACACACAACATATAACTCTTTATATTTAGTTTTCCATTATAACATGGAGTGAAACTAATTGAAAGCATCAATTATTAAAAAAAAATGTCTTCCTCCTTTTGACTAACTTCCTGTGTCCCCTATGGTGTAATCATTCTTGCTTTCCCCCTACTGGCCTGGCCCTCCCTCCAGCCTTCCCCACCATGGTGGACAACCACGTGAGCCACAACTACATGGGCGCCATGGAGCCCAAGCCGCCCTACCCGCCGCCCCAGGTCACCCCGTCCAGGTACTCGCCTGTCCCCCGGCACATGCTCGGCGAGGAAGACTTCACCAGGTAAGTCGCTGACCATGGAAAGCACTTATTCTATTCTCGGCATCCAGCTTAAGGTCCATGTGCTAGTACGCTATTTGTATTTTGCTAGGAAGACCATTCAGTGCACTAGTAGAATGACTCGGCGTGTTATTAGTCAGGCGAAACTACCAGTGGGCATGTTGCTGCTGCCAGTGCGGTCCAAGAGGCTACCAGTGGGTGACCTCCGCCTACTAGTTGGGCCTATACTGATACTGTTGCCACACACACAGTTGTTTATTATTACTGGCAAACTACTAGTTGGATATGGTCACTAATGAAGCACACGTGTGCACTTGTTGACACCAATGTGCAACTTGTACTACTAATAAAGCACTAAATATTCACTCGTCGCGTTTTATGACACTAGTAATATGAGTGAAGTGGGGCTGTCAACTAGTGGACAGTTTCACCTCACTAAACACATGCTGTTGTCCTACTAGGAGGCTAAAAGTGTCCTACAAGTGAGGACGAAGAGCACACTAGTACATCGACTGTGGCTGGATGACTCCCACCTTGCCTCCCTTTGCATTATTTAACCCCCACGGACGCGTAATTGCAACTGCAAAGATTTCAAGCACACAGCTTGCTTGGAGATCGAGGCAGAGGGTCTTTTTTTTTTTGGTTTCTTTTTGCTGTTGTGGAACAAATGTGTCACAATACATATTGCGAAAGCAGTTTCTCTGCCCTTACATACTGTTCCTTTTCCATGCGAGTTCCATGTTTTGATTAATTTTGACTCAGGTAAAAACTATTTTCATCATAATCGTCCTTGTACTACATATAGTATCACTGATAAATGAATGGCTGTTTTTAATCCATGTTTGTGAGCAAGGTAAAGGTGTAGATCTCGCACCCGTGTCAAGGCACCTTTTGACCTTTTGTGTGACTTCCCTTCCTTAGGTTTAGTGTGTATAATCATTTTTACGCCGTTAGACTGTTTCAAACATCCCACCATGACTCTTCCAAGACCAACAGGTCAAATGTGGTCGCAACATAGACACTTCTTGGGACTTTTTTAAGCTCCCACTGTCACATAAAAAGTCCACACATCTGTGTACAGGTCCAAGATTATTCTCACCCGTATCGTAGATTCAACACACTGTTGAAAGTCAAAGCCAAGCCACATGAAGAAAGCGTACAAACATTTTGTAACAAAACAAAAGAATTGCATTGACATTCTTTTTTTGTTTTATATATTTAGGGACACTTGAGGAAAAGTCATCAAATTTCAGGGTGACATTGAGGCTATTGTTATTGCTGACAAATGTCAAAATGGGTCAAATTTGAGCCAAACAGTATGTAAGGGTTGCCAGTTTCACTCCTGCATGGGTTTTCTTTTTGGTCACTGTCGTCCAGTTCTTGTCACCGTGTGGTTGGCGTGAACACGAGACACACATGTTCAGTCACCTGGTGAAGCCCAGCAAATGTGGATTTGCATTTCTAAGATCAGTACGGGGATTTGACGTTGAGTTAAAGCTGGACAGTGTGTGGTGCCTTTGACCTCCTAAACCCAAGAATTGAAAATAGCATCATCATTGGGGAGTGTCCCGCGAGGTCCTGAATCATCTTGACCCACAGCTCTGGGGGGGGAGGCTCCCTGTGTGTACGTTTGTGTGTGCGTGTGCATGCAGGCGTCGAAGTATGTTACTGCGGTGGTCTTGTCCCGTGGCCCTGTAATGTCCTTTTGTGCCTGCCTGTCTACATTGTATGTCGCATCTTTTGTTGCCATGTGTCAGAGGTGGGGGCGGGGGTCTTGAGTCACATGACTTGACTTAAATCGGACTTAAACTTTAGGACTTGGGACTCGCTTGACTTGGACTTGACTCTAACTACATGACAAGTCTTGCCTGTTTGACATTTAAAAATTAGTTAGTGACATTTATTTTGTTGTTGAGAGAATTGCTACTTTTGTGTAGCACAAAAAAACACTAGAACCCTCCTCCCGCACATTTGATTTCATTTATGATTGCATATCTTTATTGTCACATAGTCAAAGATATCAAATAGCCAATTCAAATTATAACAACATAACTTCAAAACAATGTTTTTTTTTTTTTTGTAGGAAAACGTGAACTAGGGCAAATTCAGCCACAATTAATTTCTAAATAAACCGTTGTTTACAAAGGTGAACCAGCACAGGGTTAATCATCTGTAGCCTAATTTTATGTCATTGCAACGGTGTAAAACTGGTATGTCTAGTTAGGTCCAATTTCTCCAGAAATGCAACTGAGTGAAGACCAGAGACGTTGACACATGCGTGACTTGCTCCCACCTCTGGTATGCGTGCTTTTCTTCCTGTCCTACACTTTGTCCCGTTCACTGTGATTCCTGTACCCCCACAGCCGGGCTGAGCCAATTTACAGTGTCATCCACAAGCCTGGGGAGGGCAAAGGTCCCCAGGCTCTCTTCAGAGGCTTCTGTCCTTCCCCTGCACCCTTGTGCCAAGCTCCACTCCCCCTCTCTGGCAGGTACTAACCTAGTCTGTCACGCCTTGCTCAGCTAACCCTCCTCTCCTCAAAACCAGACCTTTTCACTATGACGTCACACGTTGGCCAAAGCGGCAGCGTTCTCCCATGACACCGCTTGTAAACCAGGTTTAATGCCGTTTAGCAAAAGCACACGTCGAGTTAAGGGTCCGCCGAATGACATCATCTAAATGATGCGTAACGATTGTGCCACTTCAGGGGGTTTCGACTTGAAAGGTTTCACTACACGACGATGAAACAGACACTCCAAAAGCAGCACCTTCTGCCCTTTTGTCCGCTATTTTTTTTTTTTTTACATAAAAGTGAGCCGTACCCGCTTTTGGCAAGCACATCTCTGCGGGAGGAGTGGAGCCGAAAGGGCTTTCGCACTCCCACAAGCTGCTCCGTTCCATCTGTCAGGAGGCGTTGATAAACCTAAAGCCTCTGTCTCGGGCCAAGTTTCCTCCTGAAGGTGGGGGGCGGAGGGGTGGATAATATTCAACTGCGTTGTGCATCATATCTGCAGTAGTGTCTACCTGAGTGTGACATTAGCAGATGGGCAAATAGTAATTCATTTAGTCATTTTTCATCCCTTTGTAAACCCTGATGTTTCTGTATGTCTGTGTGTGCATGTGCTTGTGTGTCCGTGTGTGAACTCTGAACCGCAGCTTTAGTAAAATTGTGTCAAAATATGTAGGGCAGCATGGAAAAACGGTTGAGCAGTCAAAAAAAAAAAAGCCAAAATAGGCTCAGCCGTTTGAGCAGTTATTCCATATCCGTGATATCCAGATTAAGTCCATGTGCTGTCAAATTTTGTAATGTCACTCGTAGCATGCAAACAGTTGTCAGCTAGTACTACAGTTTTGTGTTCACAATTATTGCTTTGGCTCCTTTCTTTTTGCATCTTAATGCCAAGCAATTCTGTTGACGTGAGTTGTGACCTTTCTCTTAGAGACATGTAGTTCTTTGCTGCCATCTCGTGGCCTCTTAAGGCAAAGCGACTCGAATGAAGTGAGTTGAAGAGCTTCATTTGCTCAAAAACAGTGCTTTGCTGCTACCTTCCGGGGATTGCGTCACAGTCACCGGCGCATTTCTTATAGCCTCGAGTACCGAGAGCCGCAATGTAAATCCAACGTCACGATCACCCGGAAAAATTAGCACCTCTGTAGCCTGGTCGCCGTGTTACGTGCAGCAGATGAGCAACGGCCTCCATCCGGGATAGCAGACATCTCGGTACATACCCACCGCTGCGACTCTCAGCACAAGAAGGCTAATTTTAGATGCCTGCTATAGTAAGTGCGCAAGTGGAGCAGGTTGATTGTGATGACTGAGACGCTATAGCGGCCTTCTGCCCATTCTAACATACTCCAACGTTGTTGTCGCCCACACCTTGTAGAATGAACATACAAGTTTTGTATTAGACAGGGCCTAGGTTACTGTTTTAAAGAAATAACGAAGACTAGCTTCTCTAAAGAAATAGCATAGCCTATTCAACATAGCACAGCACATTGATTGAGAACTAACCTACACTAACACAATCATAAAGTTAGAATTACAGCCAAATATTTGGATGAAAAAACTCCTTTCTGCCATTCTTGTACAAATCCAATGGAACCAGTAAGACCGGCGGCCTGTTCTCAGGCAAAGACTGTGAGGAAAAGTTTTATTATTTAACATGTTTGGTCAGATTCGAAACACAAGAAGCACTCAGATTGCAGCAGCGGGCGAGCTAATCAGCAACTTTATGCACCTCGCATCCGCGCAAACACCAAAAGCTTTGACTCGACAAATTCATGCATGGATAACGAGGAACACTTTGACCTTTCGCTTGCCATACTTTTAAGAGACGCAAAGGTGGAAAACGAGGCGCCGAAATGAAAGCAATCACAGCGAATTAAGCAGAGTCTTCATCTGAGGTGTTAATCAGACATCACGGGTTCTTCTTAGTCACAGCGACAAGCCCGAAATGTAAATGAGCCAAACGAGAACAAGAAAATGGCACGCTACTGACATACCTAAAGCCTTTTAACGATTCTTTCGATATTTTGATATCCAGCTTAGGTGTTAGCATAGTATTACAAAGTTCTCAAAGAGTGCACAGTTTGGGTTCGCGAGTAACAGTTGCACTACCGGTACTAATGACATGTAAAATTCTACTGATTATTAGCTGGTAGTGCCTCACTACTAGTTGTGCTATCAAAAGCCATTTTGTGCATTTATTTGATATTTGTGATGTGCTCCTTACTACAGTCCAGGTACTCGTACTGGTCGCACTTTGGATAACTTTGGCATACTTGTTAGGTAACTCCATGTTGATAACTAATCGGGCATGAAAAAAAACTGTGCCCGAGTTGTAAATCTGTGCGCTACGAGTTCCACTAGAGAAGCATTAGATGCCTACTGGTAGAATTTTAAAATGGCGCTAATGCTACTTACAGCATAGCATGTCGTCGTCAACTACGTAGTGCACAGTTTTGTCTGTGTGGTGTTCCTCGTTTGTAACATGTTTGGTGCCACATATTGTCTTTTACTTATAAAACATATCTAGTTCACCAAAGGAGTGTAGAAGTGTCAAATTAAAGGCCTTAAAACTAGTGAGCGGTGTTTACATTTAGCAAAGGGGCTTCTGGGAATGTTCCTAACTGCTGTGTCTCAAGAGGTTGACACAATGGAATGTTGACATGGCAAAACAGAGGAGGACTCGGTATTGGTCCGATGAAACTCCGCTTGCAAGGAATTTGTCCTGTTAAATACGCAAGTAAAATGAATTTGTTTACGCTGTGCTCATAATTGCTGAGAATGTGCGAAAGATTGTGTTTGATGCCGTACTAACTTGTGGAGTTATAGCGTTAAACTTTTACATTCACTTGTTCCATTTTTCAGGTTTGTGGCTGTGGGAGGCGGGGCTAATATGGAGTGCAAGCGCATCACTTGGTTTGAAGTGCCACTCCACCACTATAAGAACTCGAGCCTTTCGTTTGCATTAGCATTAACATTGAGATTTGTGGTTAGCTAGCTTGTTGGACTTAAGAAGAATAGAAAGACAGGAGCGCAAAAAGGGGGATTTATTTATTTATTTATATTTTTGGCACGACAGCCACTGTGTGGACTTTGGGCTATAACCTCGTGTCATATTCTAGCCCCTGCAGACTATAATGTATTTTTTTGTTGGCATAAGGATGCTACACAAAGTAGCATCTATTTTCCCAGGTCGATCGATTAATATTTGATTGTGAGAGAGAATGGTTATATCATTATTTTCTAATGCTTTGTTTCAAATGCTTGGTGATTATTTTTTCAAGTCAAATTTGTCAGGATTGTTTGTGGTGAGTCAAATGTACAAAGACATTTTACATTGTCATTTTACAGGGATGTTCAAGCACAGTTAAAAAAAAGTATCTGCTCTTAGTTACTTCCCTCCATGCGAGTTAGGGTTAAATGTTAAGCCTCTCTGGTAATGATGATGGGCAGCGAGTGTTTGGGGCTGGTTCCCATCACACAACACAGTCATGAGATACGGCCGGGACTTGTTAAAGTGACGCGCCTGTGAGAGGAAGGCCAGATCGAAAGAAGGCGACCTACCGCTAGCCATGTTCACCGTCAACGTCTCGTCCTCTGTGTCGCTGGGGAGGAGACGGCCTCCAAAATGCTACGCCCGAAGCGGCCGTCAGATTGGAACCCGAAGGTAACTCGTGTTGAATCGGGATTATGGCCATGAAGTCACATCAGTTACGTACGTTTGGAAGTTTCGAGATGTTCTATTTATTTATTTATTTTTTAGTCTGGAGTAAGAGCTGTATCGAGGTGTCAACATTTATCTAGTCAACTGAGATAGTTTTTGATGTCAAAATCCTTTCTGGATATGCGTCTATCATCAAGTGTGGCTTTAAATAGTGTTTGCCATTAACTCCCTGATCTTTTCTCACATTCATGACACATTACTTGGTTTATACCGTAACGTACTCGATTCGAATGCCAGGTGACTAAACGCGACAAGTAGAGAGATTCACCGCCTAATCCGTACTCTCCACACAAAAATTGTTCTCAAATCCAACGTGACGTGACGCTTCCATTTGTCTGTCAAAAGATTTGTCTGTGACATTAATGCTTGTATTCAAGTTGACAAACATAAATGACCACCGTGGATGTTTGCTATTGGACTTCCAGACCTGATCTTTCCAAACACAACTTTCAGACTTTTCTTTTGAATACCATAATCAAGGCTTTCCCCAGCCTTGAATTTTAAAATTGTGAAATGCTGCCTTGGTGGGGAGGAGGGGAAATGGCTGTAATGGCAACTTTGAGCGCAGCCAATTGGGATGGCGATGGAATTGTTCCTGTCGACTGCAAGGGGGAAAAAAAACTCTAATAGGAACCATGCAGCCTTTTTGTGGTGGAAGGAATGTGCGTTTGCGTGTGCATGCATACAAAGAAGCATGAATGCAAGTTGTCTTCATTGCTTATTAAATGTGTGTGTCAGGCCAGCGTGGCATGGACCGCCTTAATATTTTTGTGCATGTGTGTGTGTGTGTGTGTGTGTTTGTTTGCGAGCAATGGCGCTTCAAAGTGCCCTGAAATAGAGACCGTTTCAAAAGCCTTTCTGGAAACTGAGTCATCGCATTTAATGCAAAAAGCGGCGATTGAGTGGTGGTAGAGTGTGTGTTTGTGTGTGTGTGTGTGGGGGGGGGTCTATGGAGCTGGATGTCTGGTTGTTGTAGGCCTTCGTTCATTTGAGTGGGTGGTGATGACTGTGAGTGTGTGACTCCAGGCAGTGGGGAAAAATGATGCCTGGAAACACTTGTGTGGCTTCTATATATCAGAAAGAAAGATCAATGTTATCCACCATCAAGTTGCAGCGGAACCTCCAAAGTGGAATCTCCCGTTTCCCATTGTGGTCAGATTAGTAGGGGACCTTCTTTGCCTCTTCCTCTCATCTTCTTTTGCAATGTGCTACTCTGAATGTTGGAGCGGTGCGTGGTACTCCAATGAAGGTGTGCAACTCCATTTGGCCAAAATGATGACTTCAATATTTGCAATATAGCAAGGGTACAAAAGATGAACCACACCACAGCGGGCGTTCACTCCCGAACAAGAAAGAACTTGCAATTAGGTGCGTTATTTTGTAATGTACTTTAACGGATGGCTTCCCAGGAGACTGTTCTTTATTTTCATTTCATTTTTTACTTCTTCAGCCTGACACTGCAGCTCTTCTCGTTTTTGTCTCGTCAGGGAGCCGAGAAAGGTGTTGCTCCACAAGGGCTCCACTGGGTTGGGCTTCAACATTGTGGGCGGGGAGGACGGCGAGGGCATCTTCGTCTCCTTCATTCTAGCCGGAGGACCGGCTGACCTGAGCGGCGAGCTGAGGAGAGGCGACCGCATTCTCTCTGTCAGTACATCCTCGTGGATTTTTTTTTTTTGTCCCTGTCATGGGAAGAACAACTCGCACTCTACTTAAATTGAAGTAAAGATACATTGGACTTTTGATCAAGTACATGTGACGCACCCACTTTTTGAAATTTTCCAGACACTAGTTTTGATTTGTGAGCAAAATGTGAGATGCTCTGAAGTAGAAGTTCTGTATTGTATAAGTCCATTTAGCTTAACGCATTCTACTGCCCCCCTGTGGCCAAATCGCGCTCGCCAAAAGGGACAGCACAATGTCCATTTAACTGCAGCAAAACATAAGAACTTTTTAATTCTTGACATTCTATTTCATTGTGTCATCATTGTGTGATTTTATAAAATACAATATAAAGTTAAAAATTTCCGCTTAAAACATCAATAGTGACAGAAAATATTTTGAGGGTAGTCTTCTTCATGCTTTACTTAATTGAACAAAAAAATTATTGGATTTTTATTTCACACCCGAGTACTTACGGTAATGTACATTCAAAGTTAAAATTGATCATCGTACTTGGCACCACCACCGAATGTAAAATAACCTACTTTGATATCTATGCTGTATATCATTTATTTGCGATAACTTTGATCTTAAATCACCTCCACTCTGCAACTTGTCTTTTAGAACTTTCTTAATCACAACACAATCCTCCCGAATTGAAATGATCGATGAAAGTCTTTGTTTTGATCGCAGGTGAATGGAGTGAATCTAAGAAACGCAACACACGAGCAGGCGGCGGCCGCCCTGAAGCGAGCTGGACAGACCGTCACCATCATTGCTCAGTACAGGCCTGAAGGTGAGCCTCAGATTCTTGTTTCCACATCACTGAAATGCACAGGCATGCAAAGTGGGCAAACATCAGAAAATGGACGGGTAATGTTGCAATTGTATAGTGGCCTCTGTGTGCCACAAAGTCTGCCAAGTGACAAGTGACCTCATCACGTAAACAAAAGCTATTCACAGTGTCATGAAACAGCGTAAATAACGTTGTGCAGGGTGACTGACTCAAGATGCATTATTTTATTTGTTTTAAATCACATGGCACACCATTAAATAAAAATATCACAAAATGTAGAAACTTATAAAATGATGATGTGCTCATGTTCATTTTGTCACATATGTACTTAGTGTGAGATGTGGGTTTGTCCACATACATCTAAGGGACTTCAAACTGTAGTATTAACAATGGGCGTCCATCTATACATTTGATTTTCATGTTGTTCACTACTTTTCAATGTGAGATACAGTAATATACACAACATCATATGGTCTTTTGGATGGCAGCCAAAGCTTCCCCAATGCACACTTCTCACAAGTATAACAACACCAGTAGAAAGACTGCTTGGGCATGCTACTAATATTTTTACCCTACGGGTGCCACTTTAAGTCTACTAGTACAGTGATCCCTCGCTACTTCGAGTTTCGTTTATCGCGGCTTCTCTACATCGCAGATTTTTTTCCAGATTAAAAAAAACATCTAAAAGTCAAAATTAAACTTCTAAATTGAGGAAACATGTGTCTAACCTTTAGGACAATGTAGTATTGCTCCAAATGTTCGTTTACGTTCCTTTAGAAGTCCGTTTTCGCGTGTTAGCACGATCGCAGATTAGCATCTTTCCGCTAACTCATTAGCCTGCCCAGTACTTCTTGTTTGGTGGCCGTACTTCGCGGATTTCACTTATCGTGGGTGGTTTTGGGAACCAATTATCCGCGATAAACAAGGGATTACTGTATGTGATTAAACTTAACTATACGGTGCAACTCGTGCACAGTTTTGCCTCACTCAACAAAGATGATATACATACTAGTCCTGTGCAGGGACTTTAAGTTAAGTTTAAGTTGTTAAGCTTTTTGAAAGCCGTTTCTGCATTTATTTGATATCCTTGAAAAGCAGACATAAAACCACAATTTGGCCCTAGTAGAAATACTAGTGCTTCACAATAGTTTACGATTCAATTTGAATTGCGTACTAGTCGTGGGGGAAAAGCGTTGCAAGTATGGTACGACACATATTGTTCGACTAGTGCAGCCTAATCGTTCCGTGAAGTGGAGTGGAGCTCTGGCTGGCTTGGCCGCGGAAGTGCGCGCGACTCCTGTGATGCGCTCCGTGCTCCCGCGGACGGATATTGAGTGCGAGAGGGGGCGGTGCCACAGATAGCATGGAGCCGGGTTAGCCTCGTGTAAGGCGGCAAACAAACCGCATTTGGCCGCCCCTTTCCCGGCTCTCAGCGCCGACTGGCTCCCCCGGCGAACACGCATACCAGGCACACTGCGAGAAGAGGAACAAGACAAAGACTGAAGAAGGGCAACTTTTTAACAAGTCGTGGAAGAAGAAAAGAAATAGGCCAAGCGAGCAAGTTTGATCGGACTGCCAGCCGGGTTGAGATGATGGGGGATGGGCTAGCGCACAACAGCAGCAGCAGCCCAGCACAAGCCGCGTGAAGTCGCTCATGGCCGGCTGAAGACCCGACAAAATACCGGCGGAAAACCGAGAAATTTCCGTCTTTTCCAGGTGAGACGAGGCGAAGCTTTAACACAAAATATGGGGGTAAAAAAGTGTGCTGCACTTGTAGAGACGCTTTACGATTGTATTTTGGGAGCCCGATGAACAACTAACCTGCAGCCTATGACTTCTTCGGTTAGTTGGTGGAGGTTAGACCTAGTTAGCTACTAAAACACTTAAATTACCTCTATATCCTGATTTGAGTAGTACATCTTTAATTAAATAAGATTAATAACCATACAATCACCACGTTTGCCACGTTAATGTAGGAATGCTTGACACTTATTTGTGGTTACACCACATCGATTGTATTTTAATCCTTTTAACGTCGTGTATAGTTAACACGGTTGAGTCTGGATTAACGAATGTCGTGCTGGGGTGCATTAATATGCCGCTGAAACTCACTCTTATGTAACTCGGAAGACTAGGTAGGGACGCACAGGTGTGGTCCAACAGGTAGGTGTGTGTGTGTGTGTGTGTGTGTGTGTGTGTGTGTGTGTGTGTGTGTGTGTGTGTGTGTGTGTGTGTGTGTGTGTGTGTGTGTGTGTGTGTGTGTGTGTGTGTGTAAGGCCTTTTGCGTATTTAGGCCATATCCTTGGTATCCCCTTGAACCTCATTGTCCGAATTAGTAAAACCATTTTGCTCACTATTAGAATGACCGTGTTTTGAATGTTATGCCAGCGATTTGTTTTATTACTTGAAGGCCCAGCTTACTAGTAATGTTTTTACCCCCCTACGTCTTTCCTTTCACTAGTGGACCAACTGTGACATACTAGTAGGGTAACTAACTACAAGTTAATTGTGAGGGGAAACTGCTCTTGACATGTGTGCGACTACGAATGAAGAGCGCTAGTCATGTCACTCGTTATGGTCATAGAACAAAGTTGTTTAGTAGTCCCGCAAAGGTTTTCCTCACGGGAAGCATATCGTTGTCTTCTGAGTATTCCAAATATGACCTTTTTAAACGATATTCTTTTGCGTAAAACTTCTATTGCAGCACTCTGCACAATGCTGACAAATGCAAACACACTCGACATGTTGTCATGACATCGACTTTACGATAACACAGTATCACATGTTTGCTTTCTTGTTTTTCTAGTTTTTGTGCGCGTGTTTTCAGCATGCCGCAATGACATGATGACAAAGAAGATATTGTTTGTGAGCTCCCGTCAATGGAAACACACATGTTCAACCAGTAGCCCTACTAGTTTAATCCATCATTTTACGTGGGCTTTTTTTTTCTTCCCAACAAGTTAAAGAAAAAAAAGGGAACAAAAACAATCACGTGTGATTTAAATGTACAAAATGACAGTGCAGTTATAACTCCTTTGCCCATGAGCACATCCAGGCTGTTTGCAAGCCATCTTCAGAAGCCTTCTGAGAAGCAGGGCAATTGGGGCGTTACACAATTTTAGTCATGTTCTACCAAAAAATGCTCAAATGAGTGAGCGCTGACTGTAATACTGTACGACAGCAGCACTTTAGCTATGCGGTCAGGTCACGTACTCCAAAGTTTGCTCGGCTTCACCCGGCTAAGGCCGCTAATCTGCGTACAATATTTAACAACGAACTTCAAACATACAAGGCAAGTGCTGGCTAATGATTGACTTCCTGCAACCCCTCCGGTGACCCCAGGCTTTCCCCAGTAACACTCTGGCATCCCAGACTGGTATGTGAGCATTGAACATTGTTCCTTTCAGATTTTGGCACTGGAGGAACCAATTCAGACACTACCCCCCGTGGGCTTTCAAGGACAGTCTGTGCAGGAAGTAAATATGACTCGTATACACGCTTTGATTGACTTGCGCAAGGCGTGTAGTTAGACTAAAGCGTTTACGTGAAGGAAATATGAGGAAATGCGGTGAGCCTGTTTGTGCAAAGTCAGCATACTTGAGATCCAAAGCAGTGGAGAGTGAACCACAACTACAGGATTTGAGTATACAAGGGGACCTTGACCTGCAGGTGACCCAACTTCTTAGTTGTGTGTGTTGATTAAATCATCAACTATTTTGACAAGATTACAATTATGTTATAAATGATGTCCTGCTTTTTTGACTAAATATGTGCAGTTAAAAAAATCTAAGAATCAACAGATTACTTATGACAGCATTTAGTTGCAGAAATGAGTGTATTAAGATTAAAAAAGTCAAGTTGAATGTCATTTGAAACTCATCTTGCATTACTCTTAAAAATGAGGATTAAGTTTTTAAAAATAATTGATAAAGTAAACAAGTCTGGTCTTTGCCGCCTGTAAAAATGACATATAAAAGACACTGTATAACTTCCACTAACAACCCATGCTAAACCAACTACCATGGCCATTTTTGTCTGGGGTTTGGCTTCATCGCATAGCATCTTAGGGCATTACAGAATGAGCACAAAAAAACACAAATAAGATCATTTGTGATTAATAGGTCATTGTGGTTTGGAGTCGGGGAGGGGGCTGTGCATATGCGGGATTCACTCCCTACAAACAGAACACACTCTCCTATTACAAGTACATGCTGGACACGTTGCGTAAGTGGATCATAAGAAAAGCCGCCGTGTCCCCTCAGAAATAAAATGCCCAAAAAAAAAAAAAGCTGCACGACTAATGAGGACACGCAGCTTCAGAACAGTCCCAGTTTCTATTAGCTCTCTTTTATGCCTCCCGTTGGCACTGACGCTGTTGCTAAAATGTACACTACACTAGCTCTTGTCAGTGTGTGTGTGTGTGTGTGTGTGAAGTGCTTTAAAGGTCTGAGCTGCAATAAAAGGCCCTCGTGTTTCTCCTCACTGCATTTCTGAGGCGTGCTGGTGAATAATTAATGCGCTCTGGCTCACACGTAGATGCCCGGCTGCTCAGATACGCTCGCTGGACAAAACGTTAAGCGTATGTGCACCGTCAGATGACATGGCGACACATTGCAAAGATCACTTTTTTTGTTGTTGTAAGTCTCTCAACACAAAGTAAAAATTCAAACAAACAACTGCTCATAATTTGGAAGAGCTCATGAGACAAAGCATTATGAACTGTCGTTCTCAACTGCTTTGAACTTTCCCTATCACAAGCCACCTTCAGTTTCTCCCAGAATCTTAAAAGTCAGTGTTTTTGTCTGCCCATTGCATGCAAACAGTAGAAATGGCAATGATAAAATGGTCATCTTATCATGCCACAGCCGTGTGCACATATGGTAGCCACAGTATGCTTTGTGCTGATAACTTTCTCTCCACAGGTTGCGTTTAACTTCAGCAAAGTTAACAGTTGAACTCCTTCTGTGACTCATCACTTCATTTAGTCCTACATCAAATGCACTTTTTGCTCTAATGTGAATTAAGATGTCAATCGGTTTTGGCAGCCCCCACAAAAACACTGGGCAGCCATACATTACATAAACCCTAAAGGTTATTGTATCATCAGAATCTGATACCGGTATGTTCTTCGCGCTAGTAGTAGTACAAAAACGTCAGCTGTTAATCCCGCCTGAGTGTTTGTTGTTTATTCAAAGGCTTAAATGCATTTCCAGCTGCCCACCGACAGAACAGAACAGAATGCCGTACCTGTGAGCACGCTCCATTCGTGTTTGGACTGCTCTTAGTATAGTTTCAGCTTGTGTTGTTATTTTTACACGCAAGCCCGGCAGGATAGAGGAGCATTTGTTTCCATGACTCTTCCTGTTTGTTGTGGGACAACAAAAGACAGACTACCTGTAAAGTGCCTTTAACAGGTGTGTCGTAGCTATGCCTTCTAATCTCAGCGGGCGTTCAAATGCAGAATGTCGACCCTCATTTTTTTCCCCCCCGCCCTTTTTTTCTACCTTTCTTTTTTTTTTTTTGTCACAGTGCTGCACAGATCTTGTGATGTGTCGTACAGAGAGAGAGGTCTGCATTGTGATGTTGCCATTAGTAGCCGGCCGAGGCTTGGCAGCATTTCATAGTCGGGAGCTGAGCATTCCCTTCCCAAACTCCCCTGGGGAGTGTTCGGGCTGATTGCGGCTCACTGTTCTTCCTGCTTCGCTTGAATGTCCACAGATGAATGACTTTGGAAGGCGGGGAATGCGTTTAGCCAGCCTTCAGGTTGCGCTGTGCCATTTGGACGACCCCCCCTTCCCCCTCCTTTGCTCTGCAGGCTTCAGTTCGCCATCCGTTTCGCCCGTGTCGATCGAGGTGGGGGGGGAAGACTGTGCTGAAGTAGAAGTGCAAATATTTAAGGAAAGAAAAGGCTGGTAAAAAGACAAGCACGGGGATGTAAATGAAAGTAATATAAATGGATAAAATAGTCAAAATGCAGACTTTGGATTGTACAAAAGTAAAAAAAAAAGTTATGTACAATACCAGTTTGGTCTACACAAATCTATACACAAAAGTTGCACTTTGCTCATACTGAGAAAAAGGGAGGAAAATACACGACTTGTTTGTTTTGATTTCTTCAAGGTTTAGAAAGTGGGAATTTTTTTTAGCATCACACATGACCCGCATTTGCCACATTCTCATTTGCCATCTAAATCAAATGAGGTGGCTTCACTTCACACTTGATTGCATTTCACCTTTAAACTGTCATATTGAGAATCAAATCTTTAATGCGCTTAAAGTAGAGTAAGAAAGAATTTGTATCTCGCCGCTTGCTGGAGTTTTCTTTCCTTGTTCTTTTTGGGCTGTGGTGTCCGGTTACTTCACCTTGGTTGCTCAGAGCAGGGTGGCCATAGCAGCAGGCCCCGCGAGACGTTTGCCTTTTAGGTTTTCGGCAGGGGGAGGATGAGGGTTCAGTGACCTACCTCCATTTTGTTTATGCACCTGCACAAAACTCCTGTGATGTCATCCTCAAATGCGTGGATATTTGCTTTCTTTTTTTTCCTCAGGCTACCTGTCCGCTGGTTGGTCTCAGTCTGGACTTTGAGCTAAACAGGAAGTGTTGACGTCTAGTTTATGATTACACTGGAAGTCCCACAAGGCGTGTTTTGTATACTTCACAACTTATAACGCCACCCCCAGAGTCACATTGGTTTGGAAAATGTCTTAGTATAAAAGAACAATCATTGAAAACCGCAGTGCGTATCTATTTCTCACACTGCTCGGCAAACTCGCTTATCGCCAACTGTTGACAGTCTATAAAATGTATCTAATTACAGCAAATCATTTGTTACGCTGATAATAATTGCCCAAAACAAGAAAAAACACAACAAATCCAACAAACTAGTCTAGCTGCCTTGATTCAATGTTTGTGGATGACTTTGACCTTGTTTTTTTACCGTAAAAGGAAATCAAGTATGACTTGGGCAAGGGGGGAAAAAGAAATACACTCAGCAAAGTGCCCTCAATTTAACCAACATAATAGTGAGAGCTGTTTTCTTGTAGGAAACTGACACCAGTCCCTCCCAGTGCGCTGTTTTGTGAGTGCTACTAGTCCCTTGGACAAATGAGCAGACTAGTACAATATGGCGGAAATGCACAAAGCAATTTGAGCTACTTCCATTGAGAGCCTTCTCAATGAGTCGACTCGGGTGAAGTCGTTCATCACACGGCCGGCACGCAAGGATTTGTGCTCTTATGACGAATGCTCGCGCTTGCAATGTCGTGGGTGGCCTTCCCGCATTCCCCGCTCATTTTTTTCCCCATTGAAACACACTGTTGAGCCCGCGTTGAACTTCATTAATTTGTGTAATTAATTTACCTGTTATGGGACACGGGCGTATTGCTTTTGCCAGATCTGTGATAAACCATCTGTTCCGGAGCTCATTAATCAAGCCAAGGTTTCAGTCAATTTTCTATCAGGCTTCAATCCGAGGCGCTTTCTCTCACTTGTGGCCTTTTTATATCACACGTGATCATCACAAGCACTTTTTGTGTAAATGTCGGCCATCCATTTTCTGTAGTGCTTGCCCTCCTTAGGCTTTGTGGATGAGTGGAGCCTATCCCATCTGACTGGTGGCTCCGGTGACTGCTATGGCTAGACCATTTAGTCTTGCTGTCTAATCTTTGCATTTTTCTTTGTGTATGCCTAGCTTGTCAAGACAAAACCTCACGTTGGATCATTGGAATGTGTTTTGATTGACATTTGTCTTTTCTTTTTGCCCCCAGAGTACAGCCGCTTTGAGTCCAAGATCCACGACCTGAGGGAGCAGATGATGAACAGCAGCATGAGCTCGGGATCCGGCTCCCTGCGCACCAGCGAGAAACGCTCTCTCTACGTCAGGTAAACAGGAGGCCGGCACAAAAAAAAAAAAAGACTCTCCTCACATTAATGAACCTCGGAAACCCGGAATCCTGTCAAAAGCAGACACCCTGTTGCCTGGCAAGGATTACGTGGTGAAGCCTTTTGCTTCATGCTGGCGTATAAATAAAGTCAACCATCATGCGCAAACTGAAATGTGAGTGATGCAAATAGCCATTAGATTAGCTATAGCTGTGAGCTTGCTTATTCAAAAGAATACTTCATTCTTGTAAATCAATCTAGTGACAAGCCCGGCCGGCTCCACTCTTACATTCTACGTGAACTCGCCAGTTAGTGTAAGCCAAAGTCAATTGAAGCGTTAAAAATAATGGCGCGACTGAGCACTTGCCTGTTTTGGGAACAACACCTCTCCAACGACAACATTCCACAAGAGTGTGCTGGAAAGCCAGTCCAAGCTTGTGTCAGGCGCCTCCACAATGCAGACACGTGGATTACAGTAGCGATGAAAAGAGGCGAGGTGATCCCATCCCGAGCGTTCCGCGCTCAACACAATGTTTTTGGGATACATTTAAAGCGCTCATAGCGTGTTTAGAGAATCCTATCAAGATGGCAACCGCTTGGCCCGACCATTTGGAGATGCCACTGTCATTGACGTCAAAGTGCCCTCAAGGGGCTCGCATTACCAACGTAGGAAACAGGGTTTGGCCGTGCGACGTTTGTGGACGTTTTGGCTTTACTTTGAGCTTAAAACGCCTTGCGCCTCTTCACCCTTTGGAGCCCACGTCGTATTGTCATAACACGAAGCAGTGAGTCATGCTGGAGTCAAGGTGATCAGAGTGAAAATGTTGTGATGTAACTGGACTGCGCCCAGGTTATTTGAGCCCACTGTATGCACGGCTCGATTGCGTCGCTCCAGTCTCTGTATGTGGGCTCGCGCGTATGAGAGACAAGCGAGGCCAAGCTCGCTCCTGTACGGCAGCTTACTAAGAGCACAGCAATGTTGTAAAAGCCGTCTCGCTATCCAGCCGATGCATGCCCTCCCAGCCCAGCCTCAGGAATGCGGAGGCGTTGAGCCTGCAAGGTGAGCTTCGAAACGCAACAAAGCAGTCCAGCAGCAAGCGCTCCGACTCGCCTGGTCGGTCGGTCGGTGGGTCGAAGGAGAAAGTCGAGTGGCTCGATTAAGTAACCAACGCTCCAGTTGCCCTGTTTTAGTTTGATTTTAGAATTTGTGCGACTCTCCAAGAGCCTGTCTTGTATTTCCTCTGCATCAAGCAGATGAGAGAGAGAGACTGCTGAACAAAACATGCAGTTGCATGTTGAAATGACAAATTGTTACTCTCTGTAGTTTTTTTTCAAAAAGATTGAATGATGCACGTTCATCCCAATCATGAGACATAATAGCATTATCCGTACTCGAGTAATCAATCACTTGGAAAGTTTGAAACGAGTTGTTTGGAGATGAAAACATTGAGATTGGATTGGAAAGTCCTGCACTAGGTCAAGTTGAGTTGAAACCTGCAGAGTGAGCAGTCACGTGGCATGATGATGATGACACGTTACGACTGACAACAAAAAGTATTTAGTCAAGAGCGTGCCAATGCAAAGCAGGCATCATGAGCAGGTCCTGGCGCTTTTCCGCTCGGCGTCTTTCATATTTCTAGCATCTGCAGCGTCAAACAACAGACATCAGCCCGCCTGACGGCTCCTTTTTTTGCGTTTTACCTTGCAGAGCTTTGTTTGACTATGACCGGACGAGGGATAGCTGCCTGCCCAGCCAAGGGCTGAGCTTCTCCTACGGCGACATCCTCCACGTCATCAACGCGTCCGATGACGAATGGTGGCAGGCCAGGCTGGTGACGCCTCACGGGGAGAGCGAGCAGATTGGAGTCATTCCCAGCAAGAAAAGGTAGTTTTGCGCTTCTGTTGCAAACGCGAAGCATCTGTAGAACGCCAAATGTACAGGGCCTGCCTCATCTCCTGGAAACTGACTCCATCTTTGCTGTGTCGGCCGTTGTAGAAAAATAATTGTCGCGTATTGTTTTGACCAAATCTTTTGATTCTGCACGTAGATTTAAGAAGACTTTGTCGCTGCTTTGTGCTCTTAATGCCATGTGACAACAACCCTATTTTATTTTTCTTAAAATGACGCTGTCCAGAGTGGAGAAGAAGGAGAGGGCCAGGTTAAAAACAGTCAAGTTCCACGCCCGGACAGGCATGATTGAGTCCAACAGGGTAAGTGGAGTGGAGAAGCCGTGTGGGAATGCTAGCAAAGCCCCCCGTGAGGCGCCGCCGCCATGTTGCCATGACACAACCGCACACAACAGGCACACTACACTCAAAACATTTTGCATTCGGCGGATTTGTGTTTCCTCCAACTTCTTAACACCTCGGCGGGGGGAGGACAGTCACTTCATAGATACGACAAATTGCTGTTGTTGCTTAGCAAAAGAGCAGCACCAATGCACAAGCAGCTTCCTGAGAGAGTTCAGATGATCTTAATGTATGAACTGTACTTTCAGAAATAATAGGTCAGTATTATGATTGAGTATTTCTCCCCAAAAATCTAAATGTGCGCTCGTGTCCCCATGCCAAACATGTATTCTAAATCCTCAATATCCAGCTTAATGTTTGTGTGCTAGATTACTCTTGGTCCTCACCAGTAAGAAAATTCAACTCACTGGTCAAACGACTATTTTGTCTGACCTAGTAATATATATTTTTTTCTTGACTAGCAGTGCCACTTCTAGCCTGCCAGTACGTAGACCCTAAGGGGTTTGGGCTGCGCTTGTATCAGTACTAGGCCCAACTACTCACATAATTATGATTAATAATAATTCATCCGATTTTTACAGCACTTTTCAGTTGGCCGTCTCATAAAGCACATTGACTTTGAATCCTCCAATGGCTTTCCAGCAGTGTTACTAGTGCTTCACAGCAGTTAACAAAACAAGTAAGGTTGAATTTCATGCTGATTGGGGAAAAAATGTTGCTTTCTGTGCTGAATTATCTTAAAAAGAGCGCACTAGTACGTCAAGGATATCATGCAAGTTGCAAAACGAGTTGAACACTGCGACTACTTCTACCAATGACAAGATGAAATTAGACGACTCAATATCTAGTGCTTCACTTGAAGCATGCAGATAGTAACTCGCATGTCCTTTATTCAGTCTCCTTGATAAATTGTGCACGACACGTTAGGCCGAGTCGTGCTGCAAGTGTAGCGCAGTATTTTGTGGCACAAAAACGACTCTCAATCAAAGCAGTCTACTTTTCTACTAGTTTGTTCAATTGTCTTACGAGTGAGCACGAAAAGTGTGCTAGCGACGAGAGAATTTTTCACAAATTTAAAACGCGTACTAGTATGCTATGCTGGATATGAAGGATAGCGAATACGTGTTGGAATTGTTTTCCATCGCGTCCGTGGCCGGCCGGCAACGGTATGAGGAAATGCATGTGTTGAACTTGTGTTTTCTGAACAAAAGTATTGTGTTCACCGCCATCCATTACTTGCTTTCTCATGTTTGTTATTATGATCTCATGTGTGGCGGACATTCCATTTTATTGTTTTGCATGCGTGTTGAGTACCGTCATTGAAATCCATTCTGTTTTTTTTTTGTTTTTTTGTGTGTTTACCCCCCCTCCTCCCTTCCCCGCCCCATCTCCCCCCCATGCCTCCCTCGCCTACAAAGCAGCTGGTCAAAGTAAAGCGCAAAAAAAGCTTCAACCTGTCGCGAAGGTTCCCGTTTTACAAGAGCAAGGAGAATATTGTGCAGGAGTTGGTGGAGTCTGAACGTGAGTACCAGCTGCGTGATGCAAACAACGGGTGGGAGGGAAAAGTGTGTGGGGGGGTCTCCTTGCTTTCTTCCTTTCTTTTCCTTCTTTCACACTTAAGTTCTGTCTCTCCATCCATCATCCCTTCCTTCCTTCCGCTCATCTCCACGGACGCTTTGCTCTCATCTGTCTCTCATGGTGCCGTAGAGGTGGGCCGGGCCGCGTGGCAGGGGGGCACAATAGGACTTGGGACTTGCTTGCCGACAACTTGCAATAATAAATCAGCGATAAGCAATGCTACTGTGGAACAAGTGCTGTGGCATGAATGGGCGTTTATAGCCCGATATCATATAATGGCACACATGTTGAAAGTAAATGTATTTTTCAAAAATTGCATCCCATTAAAGGCCATTTTCTTTTTATATCTCAATTTATTTGTAAAACACAATCCGGTGAATACAAGAAATAAAACTACAATCAGCCATAAAACTGTTCAAAATATCTGCTAGCTTAAGGAGTCTTACTTTTGCACAGCATCCGATACGAACGCACGTGGCACAGGATCCGTTTAGCGTAACCTCTTGAGCATGTCATCCACGTGGCCGATTTTTAAGGTTAATCCAGCAGTGACTCGTGTAACACTTGGCTTGATTGTACGGTACCTCCATTAGTTCCGGTCTCCCGGGAGCGCGAGACACAAGGATGACGTAATAGCAACTTGTGTCCCACTAGCGGATGCTAGCTAGCTCAGCCTAGCAAAAGGGCTAACCCGACAATCATCAAATAACAATTGAGGCGCCTCCAATTGACTTCCTTGCTTCTCTGCCACTCGGGACCGCCTCTCCGGTATTCTCCGAGAGGGGAGGGTGGGTGGCAGTGTGTGTGTGTGTGTGTCTGTGCGCATGCATGCTTGTGTGCGTGGTTGTCGGCCGCACTAACGCACAGCAGGCTTCCTAACACTGCGCCGCTAAACGACTCGACAAGAATGTCACAAAGCACTGATGTACACTACCTTGTAGTAAATTGATTTTGAAGTCCCCCCTCCGTTGAAAAGCTGCTTCCAACACACGCACAGAGCACTCCTCTTCCTCTCTGCCCCGACTATCACTAACCTCTTCTTCTTCCTGTCTGCTGTCTTCTCTTGTCTTTTTGTTCTCTGCTCTCACCTGTCGGGACACCTAGGACTTCCCGGGGTTAAGCGATGACTTTTATGGATCAAAGAGTTTGAGTAAGTGTCGTGGTTGTCCCCCGAGCGCCGATCGCGCAGGGGGAACTGGGGGCCGGGCACACAAAAATCTCACTGTGCATGCGCTTTGAATATGGATTCAGGCTAAATGGGCAAAAGTATTGGGACACCAAAGTAGCTGATGGGGGTTGGATGAGTCTTTTGTTTTGGGTGTTGTCTTTTATAGAAGCAAAGTTGGGCTTGTCTAACTTTGCTTAACAATTTAGCAACTCAGAGAGAAACGTGGAGCTGTTTAGAGCTTCTAATTAGTTGTATGAATAGCAAGAAGTGGATCCACAGTCTCGTTGTACCTTCCGCCATCTCAGGTAATAGCTTTTAATAGTTCGACCTGCTACGCGCTATCACTGGCATTGATGGTTGATCAGAGGAGGAAGTATTATCGGGCAGGTACGTAGGAGTGGAGGAACTTGGGAGAGCTAAGATGGGGTGAGGCCATTTGAAGATTTGTAAAGTGTGAAGTAAACTTGGGCTACCAACTCGGGAGTAATACCCCTCATGATCACGTTATTAGGCAAAATGCCTCGGTGCTAACACTTGGGCCGAGGGTTGTTCGAGTGGCCAAAGGAGAAGAATACGGCACATAAATGGCCCAGTTTTGTTCTCGCGAGATGCTGGTGTGATTTGCGTTACAAGCACTTTTGAAGAACCTGTGGTGTCCTACTTTAGCAATGACAGCGTAGGACACCAACCCACTATCACGTGCTGTCAGTGCTAGCAGAGTAAAAGAACCAAGTCAGTAATCTCCCCTCTGCGTAATTTAAAGCACGGCACAACAACAAATTTCAAACAATCATGTTAGGCGAAGAGGCGCAAGCTATATTGCTCACTGTTCTTCGCATCTCGATGGGTCTTGTCTGTTCTGTCAAAAAGACCTACCCGTGCAAAACTTTCTACCCAAGGCAAAATTGACAGCCTAACTGTCGTCAATGCACTTGCGGTAACACTTACCATGTAAACAAATGCCAGTTTCGGTGACATCATCTCATTCGAGCCCGCCAATCATAATTCGATGATTAATTTGCCGTGTTCAATCAAAGAACCCAAATACTAATACTCCAACTGATAAATCTGTCAAATAATAAGACTTGTTAAAAAACAAGTTTTCATTCAAAAGCACACCATGCACCACAAGGTCATCGCCGAGGATCATTTTTTAGAGACCTGGGATAAATCAGGCCGAAGCTGAAATTTAGCATTTAACACGCGGACCCCGATTGACACTTTCAGGGTCTTGATTTGTACACCGAGGTGATTGAAAGCTTACAATTGTAAGTGTGTACCAATACTTTTGTCCATAATGATTTGCTAAGTAACATTTTGCATTTGGGAGGTAGACCGGCTGTTGACAGTTGTGTCAAATAAGGTGACACACTTAATGGTATCCTTGTGACTGGAGCTGGGTGTTGCCACAGCAACGTGGACATAACAATGAGCCAATTGCCGCCTTCCTGCAGCGGTCGGTGGAGTAACGCACTCGTTGTTTTCTTTGGCCTGCCCTCGACGCAGCAAAAGGACACAGATGCGGTGTTTGGGGGATCGGGTCTCATTTGGGATCTCATCGCAGGAAACACTTGAGTTCCGATTGCTCACAACGGGAATGTTACCACTTGTATACGGCTGCCAGATGCAGCATGACTTCTGCTTTCTTACTGACGAGTTTCTCCCCCCCCCCCTCTTCTTCTGGTCATCAAAGAACAGTGATTCCCAACCACTGGGCTGTGGGAAATGATCAAATTTGACTCCGTTGGATGGAGATTTTTTTTAAAATTTGCTACAAGTATTGAATCTTTGTTCATCTTCTCTGCGAGTGACGTACATAAAAGCGGACAACCCTGCTGCAAATTACTCAAGTAATTGATCCCCACCTTATTTCACTCAGTAAGGACTTTAGTGGCATCTAATAAATGGACATTGTGCTAAACAGGCCTGTGTTTCAGCCCGAGGAAATCAATAAATTAAGATGAGTCATGATTTTCATATCTGTATACATATTGTGACACTTTTTGCAATTAAAATGTGCCTTGGATGAAAGGTTGGGAATCGCCGGACTGAGACAACAAGCGCGCATGGCATGAAAATGATCTGAAAAGTGCAGACGAATGTTGACAGTGCGGGCTTTCCTTTCTGTTTGCGTCTGCTAATCTGCAGTGTTTGTTCTTCTCCTTTCCAGAATGCCTGACGTCCAACACGAGCGATAGTGAAAGCAGTTCAAGTGAGTCTCTCGTTTGTCCTCTCTCTGCTTGGTTGACACGTTGCAAGGTTTGAGGGTTGGCTCCGAGCCCCCCCACGAGTTGACGCCACACCTTTCTATCATCTTGAAATGAAAGGACAGAGAGTGGAGACGCAACAAAACGCACCATCTGTCCCACGAGGGATCAAAAGTTTTCGGCTTGTCCGCAGTGCGATAGCGGCCATCTGATGACTTGATTTGTGTTTTTGGTGTGTTTTTTCCCCATGATCGCAGAGGGCCAGGAAGACACAATCCTCTCCTACGAGCCTGTCATTCGACAAGAAAGTAAGTCTTCTTTGAGTGTTGTTGGAATTATATGGAGTTTTGTTAATCTGGTTCACCTCATCTGGCAGAGTTCAGATAGCAGTCTTGTCTCAGACAAAGTTATCTGGTTTTGTTGGTGGCTCAAACGACTAGAGAAATGGCCCTTGGAAACAGCCTTCGCCTTTAAAAACAATTCTAATTAACCGACAATTTATAGGTTCTGTGATTAAGCCGTTGCCGTTTGTGTTGGTTTTGCCTCCAGTACACTACACAAGACCCGTGATCATTCTGGGCCCCATGAAGGACCGCGTCAACGATGACCTCATCTCCGAGTTCCCACACAAGTTTGGCTCCTGCGTACCCCGTGAGTTGCGTACGCATGCTCACAAACACCACGACCCCCCCAACAAAGGGCTCCAAACAAGCCCGCCCGCCTGCCTGCCTTTCTGTCCACCAGACACGACTCGTCCGAGGCGAGAG